>NW_019154167.1:4025814-4087897 GCF_002288905.1 Enhydra lutris kenyoni | reverse complement strand
TTATGTGTGTATGCGTGTGTGTATGAAAGAGAGAGAGAGAGAGAGAGAGAGAGAGAGAGACAGGCAAGCAGAGGGAAATGCAGAATCCCCACTGAGCAGGAAGCCTGATGTGGGATTCTATCCTAGGACCCCAGGAACATGACCCAAGCCAAAGGGTGGCACTTAACTGACTGAGACACCCAGGTACCCCCAAAAGGTATGATTTTTGAGAATATTTTGGAACAATTGATACTCCTGAAGAGTGAATGAATTTATGCTTTCCTGAGGCTCTCTCACCAGTGCGGGTAATATTCTAAATAGAGTGCTTTACAGATTCCAGACACATGCCACATACCTTTTATCCAGATGATGAATGATTTATTGATAGTCCAAGCTTTGTACTATTCGTGATTCTAGTTCTTTTAATATCTATGATGTCATGGACATGATACTTACTGAGATAGATGTGATTAATGGTCACTATTCAGCCTTTCATTTGCAATAAAGCCAAAGGGCAATTGGAGGGGCAGGAGATCAGCTTAAATAACAGATTCCTTGAAGTCATTTATGTATTCCCACTTCGGGATCTTGCGGAAAAAAGCAGAAGCTAATTTGAACACTACTGCATTTTGGATGAGTTTCCATTTGAGGAGCTCCAGAAAACTGCCACAAGTCAGAATCAGAGGAGTTTTCAGAAGATTGCCAAAGATTGTGCAGTGTTGCTGGCAGGAGGAGAAACAACAAGCAGATGTTTGAGCAGAGAGGAGCCCATTTTGGGAAACTATTCCTGGGCATTCAATGAGAGAGACTGGGAAGGAAGCTAGTTAAGAACAAAGATGAGAGAGCCTGACCTGGGCATGTACCTGCCTAAAAATAGACCTACAAATTTCAGAGTTCCAAGTTCCTAAAGTAACTTCAGACAGATATAGTCACTAATTAATCTCTTGAACATTGCATGAAAACTGTCTGGCACTGTAATCTTGTGACGACTTGCTGTTATTATGGTAATGGTTTGGTTTGGTTTGGCTTTCTCCTATTTTTTTTAACATGCTTCTTTCTGTACTTACCACATGTTTTTAAAATCTGGATAGTTGGAATTTGTAGCATTATTAATCATTGTGCAGTTGCATGACCTTTAAGTCCTTCATCACTGTAGGCTCACTTTCCTCATATATAAGAGAAAGAAAGCAAACTATATGGTATGTTGGTCAATTTCAACACTAGAGTCAATGATTCATTTAGATCAAACTATGAATTCATGAGCCCCAGAGACCAATATTTATGAATTCTCTCTCCATCTCTGACCACTAATGAAAATGGAAAGAATGTAGAGCTCCTCAATAACTAGCAGAATGATCACTTTAACAATAAGCCAGAGGGAATAATTTGCATGTATATCACTGCTTGGAGACATATTCTCTCAATAAATATTCATTAATAACAAACTACATACCAGGCACTATGCAAGGTACTAGAAATACCATAGTAAGCAAAACATAGGTGGTCCTTGCTCAGGGACTTTAAAGACTAGTTGAAAAATCACAAATATTAAATACTATAGTTATATAATTATAACTCAGTTTAACTGCTAAAAAGGAGAATTAAGATGGGTGAACCTAGCCTATTGAGGAATGGGGTTTAGAGTGATGTCATGGAAGGGACAAGCTCTATTTGATCTTTCTAAAAATTTTTGAATTTCCTATATTGGAGTTACTTAAAATAAGGTTCACTTATTATGACAGGGCCCTGATAGCTTTCCTTGAAATCATGGTTATAATTTAACTGTCCTAGTATAAACTTTGCACATATCACATCCTTACTATATAACCACTTACAATGAGAATGATGATCTATTTGAATCACATTATATGGCTTATTGATGATTATTACTATCCAAGAAAATATTTAGCATTTGTCTCAGTGTGGTTCTTGCTAGATATGTTATGGGACTCTGGATCTCTGTTAGGCATGCTATGAAGTAAATAGGCAGAACTTAATTGCGTTTTCTCAGTCAAAGCAGGTGTGGATGCATTTCCTTGTAATTTGTAGGCAAACAATAATCTTTGTATCTTCAGCTTTGCTACCAAAATGCTTCTCTTCAATACTGATTGAACGTGCTTTGTGTTCTACTCTGAAATTCAGAGAGATCTTTCTTTTGGTACTAGAGTCTTAGTCTTTCAGATTTATGCCTCTCTTTTGCCAACACATACCCTTTACTAAAGTCATGGCCTTTCCACATGGGTCTTGATCATTCTTGCTGTCATCCATACATTTGCTCTTGTGCCCTACATGCATTCAATAATTTCCCAAACCCTTCTAGCCTAGATAATTGTATTCCATCAATCAAGTTGCTCTCTTGCTCAAAGTTCTTATCAACTATACCTAGGCTATGCTGAACTTTCTTATTTATAAGTTCCTAATAGAATTATAAGAATTAAGGCCCATAACATCTAACTTTTTTGAAGAACCCCTCAGCCTCCAGACTTAGCACATAAATATTCTCTAGGGAGATAATAATGAATTTGTGACCTGATAAATACATAATGACTTGAATCCTATCCTTGAAAAAGTGAAAGATGAGAAGATTCAGTGGAAGAGAAGAAACAAAATTCACAGAACAATATATCATAATCTTCACAATTATGTACATTTGGAGAGAGGAAGAGGAACACATTTCAAATCTTTACTAGCCACATAAAGAGAGAGCTGTCACTTTCTTCCAGTCTAAGGCAAGTGTTGGCCCTGAAACATCTGGATTCAAATACTCTAAGGTTATGGGTTTAGGGCAAACAGTATTTAGAGCATCTGAGTCTTTTTCTTTGGTTATCATACCTCATGATTTTGGGATAGTTTATACACTGATGAATCAGAAAGCCAGAAAAATAGGATTAATTTTGTTGTCCAGTGAACTTTTTTTTTAAAGGACAACAGTTTGGAGGGTAAGTTTCCTACAGACTTTGTGTTTCTTAACCTAACGACTTGTCTAGGGGCATAAACAACATAATTATATAAATTGTGTTTGTTTTGAAACTACTAGAAATGGCTCTAATGTGTCAATATAGTATATAGTTTAATTTCCTTTTGTTAGATTAGAGGCACTTGAAAACAAAACACATACAGCTGTGGGATATTGAAATGTTTCATAGGCATGTATCTGCAACATATTTTCTAGAGAATTTTACCTCTTAGCAAATATATCCAATTCTTTTCAATTTCTAAGATTTAACATTATCTTTTCTTCTTGTTACTGTTTTGTTAGAGTTTTAAGATTTTTATTTCCCCAACTTGTATTTTATTTTAGGTTAAGGAATAAAAACAATGAGTAATTTCAAAGTTTTTGTAGTTGCTTTTTGTAGCAGTAGATAAATGGAAAGTTAAATAACTCATGTAGGGTCCAGAAGAAAGTCAGCAGTGAGATTGAGACAAGACTTCTTTCCTTTTTGCCAGTTGTTTCTCAGATTCACTCCGCTAATGAATCTGCAATAGAGCAGCCTCCCAATGTTTGGAAATAGCAGGTAATTAATCAAATAAAGGATATGGTCACAGCAATTTAAAAAAAGTCCATCACTTTTACATTTTCTCCCAAAATGTATTTTGAATATATAGATCAAAGAGATGGTTTTTATAATTTAAATATGATTGGCACCACTGCTGTTAAATGAAAACGTGGCCACTGGGTATTGAAATATAATTTTTAAAAATTGGTAATCAAAAAGCTTGTTAGCATTTGTGCCTATTTTCTGAAAAGTTCATAGTGCTTAAAAATTAATGATGATTAAATGATGAACTGATTGGAGAGAGGTCACTTACAAAATTGGGGATAGAGAATGGGGGGAGTTGCAGCAATTTCTGAGCCAGCTGAGGAAAGCTCATTAATAAAACCAGAGGGCTGGAGAATTCATGAAGGGCAATATCACAAATGATTGTTCCCATTACAGTGAAATTGGTAGGTCAATAGATATTATAATATGGTATTTATGATTGTATCTGGTTATATTATTAATTATGGAAGTTATATCTTTTTGCTATGGACATAGTTTAGCACTTATAATGTGTTATTTTAATAAGATGCCCATATGCAATGGCATATTATATGAATTGATGAATTGTAAATGTTAACCAGTAAACCAAGTTGGATAAGTAATGTAAAAAGGATTACTTTCAAATAAAAAAAACTGTAGGTTGTCAAACATGAGTTCCATTACTTAATTGGTCCTATAACACGCTTGTTTCTCTGAGCATGTGAGAGCCAGACTGTGATGTAGAAATGACTGGGTTAAACCAGTACTGAGCATACTCCATTGTAGAGCCTGAGTGATCACAAGGGTTAGAAAACTAGGACATAATCTAGAGCCTGCAACAAATTGTCTAAAGCAGCATTGCTAAAAGCTCACCTAGGTGTGGTGCATACACAATGAATTCTGGAACACTGAAAATAAATTTTAAAAATAAATAAAAATTTTAAAAGCTCACCTAATATTTGATTTTTTCCTCCTCACAATGTATGTGTTTATTACAAACTTAAACAAATTTCTGAAATGATCAACAGCATCACACTCAGGGTATTATGTAACAGACACCACAGTTTGAGAAGGGAGTATTACAGCAATTTCTTCTGTGTAGAATAGCAAGGGAATGTCATAGACAACTTTCCCAGAGGTTGCTTATTGATCTTGATGGCATCCCTGGGATGAAAGCAAGGTCTATTATCTCCATTTCATAGGTTAGGATACAGAGGCACCAAGAGATTGTAAGTAAATAACAAAGTAAAAATGTGAACCTGAATATTCTGTCCCCAAATTCAGTTTTTTTCCTATGACACATGAATTAGCATGGATTACAGAATTGTAGTTAAGATTCTCAAGTCAAAGTTATGTTACTACCTCGATTTAGAGTCTTTTTAGATTTCTTCTTTCAAATGTATGAAAAATGCATAGTTTGGAAAATGATGTCTGTCACCCTTCATGTCCCAAGCCAGTAAGAATATTATGGAGAGAAACTATGAGAGTAGATTTTACTGGAATTACTTTGTATTAAAACCAGAGCAGGTTGGACTTGATTTAAGTAAATGAAAGTTAAGGAAGCCCAAATTTTTAACCTAAATAATATGCCAAAGAGTTGCTTTAAATAGGGAATTTCGCTCATGTATTTTAGAGCAAATTACAAAAGCAGATTATTTATTTCTAGAGGCTTTGAATGAAACACATCTGTTATTTAAAGGAAATGCCTACACTACCTAATAGTAGGGCAAAAGTAGCACATGAGATTGTTGTTCAAACTAAATCTTAACTCCTTCTTGTGTGATTTTTGCATATTTTAATGATTTTGCACTCTTCCCTAATATTCACCCATTGATACATTTAGCATCTACATGATGACAAATGATTGTGGGTATTTATATCAAAACATCATCAAATAGATTTACTCATGTATATTTGTATTGCAGTGTACAAGAAAATGTATTGCTTAAAAGGAATGTGATGTGAGGTGCCAGGTAACAAAAAGAGAAACTCTCTAGTGCTTTTCACCCAACTTATTCCTAGTTCAGGGTAACTTTTATTCAAATCTTGTCCAAAAAAAGTCATAAATATCAAACACAATAGAAAGACCCTTTCTTGAAACAGTTGGCTTTTACACTGATCTTGAAGGATATGGAGTCACTTTAATAGCCATAGGAAGTTGGGCCTAGTCCAGAAAATGCCTAGTTAACATTTTTTTTTTGAAAGTAGACTAAGCTTTTATTTACTCTACGGATATTTACTGAGCACCCATTAAATGCCAGGTACTGTTGTAGATGCTTGACATAAAACAGTTTTTAAAAATGGAAGAAAAAAAACACCCCTGCCCTCACAGAGCTTACATTTCAGTGAGGGCAAGGGCAGACCATTATCAAGATAAATGAATAAAATATGTAATACAAAACATTTAAACTAAAGAAAAATATTCAAGGAAGCAGAATATGAAGAGTATGGGTGAAATTTTAGATAAAGAATCCAGGGAAATCTCACCTAAAGGAAGTGAGGTAGTGGCGTAGTAAGCTATGAAGATACATATTCCAAGCAGATGGAACAGCTCTGAGGTATTAGCATGCCTGGAGGTATTTGAGGAATAGTTATGAGATCCATGTGTTCAGAGGGGAATGTACATAGACAAGTGGAACAGAACAGGTCAGAGACTTCACAAAGGTCCAGATTAGATAGGGGCCTGCAGGTCCTAGTAAAGATTTCCTTCCAAGAGAGAGAACAGAAGAAAAAATATGTAGGTCTAACTCGTGTTTTAACAAGAATATTCTGATTACAATAATTGCAACAGACTAAAGAGGGTAAGGACAGAGACAGGGCAGTTAAGAGGCTATTGCAATAATTCCGGTGAGAGATGATGGTAGTTTCCAGTGGTGATAGGATAGAGTTCTCAAGATTTTCTGACAGATCAAATATGGGATATGAGAGAATGAAAGGAATCAAAGATTTGGGGGCAGAAAAACAGGAAAAATGACATTTATGTATTATCAGATCTCATTTTTGATCATGTGTGACTTGAGTTGTCTATTAAACAGCTAAGGGAAATGCTGTATGGGTTGTGAATGTATGACTCTGGATTTGAGAGAGACATTATGTCTGGATATATAAATTTGGAAGTCATCAGCTAATAGATTATACTTAAAGCTATGTGATTGAATGAGTTTACATAAGGAATTCTTATACAAAGGAAAAAAGAATGAGTCTGGTGACATGAGAAAACAGGTTACAAAATATTATGCATAAAATATTCCCTTTTCTTGGGAAAGTAAGTGTTTATAGAAAGAAGAACGGAAAGGTATTTACCAAAGTCATCTTTGGGTACTAGGGATATTGGTGATTCTCATTTTATTCTTTTATGTTTTTCTATATTTCCTATATTTTTTTTAAAATTATTTATTTATTTATTTGACAGACAGAGATCACAAGTAGGCAGAGAGGCAGGCAGAGAGAGGAAGCAGGCTCCCCGCTGAGCAGACAGCCCGACGCGGGGCTCGATCCCAGGACCCCGGGACCATGACCTGAGCCGAAGGCAGAGGCTTTAACCCACTGAGCCACCCAGGCACCCCTATATTTCCCATATTTTTAATGAAAAAGGATGACTTTTATAACTAGAAAGCAGAATAGAAAAATATATATTATTAAGACTTTTATCAAGAGTTGTTCTCCAATGCCTAAAATAAAATATTTCCCTTATTATAAGTGCCCTCACATACTCACATATACATATACCCACAGAGAAAACATGCTGGAAAAAAAAAGTTTATTTGAATCAAAATATATATGACATGATTGGGGCTTGCCATCAAATGCTCTTGTCCTTAGTCAGAGTCCAATTAATACAACTGATAAAAATTTTCCTGGACATTAGAGAATATGAAGACCTAAGGATAGCTAAACCCAAAAAGACTACATCCAACCAGAATAGATTGGGACCCTTGGGGCTGAGTCAAAATCACATCCGTTGGGAAAAGAGAATTAATTGGACCCTTGTTCCACTCTCTTGTGACATTCTTTTCCCTGAAGGCCTTTTGCCTTCTTCCTCTAGCAGTTCCCATTCAGGGAACAGGGTATCTACTAGTTCAGCAAGCTACTCTTAAATGGTAATAACTTATTCATGGCCAATTTTTCACACATACGAAAGTATATCATCTTATCATCTTGAGTTTTAAAGATCAGATGCTATCTTTTTTTTTTTTCTTTTGGGCACAGACATTCTTAACAATTCTCTCTCATTCTCTTCCTCTCCCCATTTGATTATGATAAGAATTCTTCTCCCTACCTTTCCTGGTAGTGACTCAGACAGCTGAAAGGGACTTTTCTCACACTTCTTTTGGAAACGGAAAAAAAAAGTCTGTGTTTGGCCTGAGGTCAAACAGAATATTTTAGCTAAAATACAGGATGGTTGATGCAGCTATGAGTGACTAAAAAGGAATTGTAATGGAAAATACATTTGCATTTTGAACTGTAGCTTTTGTTACTGTGAGTGGTAGCTCTTTATTAAAACTGTGTACATGCATGGTAAGAATTTTTTAAGTAGAAAGTTGGAAAATTAGTGCAGAAATTTATTTTTTCATATGCCTGACTTTTCATTAAGTATTAAGTATAATCTTTTCCCTGATGATCTGGTGATCTACTTTAGTTCTTCCTCCTCCTAAAAGTGCTGTGACCAACCCTCCAAGTTTCATTAAATAAATGAGACATGTTACTCTGTTTCCTAGATTCCAAAAATCAAATAGGTTCACTCCAATATTCAATTAATTTTGGCAATTTTCATCAAACTTAGAATAACAGAGAATGTATTTACATTCATTCCCCAGTCTTCTTCTCTGACATATATATCTCCCCACACACACATATTTCTACCTTTACTTTCTGTTATTAATTATAGAGATTGAGTCTCTGGAGGACCCACACATTACTGAATTTAGATCAACAGTGTAATCAAAGGCATCAGGTTATAAACTTTTTGCCTAATAGCAGACTTGGGATCTTATAGAATGAATACAGGTCTTGAGGTTTTAAGACCTTTGTGTAAATCCTACATCTACCACATACTAGCTGAGCAACCATTGGCAAACCACTTAAACATTTATTTAACTCTAAAGCAGTATAATACTTGTTTTGCTAGTAACCAGTGTGATGAGCACAGAAGTCTGATAGACCTGGATTCAAATCTACCACTTGGACAACTTAAGTCACTTACTGTTTTACACTTCTATTCTGTGCTTATGGTATTAGAATAATATCTGCTTTTTCAGGGGTTTTGTGAAGATTAAATAAGAAAATATTTATAATGTGTCTAGAACAGTGTTTGGGATATATAATATATTTAAAATTGTTATCTATTATTGTTGCTGTTGACCTATTTCTTTGTATTAAAAGTATTCTCTTTCCTGTGACAATCAGAAGGCTTGCATTATATCAAGCCAAGCCTATATCAGGGGGAAAAAGATTGGATTTATAAGTCAAGCCACAAGTTAAATGACAGTTGTTACTTAAATTGCCATAAACTGGAAGAGAGGGAGCTAGAATTCCTATCATATGTAGAGCAATTAAAAAATTCTTTGGAAACTTGTGTCAGAAGTAAGGGACAAAAGATTATCTTTTGCCACTGAGAGAATGGGAGTGAAACCACAGCTAAAATTTGTCTTGGGGCAAAAGGTAAGACATTGCTCATCACAAAAATAATAGTAAATTGGTTCTGTTTCTACAAAGGGCCTGAATATTCCACACTCATTTACTAATTTTGTCTTCATTTTATGTATTATGACCAGGATGGATAGCATAGTGATTAATAGCCTAGACTTTGGATCCAGATTGCCTGGCTTCAGTCTAACTTTGCTACCTACTAGCTACCTGACCTTAAGAAAGCCACTTAATTTCTTCTCATTTGTAAAGTGAGGATGATAATAATACTGCCTGCTACATAGAGTTGAGATGATTATGTGAGTTAACTATGGTAAAGCGCTTTGAACAGTTTCTATCACACAGTAAGTCCTATGTCAACATTGCTTAAATAGAATTAGTGGAAGGTATTTTTAAAAGAGTTGATTTGTAGGTTCTACGTAATTTCAAAGGATATAGGATTCTATTCCTCATGCCCCCCCCCAACTAGCTTTGCAAATATCTCACCTTTAAAGCCAACTATAAGTTTGTAGAAAGCTTATATATTTAGTGGATAGCCATTTGGGTATGTGTGTTTGTGTGTATGTGTGCATGTGTGCGTGTGTGTGTGTGTGTTTGTGTGTACATGAGTGAAACTAGATTCCCCTTCTCTTTTCTTATAAATATTCATAGAAGAATAGATAAGGTCTTTGGGCACACTGGGAAAAACAAAACATCATTGGAAGACCTTTGAGTCTTCTGAATTTGTCTGAATTTTGAAAGAAAAATCATGTTGAGCTTTTGCTTGAGTAACAATTAATACAGTAATATTTCTAAAATGTTCTACTTTGTTCTTTTCTCAGTAAAGATTCACATTTAGTGACAAACACATGTAAATAAAGACCTCCTACTTCTCCTGATAGGGGAACTGTGAACATGTAAGAAACATGTACATTGACCCTGCATATATTTTTATGACTTGTATTTCAGATTTTCTCTGGTCTATGTGGGATAACCACATGATTCTCCCATGAAAAATATTTGGAGAATGACCACTTATTTGCAATAATGAGAACAAGACACTGTACTTTGTTTTGTGGATTGTTGCAGTTGCAGTCAAAGTAAAGTATCTGCCAAGTCTTGGGTAGAACTGAAAATGGAAAGTACTTGCATCATTGTTATTGATCCTAGAAACTGCTATTCCCCCTCCCTGAAAATATGTATCCTCTGTTTCTGAATGGTAGGCAGGGTTATACCCTGAAGAGTGCTGCCCACTCATGGGATATCATTTTGATAAATTACTTCAAAGGTCTATCAAACTCTTTTTCAAGTATGTAGTGACCTCCTGGGGTCATTCAAGTCCTGGTATTTTCAGCTTGGCCTTATTTTCTTGATATTAGTTGGGGAAGGTATACAGTGAGAACTGACACTATGCATTGGTATGGTCAGAGGGATCTTAGTTCAGCACTTATTAGTCAGTAAACTGAAAATCAAAACAATACAGCACTTTATGAATTACATGTACCAGGCCCTGTGAGTAAGTCAACATTTCATTAAGAAGGAAGGGGTTAAGGAAAAGCAATTGTCTACTGAGATGGGGTAAGCCTGTCACAGAGGACCTCTTCCTAGATATCAAGGATTCTAAACCCTCATTTAAAAGTTTAAAGAATTTAAGGTAAAGGGTAGAAGTCCTATGATGTTCCCTCGGAATAATTCATATTCCCCCTTCCTTTTCCCTTCCCTGCTAATTCACAAAACTTAATCTTCCAGATTCTCATTGATTTTTAGATACCTTTCCCATAGTATGACATCATCATCATCTTCATGATAAGCATTATTGGATACTCATTATGTATGAGGTACTGTTCTAAGTGCTTTGCATGTATTGGCTAATTCTTACAACACTATGAGGTAGGTATTATTATTTTTCTCATTGAGAAACAGAGATACAACATGCCCAAGGCATCCCTGCTAGTAAATGATGTAGCTGAGATTCAAATCTAGGAACTCTTTCTCCAGAGTCCATCATGTTAACCACTATAATATCAACCTCAAGAGATACATATGGAAAGATGACACAAATTAACCATTCCTGTCAGGTCAATGTCCACTTTTGTTTTTGTTTTTTTAGTAGTAGGGTTGATTTTGCACTAAACAATCAACAGTCTCTCAGATGGCATTTTGTTGACCCAGTTTACATGTTTGTAAAACAACTAACCAGTGCTTGCAGTGTGGCCTGCTGCCTAGAACTGATGTGGCTGGATATGAAGTCAGTGACCTTGGCAGGTGATTGTTGGATGGAGAATATTTGCTTGCTAGATGTACCCTGTTTTTTTTTCCTTCATCTAGAAGTTTCTGTAATGTGAGATACATTTTCCATTTGTTCTGAAAACTAGTACATTTTAGAAAATTAGAACCAGTGAATTTCATGGAACCATTCACCAGGTGTAACATCAAATGCTGATTTGTCACTAACTGGCAGGCTCTTTGCTTTGCCATTTCAAAGCATGAGAAGACTCCAAACCTTCTTTGTGGTTGGAGTGTCCCTGAAAATTCATTATATTTTCATTGTGATTTCTTTTACATGGCATCTTGGTATAATACCTTTGACTAAAAGGGGTGTTTTTCTAATGTCTCTGCTTTAATTTAGAAACAACTGATCTGATGTTTTCCAACTTATCTCCAAATATGAAAATACATGTGCCTAGGAAAATAGGTGTTTCTAATGAAAAGGCTAACACAATTCATTAACTCTAGGGTTTTGAACAGCCTGCCATCCAGTGTAGTAATATTTTTGTATCTTGCAAAATACCAAACATCTGCTTGCAATGAGTCTATTTAACACCTTTGGGGTTTTCTTTTCAGTTCAGCTCAATATACCTTAGAACAAGTGAAACTTAATACAGGCAAAAAGTTTGAAACAAGGCATTTGTTTTTGAAAACGATTTTGTAAGCATATTGAAACCAGAGCTCAAATTACAAACACCATTCAGAACAACATCGTGGTAAGATACCTTTAAATGGTACAGAAACTGCCTTCTGTTTTAAGAACCAGCAATGAGGCTTTGAACTAAGGATGGCTAATAAGAAGAAAGTAAGTGGCAAAGAACTATACTATGATTAAATCCAAAGAGGTCAAATTCCAAGGTTCAGAGAGAGGCCAAGAGTCAGAATCTGAAGTAGATTATCAAAGCCCAGGTAGACACAGTGGTTAAGAGTGGCAAAAAGAAAAAGGCAAAGCATGTATTATCATTAGAACCATCTAAATTGTCTCCCTGCCTTCATTTTTTACCTAGCTTAATTATTTTCTACATTGCCTTCAGAATTTTTCCTAAAGAACATATCAAGTGATATCTCTCCCTGACTACATTCATTGTTTCCCCATAGTCTTTTGAAAAAAGTTTGGACTTCCTTAAATTTTTTCACTTTCTGCAGTCAACTTATTTTCAGCCTTCTCAAATACTATTTCTATCCTTAGACACCTCATATCTATGCTCAGTGGCTCCAAACTGGGACTGGTGGCATTTGGAAATCTGTTGGGGTGTTTTGGATTGTCACAATGAGTGAGGATTATATGGGTATTTAGTGATCTGAAGGAAGGGATACCAAGTATGTTGTATGGAGTGAAATAGACCCTCACCATTTCAGAATTGTGCCACCAAAAATGCCAATAGCACCCTTAGCAAGAAGCTGAAAGTTTCTAGCTAAACTAGACTATTTTCAGGTCTCTAGAAATGACTCATGATTTACTAGTAATGTACCCTTGCTCCCGTTCTTCCTTCTCCTTTCTGTGTTTGCCTCTTTACTTTGTTTTGCCTGTCGTATTCTGAATAATCTTCATAGAATAACTTTTCCACTGCAGTCTTTCCAGATCCCCACTGAGAAGTAAGCGCTACTTCCTTCCTTCTAGAGTTGCTGAGCATATTGTGATGTAGTAGAAAAATATTAATATGAGAGTCAAGAGACCCCAATTTTTGTCCTGGTACTGCCATTAACCAAGTGTGTGACATGAGGAAATGATTTATGTTATCTGGACTATAGTTCATTCATCCATAAAATTAAGAAGGTGAAAAAGATGAGGGGATTGAATTAGCCATTACCCAAGTTTCCTTCCACTGCTAACTTTCTATGGGCGCCTTATCACATATCTCATTTTAATGACAGTCTGTGACATCTTTAGATCCCTCAACATAGTACCCACATATCACATGCCTCAAATAGCTCTTGACCTGATCATTCCAGAGGACCATATTTTCCTCACGTTTTGCTGAAGATGGCACTGGCCATTGGCTGTGTAACTATGTTGTACTTAATCCACGAAATATGTATGTGTGGACTAAGAGCAAGGACCAATTTTCTGAAGTCACTTAAGAGGGAAGAACCATGACCAGTAATCATTTTGTTAGGTAATTATTACCATTGTTAAGCCTATATATAAAAGATCACACACATTTAGTGAATGCAAGAGAATGTGGTAGATTTTGTTTTCTTGCAATATGTGGAAAAGTCTTCTCTGACAAAGTAGCAATAATTATGAAAGATATATCACATAGGTTTATAATCCTGTAGTCTGAAACAGGCTGTTTGTCTTAAAATTAGAAGTTTTATAGGTTTCAAACGTGTTCAATTGGCACTTGCCTTGATATAAAAGTTCCCTTAGAGATAGGCTAGAATCACACCCATGCTATCTAGATGTACTTCCACAGCTGTGAGTCTGCATTTTGATGTATAGACATAATGCAAAGTACCTAGTTTGCATTATCTTTCCCAGATGCTGGGTTTTTCTTAAGCCTTTCTAAAGGATGTCACTAAACCTGAGCATCATGGCTTGGCTTCTGTTTGAATCTCAGAACAGTCTCAGCTGTTAACTTGATAAGCCAATCATGGCAGTTCTCTAGTGTTGCCACTTTCACTAAAAGATTATGGACATGTACTGATTCACTGCTGCCAAACATTTTTCTTTTATTTTTCTTTTAGTAAGTCATATAAATGTATTACCTAATTGTCATGACATCCAGGAATATTTTTTGCCCAAGGCCAATCTACCTTGAGGCTAAAGGATGACTTAGGCTTTGAGTACCCCTTCTTTTATCCCAGGTTTAATTGTGACCTTTTGAATTTCCGGGGCTCTTGTTTTCTCCATGTCTATCTGCTCCCAGAATACTCAACACTTTCTTTGCACTTTGGCCCATGTTTTAGAAATGAAATAATATAGTACTATAAGTTGATTAATTGAATTTAAATTAAAAAAAAAGAAATGAAATACTAAGTCAGGATTCAAATCTAGGCAGTCTGTCTTCAGAGTCTGTGCTCCTGACTATCAGCCTACACTGGAGTAACTGAGATTAGGAGGTAGGAGTTATAAAACAGTTGTCCGAGAAGACAACACTCTGGCCCTCTCAGTCTATTTCTGTCTCTTTTATATGTTGGATTATAGTTTGAGTTGTTGGTTGAGGAAAAAATTCCTTTGCTAAAAGTGTGGAAAACTATTAACAGGTATATAGACTTTAGTGAGGCCTTAAACCTAGGCCTGCTGAGATGGGAATGTTTGTGGAAATCTGATTCTTGGAAATAGGTCTTTTATTTATTCATCTTTGTGAGAAACATGTAGGTATGCACTGAATTGCTTTCAGTTATTTGCACCCTTATAGAGTGAAAGCAGATAAGTAGCTCGAGTCTGTGGAATGGTTAGGGAGGGCCAATATAGTATTAAAAATGGCAAAGGATGCCTTGCATAAAGGACTAAATTAATTCTTCATTTTGATCAGTTGGTATTATTCTTTTTTTTTTTTTTTATTTATTTGATAGATAGAGATCACAAGTAGGCAGAGAGGCAGGCAGAGAGAGGGAGAGGAGGAAGCAGGCTCCCTGCTGAGCAGAGAGCCCGATGTGGGGCTCGATCCCAGCACCCTGGGATCATGACCTGAGCCGAAGGCAGAGGCTTTAACCCACTGAGCCACCCAGGCGCCCCTGGTATTATTGACAGTAGGAAAGTTTCAGGGAACTTGAAGACTCTGCCTACTGGGAATAGTGCTGAATCTTGCTCTATGTAACTGCCATCTGTGTGTAGTAAATTGTGTTTGTTACCTACATTATGGGAACTCATATCCTTTCTCTATTCGTTTTGGGAATCTTTCTGCTAACCCTTTTACCATCCCATTTCAAGATAAGAGGGGCAAATTTGAGAATCCATATGATGAGAAAATACCTGAAATTCAAAATGTTGTCTCCAATGTCAAGGTCAAGAAGCAAAGGTTTTTGATAAAGCCACATGTTTTATTTATTTTATTTTATTTTTTCAAAGATCGTGTTTGTTTATTTGTCAGAGAGAGAGAATAGCAGGCAAAGGGAGAGGCAGGTTCCCCACTGTGCATGGAGCCCAGTGTGGGACTTGATCCCAGGATCTTGGGATCATGACCTGACCCAAAGGCAGACACTTAACCAAGCGAGCCACCCAGGCCCCCTAAGTGAAAGGTTTTAGGAGGCCCCATTGCATCTGGAACTCTGTTTTAACTAGAGAAATTTTCATGATATTCCTGGTGCTTGGACTCAACAAAGTAACCATATATTAACCCATAGAACAAAATCCTCACCAATTCTGTGCACATCAGTGGTAAATTGGGAATTAGAAAAGATTGTCTTACTCGTTTTGGATGATAAGTTATGCCACATATCATCAACTATTTCAAGTTTAGTCAGTACTATGGAAGATATGAAGTGAGAGTACTGCATTTCACAATCATGGCGTCCAATAAGAAGCCTAAAGACAGTCATTTCTTTGAAGGCAGGAATCTAGTTTAACATGATTCCTGCATGTTAACAGGTCCCTACCTGTTATACTCAGTGAATAATAAGGAAATGATAAATGAAAATAATCCAAGTGGTAGACCTTGTTCATCCTATATTTTAGATAGCAACTTAAATCCTCAGGAAACTTGATGATGTAAGACTCATCATCTCCAACCACCACCACCACCACCACCACCATCACCATCACCATAGCAACTAATATTTATTAAACACTAACTCTTTATCAGGTCCCATTTATAACATCAGTTATTACAGCAACCCTACAGTTAGGTTCTGTTATGATCTCCATTTTGTGGAGGTTTAAACTGAGATTCAGAAAATTTAAGTAACTTGCCTATGGTCATACAACTATTAAGTGTCAGAATCATGATTCATAGCCAAAAAGTCTGAGTCCAGAACCTATGTATTATTCTTATTTTTTTTTAAGATTTTATTTATTTGACAGACAGAGATTACAAGTAGGCAGAGAGGCAGGCAGAGAGAGAGGGGGAAGCAGGCTCCCCACTGAGCAGAGAGCCTGATGCGGGGCTTGATCCCAGGACTCTGGGATCATGACCTGAGTTGAAGGCAGAGGCTTAACACACTGAGCCACCCAGGTGCCCCCTATGTATTACTCTATGCTGCATTTTTATAGAGTGGAGTGAATTGAAGAGACTCAACTATTCTGACCACCATATAAAGGAATGTAGACTTCTGAAATGCCCAAATAACACATTCAAAGATTGTTCTGAACTGTAAATTCCAAGGAAAATGTTCTATAGAGGCTCATGTATTTTTGAGTTTCTTTTAAAACCTAGGGAGAAAATATAATATCCCCCATGATTCCTTCTTTCTACCATGATCTTGAGGGGTTTTTTAAAATTGAAAAATGCCACATTTTTAAGGAACTCTGTGCTGTGGGATCTTTATTCCCACATATCTTTAATTTTACTAACCATATCTGCCCTCCAGCAGAATGTCAGTGCCAGGGATGTTGGGCAGAAGCCCAGTAGGGGTTAGCCCCTATGTTATTTATCAGTGTATAGGCTGCAGAATAAACTATATGTGATAATTGATTCATTCTTCACCAGCCTTTGAGGACTGGTAGCTCAATTAGTATGTCAGATACTGACTATATGTCTCTTTCAAAAAATCCTCAAAGCTGATTTTGTATTTAGTATTAGATGAGGTGTGAGAGGTGTTTTTTTATTGTTGTTTATATTTATTAAAAGTTCTTATTTCCTTTGACTATTCTCAGCAGAAGAAGCAGTGTTGCCTTGATAGTTGGGTTTCTTTCTTCTTTTTAATCTGCATGTTTCAAGCAAGAATGATGATATTTTGAAGTAGGCAGATAAGGAAATAAGAATTTTAAAATTCTGGCTGAAATAATTTTGATTTTCAGTCTCCAGCTGAGAGAATGTGTGTTCAGCTTGTTGGCAGAGCAGCCTTGCGCAGTAGCACATATGGCTGGATTGGAAGAGCAGTCAGAGGGGTGATAAGGGAAAGTCTGGTCCAGGACTGGGTTACAGTTTTAAGGCAGTGATATACAAAAGATTTTGACTGAACATAATAGTCAGAAAAAAATTTTTTGAGTGTACATGCCTCTGCAAATATATATACATGATAAAACAAAATATTAGAGACGTTTAATATTTTCTTCCTTTACCCTGTGGATCTCTATAATAGCAAAGTTCATACACCCTATGTTAAAAACCACTGATTTAGGAGTTATACTGTATGTGACCTAGGCAAGTCTCTTAGATGTTCTGGACCTCAGTATTCCATATGTATTATGAGAGCTGTACTAACTAAAGTATGGTTTCAAGTTTAATTTTATGCTTATTTGAATATTTTTTTCCTAAAGTGTTCTCATAGGCTTTAGTCATTCTTTCAGGATGCGGTTTAAGTTGTTGCTTTGGTGACATTTTCAGTCAAATTATTACTGAAGAATGAGAACCACATTTTTTATTCCAACTAGAAGTCCTCCAATAACATTTGCACATTCATGTTTATTTACCTGAGTATTTTAATATGACCAAAATACAATTATTAAGTCAAGGTAGTATCACAGTTTCCCCCTTCCAATGTTTTCTTTATTTTCACTCAATCTCTTCCCTCTGTTCTTTGTTAAGTCACTTAGAGATAGTCACAATGGGAATTTATTTATTTATTTACTTATTTATTATTTATTTATTTCAGCCCTTATATGAAAGGCAGTACCAAAATTAAAAAAAATAAAGCTATTAACTATTTGGTTAATTGGTTATTGGATAAAAAAAGAATACTGCCTTGTTAAAACTAATCTGGGCTTTTGTAGACCTGTTTGTAAGACACATATTTGCTGTAATTTCCACATGTTTAAAGTACAGAGAAATATGTTTTATTTTACCTATGAAATATAAAATCTTACGTATACATTAAATTTTTTTCTAAAGACTTAATGAAAACCAAACCCTCTTGACTATAGAGAAATGGATAATCTTGTATGTGTTTCATATTTGAACCAAGTGTATTCCATTTATGTTATTGAGTAAATTAATAAGTTATTTTTTTACTAATCTTTTTGAGTTGGTGAGCTCAATCTCTGCCTTTCCCATGTCTATTCTGAAGGTATTCGAAAAACAGTGTTCATAAGAGGTACAACTTTCTAGTCTTTGAAGAATGAAAGATATATGGATTTATAGGATCAAGAAAATTACTTAATGTGGCATACCTTGATGGCTCAGTCACTTGAGCATCTGACTCTTGATTTAGGTTCAGGTCATGATCTCAAGGTCGTGAGATTGAGCCATGTATCTGTCTGGTTCTGCACTCAGTGTGGAGTCTACTTCTACCTCTCCCTCCCTCATTTGCATTCTCTCTATCAAACAATATTCATATAATAATGTGGTTATAGTATATTTCCATTCAGCTATGTTAATTTGCAATTGCATTTTTTCTTGATTGAATTCTTAGGTAATTTTCATTTGAGTGTATTAATTGGGCACTGATTATTTTGTCACCCAGAATTCATTCACCTTTCTTTTTGAAACCATACCTTTGTAGACCATAGCTTTTTATTCTTTGTAGATCACCTCTTCCCATTCTCTGCCCATGTGCTTATGGTAGGCATGTGATTTAGGACTGAGTTAATTAGAGCCTTAGGTTCCCCTAAACATTAATTGTTAAATCAACGATGGGCATATGAGCCACCTAGAACAAAGAAGATGCAGTGACAATTTCGCAAAAACTTCTGGGAAAGAGGTTCATGCTCTTTTTAATGGACTTAGAGTTGTGTGAATTAAGTTTTGGAGTTGCTACAGCAATATTATGACTGTGCCAAGCAAATCTGAAATGAATCAGAAGTAGAGGTGAAAATTAAAGAATGAGGCATGGGATCTTGGATACTTGCTTGACCCATTAGTACAGACCTGTTTATCTGGAACTTTCCATTATATAATTTAGTAAATTCCCTTTTTATTTAAGTCACTCAAGAGTTGTACTTTCTGTCACTCAAGACTAAAAGAATCTTGTTGACCATCCCTGCTCAATCCCAGGGCAAGACCTAGGCTTTATATAGCCACCCACAGTTCCATATCTTTCAACATGAATAGAAAGAAAGAGAGTGAGATGGGGTGGGGGAGGGAACATGAAAATGAATATATTGAAGCACTCTGGCCTGGATTAGCAGAATAGGTTAAACTGAGGCATGTTTTTTTTTTCTCTTTACATGGTGATGCACAATGCAAAGCACTGTGCTAGGAACTGGACATTCGGAGTTGAAAGGTAATTCGAGTTCACAACACAGTCAGCCAATGATGATTCCAACACAAGGAATACTTGCCACGGTAATAGAAGGATGTTCAAAGTACCTGTAACTAAAATAAGAAACTTGAACTCTGCTCTGTAGTGTGAATATTAGGCAGCCAAGTGGAGAAGGCCACTGCAGATAAAGGAAGTAACATGAGACATATTCTTTAGAAGTCCTCGAGTTTTGAATGCCTTATGTAGCTGCTAGCAATGGTGATACAGATTTATATTGGAAGAAAGTTTTGTGCATGATTAACTAGGGGTTCTTGGGTCCCTGAGACAGTAATTAAAGGGCTGATCTTCCTATTTAGAAATGATGCCAGTGCACAGATCTGGGTCAGAATGATAGAAGAGGAATTTAGCTACCCCCTAGAATCCAAGCCACATTATCTGAATGTGTATGCATGCCTCCAGCAGGGTGCCAGTGCAGCACAAAGAAAGCCATAGATGTGATCTCTGTCCCAAAGGAGGGTGAAATTTGAAATAGCCACTTAGGTAGGAGGTGGAAGAATGGAACTGAGGCAGCAAAATTTGCAAATTTCACTGAGCAAATTTTACTTATTTCATTGATGTCTCTGGATATTTACCTCATTTGCAAGTCACAGGTAAGTACATTGTAAAGAATGGAAACCACATAAAAGATATAATTTGAACAGTGAATGGGAAAGTATCTGTAAATTTTTGAGTGTGTGATATAGTAGTCATCTTTCTCTTCTGATATAAGTTAATGGCTCAAATCTCTCCCTTATCATGATCTATATATTCTTAAGAAACTAAAGAATGCCATGTTTCCACCTCATAGAAGAATATCAGATTTTTGTTTTTGTTTTTTTATCAGCCGTACTGGAAATCTCACATACTTCCTACCCTTAACTGCCAGTCTTCCTATTCTGTCACTGTACTGCTAGTTAGATGGCTTTTAATATGCACTCAGTGTCAGCAGTCTTCTAGGTGCCCTGGAGGAAAAAGAGCTCTGCCTGAGCAATCATTCTAAATTAAGAATAAAGGTTAGTGCTCAGTTGTGAAGATTTCCAAATTATATTTTCAAGATATCATCTTAAATCTACTTTCCAAAAGCTGAATATTAATACCACTCAGATTATCATTTACTTTGGTACAAACTGCCTACAATCAGGGTTGATTGTGCTTTAGAATAGAAAAACAGCTTATAGCTGTAGATGATCAAATATGTGGCAGTTAAAACACACAGGGGAGGGGCACCTGAGTGGCTCAATAGGTTAAGCCTCTGCCTTCAGCTCAGGTCATGATCTCAGCGTCCTGGGATTGAGCTCAGCATCATTGGGCTCCCTGCTCAGCGGGGAGCCTGCTTCCCCCTCTCTCTCTGCCTGCCTTTCTGCCTACTTGTGATATCTATCTCTCTGTCAAATAAATAAATAAATTCTAAAAAAAAAAACCCCATACACAGGGGAGCTGTGATTTGGAATTTAAAAATGTTTAAATCAAAGGGAACATAAAAATAGTATTAGGGAAATATAGCTTGTTATATAGCTCACAGACTATAGGTGCCTATGTTTTAGAAACTAAATATTCCATATAAAAATACAAATTTACTAATTTTACTAGGATTATTAGATACATTACAGGAGGGTTTATTTAAGGAATATTTATTAAAATATGTAAATGCATCTGTTGGTTTTAATAGATTATGAACTCTGGGGAGATGGATAGCATGGAAATAAAGATCCCGTATTTAAAGCTAATGTCAATTGAGAAATGAAGATGGGTCACCCTTACAGTTATAATGTATAAATGGGGGAAAATATTCAAATTACAATTAGAAAAGTATCTGCATATGAGGGAGCACTAGTATTTTGATGGCCATTCAAAAGGATCCTGTTGTAATAGCAAAAAGACATAATTGTGCTAGCATAATCATCCTACACAATTCGTTCAAAAACATGGCATAAGTAAAATTTATGAATAGAGGGGAGGAAATAAGGAAGGAAAGGTTGGCAGGGGGAAAGAGGGAGACGGAAGGAAGGAAGATGGAAGGAAAGGAGAAAGAGAGATACATCTTAAAAAATAATTTGGTTTATTAAATTAAAGAGTATGTGGTGAAGGTTGAGATGTTGGTAGAGAAGATGTGGCACTATTTCACTACCATGCAGACTTGCGAAAGGAATTATTCTCACTGAAGTCCAGGGAAGTTTCTTGCCCTTGGCAACTCATTTATTAATTCTTACATGTATTCCTTTATTCATTCAGTGGACATGTATTTGCTGGACAATTATGATGTAGAGGCATATAATAATTGGTAAAAGAAAGGAAAATATTGAAGATAAATGAAACATCAGATTGCAAAGTTGGAGAAATACTTGCATCTGTGAATCAGGAATGAGTAAATCTGGGTTGTGTAGAGAGAGAGAGACCTAAGCTTTGGCCATAGTCTTGAAGTCCTCCAGTTGTACTTGTGCATCCTAAAAGTCTCATTAGAGAACAATGCCTCTGAATGCTAAACTGGAAAATGGGGACAATAAGGTTATTCCTTTGGCTTTGACATCAAGTTAGTTGAATGACCTTGGTCCAACCCTTAAGCTTTCTGTACCTCAGTGCCTTGTCTAAAAAAGAAGATAATCCTGTAATGCTATTTTCCCTGGCCTCACATGGATGAATTTGGGATTAATTAGATTAAAGAAGTGATCAGTGAAGCACATTAATGTTCCTCAGAGATGGGTACTAAGTGAGCAGGGTGAATAACATTTCAGATTTCAACTATAGAGCTGTAATTGGGGTTCATTTTAAATGGGTAACTTTGTGAAAACCAAGGCAAATGGAATTTTTTAAAACAATAAATTGTGTATTTTACAACAATTTTAGATTTTCAGAACAATTAAGATAATATAGAGAGGTCACATGAACAAGCAATATATATATATAGCTTGTTCATTCATATGTCAATGGACATTTGAGTTGGTTTTACCTTTAGCTGTTGTAAATAATGCTTGTGTGCACATAAGTTTACAAATATCTCTTTGACCCCTGCTTTGAATTCTTTTGGGTATATACCAAGAAGTGGAATTGTTGGGTCATATGATAATTCTATTTTCATTCTTATTTAAAAATACCATAGTGGCTGCATTATTTTGTATACCTGGCACAACGGTTCCCTTTTCTCCACATCCTTGGCAACAATTATTATTTCCTAGGTTATATATCTATAGTAGCCTTCCTAATGCGTGTGAGGTAATATTTGATTTGTATTTTTCTAATTATTAGTGATGTTAAGTATATTTTCATATGCTTGTTGGCCATTTGTACATCTTCTTTAGAGAAATGTCTATTCAAATCCTTTGCCATTTTATAATCAGGTTGCTTATTTGTTGTTATTGTTGACTTGTAGGAGTTCTTTATTTAATCTGAAACTAACCTCTTATTAACAATATTATTTATAAATATTTTCTCCCATTCCATGGGGTATTGAGAATGCAAATTTTAAAGAGATTTACAAACTCTTTTGATGTAAGTGCTCAACTAACCTGACATTTTAGTTTTTTAAATAGATTTTTAAGCTTATCACCTTATTCTTAATACTGCCTACCCCATACTTAATTTAAGATGACTCAGAGATGTGTGATTCAGAAAAGAATTGCTATTCAATGGAAAGAAAGAAAGAAAATAAAGAATAAGTGAATCAATGTAGTCATAAAAAGTATCTCTAAGATATTTCTTGGATTTTTAATTTGTCCTTTGTAAAAAGTTATGCTTATACTAGCAAATTAAAATTAATTTTGTTTCCTGAACAGGTAGCCTGTTGCTACCTTTCCTAAAATGTTTCCCCTCTCCATAAACAGGAAGGACCAGTTCCCTTCAGACCAAGTTTCGAATTGCTGGAATTTCTTCTTAGGAAAGAGGAATTTGTCCCTGTGAAGCAGGGACAGGTAGCCCAGGGAACAGATGGATGTCACAGACCATTTCTAGAGATGATCATTATAACGTTTCACCATTCTATCCCACCCTACCTCCAATTTTATTCTATACCTTTTCTCAAACCACTTACTCTTCTAGTTTCCATTGATCATTATCCTCCCTTTTTAAAGAATAAAGCCACCCAACTGACCTACCTAAAGTATTAGCTGGCAGAACTGGTCTTGGACCTATAGCTTATAATTTCAACTTGTTATTAGGCTTCCTTCCAAAGTAGTAGATAGAAATGTGTTTTAGACAGGATTTGAAGATCAGGAAGAGAATTATTGAAGAGTTTTCAGCTTTTCTCCTAGGAACCATTTGTTGGTCTGAGCACATGTGTTTAGGTATACTGAGAGAAATATGTCCACATTGAGCAGGCTGATGTTTACATCATCTTCAGGGCACTATCAGATATAATTGTGACTGGCAGGGATAAGATACAAGAAGAAAAGGAGGAAATGGTTAAAACAGAAGTATGTAAGATGGAAAGTGGTAGAGTTACACTGGTGGTGAAATTGGTGATTTGCATAGTGTCCAGAGCATCCTGCTTGCTCGGAATGGTTAGGAAGAGCAGAATGTCTATAATAATGAAACCAAACACAGTACTTGGTACTGTACATGTAATATCTCATTTAATTCTCTCAACAACCCAATAACATAGGTACTATTATTATCTCCCTCATTTTACAAAGGAAGAGATGAGGCCTAGGGAGGTTAAATGAATTGTGCAGGATTATAAAGGAAAACTTAAGGATCAGACCAGGTTTTTCTGACTCCATAACTCTTATTGCTAACCCAACTTTGATGTTTTTCTTTCTTTTTTTGCTTATTAGTTGGTGGAGGGTAAAAAAAAAAATAAAGGTCATAATGTGAAGGCAAAAAAAAATTGTATTTTCCAACATGGGAGAGAAAAGGTGTTGGCAGGAGTATGGTACCAGAAAGAAAACTAGAGTTGGTAAAGAGGGAAAAGAGTTAGATGACAGTTAAAGGCACATATAAAAGAAAATATTTGGTACCTGATGTCTTAGTGACTCCAGTGTCTTCTTATATATCAACAAAGACTAAATGAAAATATAAAATATGATTTTTAATTTCAGAATAGTAGTAAAAGTGTTCTCTCTTTAATGAGTATAGGTTAAATAGATGTAAAGAGTAGTCCATAGGTCAGGAAACAAGGTCAAGTAGGATCTTATAGATGGATACAAAAAAAAATATGAACATAAAAGAAATCTCAAGGAAAACAATATATGCTCATGCTTTTCTAGAGCATTTTAAGATTGCTTACCTTAGATACCTAAACCATTTTCTATTTATCCTGTTTATTCTGTTTATCCTGCTGTTTGGGCAATTGCCAGTGATAACCTCTATAATTCTGACAAGTCACTGCCACATTGATAAATCCAGGGATAATGCTGGTGCCTATGTAATCACAGGGGATAGATCAAGTTAGAGTTTGTCATTAATATTGCTCTGTGGCAAAAACAAGGTTTCATATGCAGAAACTGAGTAAAACACTTGCTAGAATAACTGTGGGGGAGGATGCCTTTTTTAGGTATGCTGTTGGTGTAATACATTTAGGTTTTGTGGGCTGCTATGTTTCAACAAGTCTCCCAGGGCAGTGGTTTTATATCTTGGTTACAGTATTTCTCTTAAAACCATTTAATTTCTAAGTCTTGATCTTGATAGTCTTCCCCCCCATTCTTTTCCTCCAGAGTACCCTCAAGGACTGGAAAGTGGCAAAAAGGAAAAAAAAAATAATGCAACCATTCCAGTTCTAGCTGAACAAAGTGTTCCTGATTTTTCCTATGTGCCATGAATTTTGCATTCTGACAGGGGTTTGACCTTTGGAGAAACAGACTTCTCTTGGGTCGCTCCTGTGATACATTTTTTTTAATGTCCTAGGTGTTTTAGAAACTATTTATCTGTGTTAATGATGTGCTATCTAAACAGGTCAGTTCTTCACTGATTTATTCTCATCTGCATATGCTATGGAATCCTCTTTGATAGGAACAGAATTACCCATGCATTTGGAGATACTTTTCCTAGCAGACTTCTATAGACCAGGACTTCCAAGTAATTTGCAATGTGCCACAATGAAATGTAATCCCTTGAGATTACCCAATTACAGTATAAAAAATGGTAAATCTTAAAGCAAAGCTTCCTCTATTTTTCTCTACACAAAGATTTTTCTTTTTTTTCCATTTTATTTTATTTATTTTCAGTGTTCCAGCATTCATTTTTTATGCACCACACCCAGTGCTCCATGCAATACATACCTTCCATAACACCTACCACCAGGTTCACCCAACCCCTCTCCCCCTCCCCTCCGAAACCCTCAGTTTGTTTCTCAGAGTCCACAGTCTCTCATGGTTTGTCTCTCCTTCCAATTTCCCCCAACTCACTTCTCTCCATCTCCAAATGTCCTCTACATTACCATAGACACTCATTTGTTAAATTGACAGAATTTTTTCATTTTTCCGTCTCATTGAGCCACTCTTTATACAGCCATAAGTGAAACTTATTAAGAAATTATCACGTGATAGGTATAGTGTTACATGCTTTGCATACATTATCTTTACAAAACCCCAGTACATTATTAGTTCCATTTTACAGATGAGAGGATTGAGGCTCAGAGTGTTTGAGATTCCCAAAGGCTGGCACCTACTGATATTAAAACTAAGATTCAAAATCAGTCTGTTTGACTTTAGGGCAGGTATTTTTAAACAATTCACTGATATTACTTAGGATATACACTAAAAAGACCCTAAAATACGGTGTTTAAAAAATGTAGAAGTTTCTTTCTCATTCAGCTCTCTCTGGATGGGGCTGTTCTGCTCTGTGGGATGCCTTAGGGACACAGGTTCCTTTCATCTTACGACTCCTTAGCGATATAGGAATGCCCCTTATCTGCATAGTCAAAGACATCTGCATTCCAACCCATAGAAAGGAGGAAAGGGAGGATGTATAGGTCAAGTATTTTCATTTCTACGAATGTGAAACAGAAGATGCACATATCACTTTGTTTATATCTTTTGGCTACTCATATAGCCACATTTTGTTGTAAGGGAGCTGTGAAATGTAGTCTATAATTGCTCAGACATGTGTCTTGCTAGAAACTGGGGAGGGGTTTTATTACTAAAATGAGTAAGGAAAGAAAAAATTTCGAGGGGTGACCAGCAGTCTGCCATACCCCTATAACACCTGATGCTATTCATCATCACCCCCTTCTAGTATAAACCAAGACAGCATCAATAGATTATCTTCTGTAGGGTAGACCAGAGTGAAGTTAGACACCCTTGATATAGTAGGTATAAAGATTCAGAGATGGGGAGTTTTATATAGCAACTTAAACTGACTTACATATTCATGCTAATATTAACTGCTTTTTATAGCCCTTCTTGAAAAGTTTGGTTTAGGAGACATTGATTGTTTTAGCATTTATGTAGTAGTCAAATTTTGCTGTCTTTAGTCATTTTTTCAGTTGTTTTCTCTATTGTAACTATTGACAACCTGAACCATCAAGTTAATCTCTTTCTTTAGACTTTATTTTTTTTAATATGCATTAGCTTCATTTTTTCTGAGCATTTTACTCAATTTGAAAGAACGTAGCCCCTAGAATATTGATAATGCTTTTGATATGATCATTCTTGGATTTATTCATTTCTATGTCTCAGTGTACACAAGTGTACAGACTGGCAGTTGCTAAGGTAAAGGTTCAGGAATAGGTTCCATGGTTTATAGCAGACCTATTTGAGTCTTAATGAAGTTTTAGAATATAGGTGAGGTTCAGTGGGGTGAAGTCTGGAGCCCATGACCAAGAAAGAATTCTTGAGACATCTTTGGTGCAAAATTGTGGTTTATTAAAGCACGGGGACAGGACCCCTGTGCAGGAAGAGCTGCTGCTCCAGGGTTGTGAGCAATGGCAGTTTATGTACCATGGGGGTGGGGGAAGTAAGGAAAAGGGAGGTTTCAATAGAACTTTCCTATGCTAAAGAGGACCTACAAGACACCGGATACCAGAGTTCTTGCCATTGTCAAGATTGTTTTTCCTTCTGGCAAGGTATTAACATTAAGATAGCTGGGAGAATCAACAGATGAATGGATAAAGAAGATGTGGTATATATATACAATGGAATATTATGCAGCCATCAAAAGAAATGAAATCTTGCCATTTGTGACGATGTGGATGGAACTAGAAGGTATTATGCTTAGCGAAATAAGTCAATCAGAGAAAGACAACTATCATATGATCTCCCTGATATGAGGAAGTGAAGATGCAATGTGGGGGGTTTGGGGGGTTGGAAAGGAATAAATGAAACAAGATGGGATCGGGAGGGAGACAAACCATAAGAGACTCTTAATCTCACAAAACAAACTGAGGGTTGCTGGGCAGAGGGATATAGGGAGAGGGTGGTAGGGTTATGGACATTGGGGAGGGTATGTGATATGGTGAGTGCTGTGAAGTGTGTAAACCTGGTGATTCACAGACCTGTACCCCTGGGGCTAATAATACATTATATGTTTATTTAAAAAATTAAAAAATATTTAAAAAGATAGCTGGGAGATTCCTAAAGAATGTCACATATGTCCCACCTAGGAGTGGGGTGGGAGAAGGTTATAGGGTGTCAGCTTTTGCTTTGTCCTCAGCCAGCCTTCTGTTCCCTCATCAGTAAGTATGACTGGCATGGAAAGACGTTCTTTCATAGCAGCCACTGAGGCTGTGGTTTCACAGATGACAGTTCTTCACCTCACAGAAGAGGATGTGATAATGAGGTTTCTTGGAGGAGTAGTAGCTCTTCTGGGATTCCTTCAGGAAAATTTCATTCTAAAATTTGGGAAGGAATTACTTGGTACACATGCAAATACTTCTTCAAGAGAATTTTGTAAAGCCATCCAAGAAACTGGATTGTGTAAGAAAACTGACAAAATTAGCACGGAAATAGTAGAAAATGTTTCTTTGTGGGAGTTCTCATTTGAATGTTAATGTGAATGGTGGGCAGGTAAATGAATGATATAATCTGATATGAGGAGAAATGTGGAGTTGACAGGCTTGATGGGTAACCCTCTCATTTTCCAGAACTTTCCAGAAGTTTCTATACCTTATTCAAAGTCCATGAGAAATGTTTTTTTTTTGAAAACAGATTACTGAAAATCTGTTTCTCTGGAAACAGACTGCTGAAAATGATTGTCATTATATGGAAAAGCTGATCCAGTTTATCTGTATAAACCAAAGTTGGCTGATTCTTTTCTAAGACCAATCAGACCAGAAGGCATTCTGCTTACATACTTCCCTATCACAAGACCAATATCAAGATTCATTGTTATTTATCACAATGCAGCTTAAATGTTAAGGCTGCCTGCTTAATTGGCAATGATCCCTATTGAATTTTTAACTTATGCTGAAAAGGTGGGTGCTGGTGGCTGTTTTTATGAGGTGTTTGGTGTTTTATTTTGGTTTAAATCTGTTTTTATTGTCAGAAGATGCATTATATCTACTGGAATTTCTACTGTTCAATGTATAGGTTATCTCCACTATGACAGCTCTGTAACTTCAATGTCAGATACACCACTCCCAAGTCATACTAGATTTACACATTCTATTATACTTCTATTGAACAGCTCTTAATCTGCTCAGAAGAAAACATGCTACAACCAGCAAATTTTATCCCCTTTCATTTAATAAGAACATTTCTTGGCAGGAGTGGACAATTGCATTGAGAAACATTCCAACTAGATCTGGCCAGTTTTGAAAAGATTTTGAAAGGTTAACCCTATAAAAACCTTTTTGAAAGGTTAACCCTATAAAAAAAGTTGGTTGATACTTTAACATTACCATAATATCCAAATTCTAACCTTATTCTATTTATTGATTTGTCCCCTCCCCCAAATGCCAATAATTCCTAGGAATCTTGCCTAATGTAATCTCCATTTTAGTTAGTAGAAGGTGAATTTTGTCTACAATAGAATTCCATGCTGAAAGAGATACAAATGCACTTCTTGGGATAACTTTACTGCAAAATCTTATATTGGTTATATTTCAAAGAGTGAGTTTTCAGTTGTGGTACTTGAGGATTCATACAGCAGTGGGCTGTGTTATGATGGGGTTGTTTTCAGAATTTATTGAATGTTTTTATCTGAAGGAGACATATTTGAAATCAAGAGGAAAGAGGGCAGTGTTTTCTTCTATAGCTTGCATTTTGAGTTATGTAATGTCTGATATTAAAGCCAGTTCATGGTTCTCATTGCTTTTTTTCCTCCTAAGGCACTGTTAATGTAAAATAACAAGATTTGGGGACAGAGACTATTGCTACTCTCCTCATTTTACAAAGGGGATAATAATAATGTTTGACTTGCAAAGTTGTGGTAATGATGAAGTTGATGAAGGAACAGAAGGCTGGCTGAGGACAAAGCAAAAGGCTGACACCTTGCAACCTCCCCCCCACCCCCACTCCTGAGTGGGATATATGTGACATTCTTTAGGAATCTCCCACCCATCTTAGTGTTGATGCCTTGCTGGAGGGCAAAAGGGCCTTGGCAGTGGCAAAGCCTCTGGTATCCGGCATCTTGTAGGTCCTCTTTGGCATTGAAACCTCCCTTTTCCTTACCTTCCCCCAACTCCATAGTACATAACCGGCCACCCCTCACAACCCCGGGGCAGCAGATTTTCCTGCCCACAGGTCCTGTCCCTGTGCCTTAATAAACCACCGTTTTGCACCAAAGATGTCTCAAGAATTCTTTCTTGGTCATCGGCTCCGGACCTCACCCCACCAAACCTCACCTATATTCTAGAACTTCATCAAAGTGAATATAAATATTGTTAAACATTTTAAATATATGGACAACAATAGCAAAAGCCTCTGAAGAGAAAGTAGACTCTAGCTAGCTTTGGATTATCCATATATCTATTTTCTGATTTTTTTGTCCTCTCCTCTCTCTTGTTCATGTTCTTGATCTCCTTCTCTCTCTCTTTCTTTGTCTCTCTCCCCTGTCCTCTGAATACTGTCCTTTCCCTTTTAGGGCATTAAGTTTTCTCATATTGATTCTGGAGTTATCTAGCATTTCTTTTTATGTCTTCTTTGACATCTTTATATAGTGGACATTTCTAATAAATTAGAATTGTACTCAGAAATCTCTTATCCCTGAAGACCCCAGAAGGGCTAAGCAGTACTTAGAGCAGAGGCAGAAGAAAAATGTGTGAGAAAGAGGAAAAGGATCAAAAGTAAAAAATCAACATTAATGTTGACAACATGACCTGTTTCTTGAGCATCTCTTTTATTGTCTAGCACCATAAGTGGAGAGGTACTGGGAACTTCAATGATTGTCTCATTTTCCTGACGTGGTAAATATCTTAGACTTGAAAACATTAGATAATAGCTACTGGATAATATAAAAACAAATCTCAAGACAGACTAGTTACATTATAACTATAACTGCCAGGTATGATATCCCTGCACTAATTTACCCATTTGGTATTTTCCCTGGGGTGGAAAGTTGGCTGTGTTATTTCAATTACTGTAAAATAGTTGGCTTTGAATGTGAGTGCCATCTTTCTCCCTTCTTATTCAGATTCTTCTTCCTTCTCCCCTCAAGGTCTGACCTTGCATCTGCCTTTACTTTCATAGTCCTTACTCCTTTTTCTTCCTGGAGCCAACCCCCACTCTTAGCATTTTGAATGCCATTGACTTTATAAGATACTCATTCCTATAGCTCAGCAGTTCTACCTTGTTGCAGCTACTGTAGCACTTAACCTCTTATCTCTTTCAAAAAAGAAAGATGAACCTAAGCAGCAGCCCTGGCAAAGCAAACTACTCAGAAACTGGCTTGATGTTATCTCTGAGATATTTGCTTAGTTTGCAGAAGCAAATGTCATGTATGCCTCCATGTTGCTTAGTATGATTTGTCACTTGGGATTCTCAAGCATTTTATATGAGGTCCTGACTGGCTCAGCTCCTCATCAGAATGCACTACAATTTGTCCACTTCAAATCCACCAGGAGCAGAGGGCATTTACTTTGACATCTGCTCTTTGGAAGCAGCCCATTAATACTGCACTTCATATGTCAGGGTCTTAATGAAATACTTTTCTTTTAGTTATTTTATCCACAATAAGATGGCCTGGTTCAAGGTCAGTGCCAACTCTAAGCTGTTTTTCTTTTTTTCTTTTCCCTTTTGATAGTCACTATATGTCCTTGTCTATTTATAATCCACAGAGCCTCTCTGCTCAAGTACCAGTAACTGTGGTGCAAAGTGTGGGGTGTGACCAAACCTACTGGTCTCTTAGGACTTTGTCCACTCACAGAGGTGCCTCACTAAACTCCCCACTGATCTCCTGTACTTTGCTACTTCTTTTATCAATATGTTTTCCAAAACATATTAATGAAAATGCCTCCTAATATAGATACTGCTGTGTAGTTAAAACCTCTCATATGCCAGATGCTAAACTAGATATTGTGCATACATTATATTATCTCACCTAATCCCTATGGAACCACTTTAGGGAAGGTGCAAACTTAGGTTCTGAGAAATTAAGCAGCTTGCCCAGGGTCACATGGGTAGGCAATGTGGAATCTAGGGCTAATAACAGCTTAAAGTTTTAACCCTTCCTGAACTACCACTGTTTTTAAAATATTCAATTATTTGTTCATTATTTTCAGGCAAATGACATTTATTGAACATTATTTCGAAACTGCCACTATGCTAAGGACTTGGGATATAGCTCAAAACATAGTGCCTACTTTGTACATATCAAATATGCTAGGGGAGAGAGACAAACAGATAAATGTCATAAAAATAAGTGTTAGAGGCATACAGATGGTACAATGGAAACCCGGAGATGGGGTACCTAACCCAGTGTAGGGTATGTTATTTAACCTGTTGTCTCACAGAGTAAGAATATTCTCTCTCTCACACACACACACACCCTGAATCCCTAGATTAGATAGGTCTTCTTTTCACCTTTGCATTTCCTCTGGATATCTCTGTCATAGCACTCATTCATTTTATCCATTCACTTTAACAACAGTTTATTTAACAACAACACTTAACAACCTCTCTGTGTGCCAGGCACTATTTTAGGCACTGGGAACAAAGCAATTAACAAAACAAAGTCTTGCCTGTTTGGATTTTACTTTATAGTGTGTAGACAAAAAAGAAACCAATATATAAATGGATACAGAATAAAATAGAAGGTGGTGAAAGTGATATAAAGGAAAATAAAACAGAATGAGGAGGTAGAGAATGATAGATAATATTATTTTATAGGGAAGACTTCTGTGGGAGTGTGACACTTATGCAGTACTGCAATTACTTGTTTATAATTCTGGCTCCTCCTGGATATTCTGTACTTCTGGAGGTAATGGGCCATGTCTTAGTTTTCTTTGTATTCCCAGACAAGGAAACCCAGAAAGTTGGGAGGTATTGGCTAAAGCATGGTTGAAGTAATGAATCAGTGAATCAGGAAATATCAAGAATTGAAGGTCAGATGATGGGTAGGTTAAAGGAGTGAGAGAGCCTGAGTGCTAGGAGATTCTGGTCTGAGAATAAGAGACTTTCATTTAAGATTTAAGAGCTTGGATAATTTCAAATGATTTCATGGAGGCTTTTTGGCTAGTAGTGGAGTAGAGGTGAAGGCCACTGAGTTGAATAGCTCATACTGTGAGGCTAGGCAGTTCTCAAACTTGGTTACATATTCTAATCACTTAGAGAGCACTTAAAAATGAGTCATGGGGACTTACTGTGGAAAATTTTGATGCAGAAGTTCTGAGTAGGCTTCAGAAAAGTTGTATCTTTTAAGCTCCACAGGAGATTCAGATGCAAAAAGCCGCTAGACTAGAAAGTAAGAATTTGATTCATGTGGGTTTTGAAGTCATACAAGTTTATGCTAGGATTGAGTTGAGAGGAGGCCCATGAACCAGGAATAATAGTTTTTAATAAATCTTTTAAAAATTAAAAATTAACATATAATGTATTATTTGTTTCAGGGGTACAGGTCTGTGATTCATCAGTCTTACACAATTCATAGCACTCACAATAGCACATACCCTCCCCAATGCCCATATCCATCCCCATCCCTCCCAACCCCCTCTCCTCCAGCAACCCTCCTTTTGTTTCCTGAGATTAAGAGTCTCTTATGGTTTGTCTCCTTCTCTGGTTTCATCTTGTTTCATTTTTCTCTCCCTTCCCTTATGATCCTCTGTTGTGTTTCTCAAAATTCCTCATATCTGTGAGATTATATGATAATTGTCTTTTTCTGATTAACTTATTTTTCTTGGCCAAATACCCTCTAGTTCCATCCACGTTGTTGCAAATAGCAAGTTTTCACATTTTTGATGGCTGCATAATATTCCTGTGTGTGTGTGTGTGTGTGTGTGTGTGTGTGTGTGTGTGTGTGTACACACCACTTCTTTATCTATTCATCTGTTGATGGATATCTAGGCTCTTTCTAGCTTCTAGTTCCTATAGTTTGGCTCTTGTGGACATTGCTGCTAGTTCCTATAGTTTGGCTCTTGTGGACATTGCTGCTATAAACATTGGGATGCATGTGCTCCTTCGGATCACTACATTTGTATCTTTAGGGCAGATACCCAGTAGTGTAATTGCTAGGTCATAGAGTAGCTCTATTTTCAACTTTCTGAGTAACCTCCATACTGTTTTCCAGAGTGGCTGCACCAGCTTGCATTCCCACCAACAGTGTAGGAGGGTTCCCCTTTCTCTGCATCCTCTCCCATACCTGTGGTTTCCTGACTGGTTAATTTTAGCCATTCTGACTAGTGTGAGGTGCTATCTCACTGTGGTTTTGATTTGTATTTCCCTAGTGCTGAGTGATATTGAGCACTTTTTCATGTGTCTTTTGGCCATTTGGATATTTCCTTTGCAGAAATGTCTATTCATGTCTTCTGCCCATTTCTTGATTGGGTTATTTGTTCTTTAGGTGTTGATAAGTTCTTTATAGATTTTGGACACTAGTCCTTTATCTGATACGTCATTTGTGAATATCTTCTCCCATTTTGTAGGTCGTCTTTTGATTTTGTTAACTGTTTCCTTTGTTGTACAAATGCTTTTTATCTTGATGAAGTCCCAATAGTTCGTTTTGCTCTTGCTTCCCCTGTCTTTGGCGATGTTTCTAGGAAGAAGTTGCTGTGGCTGAGGTCAAAGAGCTTGCTGCCTGTGTTCTCCTCAAGGATTTTGATGGATTCTTCTTTCATATTTAGGTCTTTCATTTGTTTTGAGTGTATTTTTGTTTGTGGTATAAGGAAGTGGTCCAGTTTCATTCTTCTGCATGTGGCTGTCCAATTTTCCCAACACTGTTTGTTGAAAAGACTTTTGTTTTTCTATTGAACATTCTTTCCTGTTTTGTCAAGGATTAGTTGACCATAGAGTTAAGGGTCCATTTCTGGGCTCTCTATTCTGTTCCATTGATCAATGTGTCTGTTTTTGTGCCAGCACCATACCATCTTGAGGATTACAGCTTTGTAATAGAGTTTGAAGTCCGGAAATATGATGCTACCAGCTTTGGCTTTCTTTTTCAACACACCTCTGGCTATTCGGGTTTTTTTCTGGTTCCATATAAATTTTAGGATTATTTGTTTCTTTCTTTGAAAAAAATTGATGGTATTTTGATAGGGATTGCATTAAATATGTAGATTGCTAAATAGGTAACATAGACATTTTCACAACATTTATTCTTCCAATCCATGACCATGGAATGCTTTTCCATTTCTTTGTGTCTTCCTCAATTTCTTTCATGAGTATTCCACAGTTTTCTGAATGCAGATGCTCTGCCTCTTTGGTTAGGTTTATTCCTAGATATCTTATGGTTTTGGGTGCAATTGTAAATGGGATCAACTCCTTAATTTCTCCCTCTTCTGTCTTGTTATTGATGTATAGTAATGCAACTGATTTCTGTGCACTGATTTTATATCCTGACACTTTACCAAATTCCTATATGAGTTGTAGCAGTTTTGGAGTGGAGTCTTTTGGGTTTTCCACATGAAGTAACATATCATCTGCAAATAGTGAGAGTTTGACTTCTTTGTCAATTCAGATGCCTTTTATTTCTTTTTGTTGTCTGATTGCTGAGGCTAGGATTATTAGTTCTATGTTAAATAGCAGTGATGATCATGGACAGCCCTGCTGTGTTCCTGACCTTAGGGGGAAAACTCTTAGTTTTTCCCTATTGAGAATGATATTCACTGTGGGTTTTTCATAGATGGCTTTGATGATATTGAGGTATGTACCCTCTATCCCTACACTGTGAAGAGTTTTGATCAAGAAAGGATGCTCTGTTTTTTTCAAATGCTTTTTCTGCATCTATTGAGAGTATCATATGGTTCCTGTTCTTTCTTTTATTAATATATCACATTGAATGATTTATAGATACTGAACCAAACTTGCAGTTCAGGAGTAAATCCCACTTGATCATGGTGAATAATCCTTTTAATGTACTTTTGGATCCTACAGCCTAGTATGTTGTGAGAATTTTTCATCCATGTTCATCAAGGATATTTGTCTGTAATTCTCCTTTTTGATGGGGTCTTTGGTTTTGGGATCAAGGTAATGTAGGCCTCATAAAATGAGTTTGGAAGTTTTCCTTCCATTTCTATTTTTTGGAACACTTTCAGAAGAATAGGTATTAATTCATCTTTAAATGTTTGGTAGAATTCCCCTGGGAAGCCATCAGGTCCTGGGCTCTTGTTTTTTTGATTACTGCTTCAATTTCATCACTGGTTATTGTCTGTTCATGTTTTCTATTTCTTCCTAGTTCATTTTTGGTAGTATATATGTCTCTAGGAATGTCTTTTCTTTTCGATTGTCTAATTTGCTGGCATATAGTTGCTCATAATATGTTCTTATAATTTTTTGTATTTCTTTGGTTTTTAATAAATCTTAAAAGTGATCAGAAATCAATAAATGGTTGTGACAAGAAGGGGGTGAGTGTGGTGAAATTAGATTGAATGAGCTTAGAAAAGAAGGGGTTTTACACAGGGATGAGAGATGTATCAGAGTCTTCTACCAATTAGGGTCTATGTAGAATTTTAAACATCAGTGTGCAGTTGGGTGTGCTCCTGCATGAAAGGAAAGCCTGGGTATCATAGCTTGCTTGATATATTTGAAATCATTGAAGTTAGAAATAGTCTGTTTCACTTAGATGTACAAACAGTGTTGTGTTTAGAAGACAAAGACCCTAGCTCCATTTCTGCATTTCAGAGAGAACTTTTCCAGTTGCTTGGACAAACCTCTGTAATGTAGGCCTGCCTTTGGGGAAAAAGTGGATAAAGCCTAAAGCATTTCTGAGAGTTTTTAGACCTAATAGTATACATAGCTACAAGTAAGAGCAATTTATTAGGCACAGTTATATGCAAAGTGTTTCTGTCCTACCTGCTAAGAAAGAAAAGTTACTTTTTCCTAAAAGCACATAGTGGGGAAGAATAGCAGTTATATATGCTTTCTGAATATTTGAGGTTTTGTGGTATCAATATACTCATTATGGCTTTGAGGTAAAAATTACCAGGAACTTTCACAAAGTTTGAGATTTTTCCCTAGACAGGTGAGATCCCCTCTAAAAACAAAACAAAAACAAAAACAAACAACAATAACAACAACAAAAACCCTTATAGGTTCTACTTCAATAATGGAAGAGACATGTATATGGGTCAGTTATTTTTATTAATATCATCATCATCACTATCATTTTCATCATTGTCATTATTTACAGTATTAGAAAGGCCATGGGGTTTTAATGTTAGACAGGCCTGCATTTGATTTCTGGCCTTTGATAATTATTGTTGTGGCCAAGGTAGTTTACTCATTTGGATTCCAATCCCCTCCTCTGTAAAAGAAGGATAATAATAGTTTCTTTACACCACTTATGGGGGTTAAATGAGACAATGTATGCAAATGCATGTGGCACATAGTAAGTGGATCAATAGAGGTTGATTCCCTACCCAGCTCTTCTTAGATGCCTTCTTAATTTTGTTGTAATCAGAGAAAATTCATTTTTTATTGAGTATAACTTTAATTAATGTGTTTATTAATTTCTATTCTCTGTCAATGGGACAATTTTAGTCTTTATTTCTTTTAAAGATTTTATTTATTTATTTGATACAGAGAGAGAGATCAGAAGTAGGTAGAGAGGCAGGCAGAGATAGGGGGAAGCAGGCTTCCCACTGTGCAGAAAGCCCCATGCAGGGGTCGATCCCAGGATGCTGAGACCCTGACCTGAGCTGAAGACAGAGGCTTAATCCTCTGAGCCAACCACATGCCCCAATTTTAGTCTTCAGATTATATAGGCAGTAGAAAGAATTTCAAAGGGGAATACCAGTTGATAGCTAGACTATTGATTTCTGGAATAAAACATGAGAAAAAAAAATTCAAGTTGCATTTTTCTTTTGTGTGCTAAATACCTAAATGGGAATATAAAGGAGAAATATGCTTGTGATTTGCAATGTGATTTTTGCATATGACCCTGGTAATAGAATTTTCAGGACCTGTATGTAAATTTCAAGTCAGAAAGGTACCTTTTTTAATTGCAGTGAAAAACAAACAAGTAAACATAGTTAAAATTTCTAAAATGTTTTGGCTGTAAGTTTAACAGCCACTAATTTATATGGCCAAAGGGGCTTCTGTTTGCAAAGCCATCCACTAAAGAGCCGAGGTTAAACAAGTGAGTGGCATGCGTTATAAATGAATTGAAAATTGCCTTCTGTTTGAGCCCAGTGCAATGGTCCGTGTTTTGTAATAAGCCCTAGTTGGCAAGTTAACTCCTGTCATCAGGAGGAGCTCACTACAGACTGCTCCATTTGTCACTGCTGTCTGAAGGACACACAGCCTGGGGAACTAGCACTGCAGAATTTTTATGGTGCTGCATGCATGTGGTAGTCTCTCTCATCAGACTGTAATTCAATAATAAATACAAGATCCCATGTTTATGTAATTCTAGGGTTGTGACATAAGCTGACCAAAGCTTAGAGAGTTACTACTGACACTGGGATATTAAGATACCCATGGAGAAGTTTGAGTGAGGGGGAAAAAAGGATGGATGCTAGGAGACAGTCTCTATTCATGATGGAATGTTTATATGCATGACTATTTGTTTGCAATGCTTTTGGTCATTTGGCCATGTGGCTTAATGTGGTAATTTTTCAATATGGTGTTTCCTTATGCCTTCACCCTCCTTCTAAGGGAGAGACCAAAATGTGTAAAGGGTAACCAGAATCATTACATGAACTTTGTTGTAATAAACAAGAGCCAGCCTTATGGAAGGGATTCTGCCATTTGCCCCCAGAATCATCAATGGTTAAAAGGAAATCACTAGGACAGGGATCAGTTGGGGAATGGAAAAATTCTTTGAATTTTTTTTTCACAAAGAAAATTGTTTTATTGTTTTCTGTTATAAAAGTAATATATAGCCAACTTATACTATAAATTCAATTTAAATAAAAAATAAAAGTAACATACTAATTCTAGAAACTTTAAGCAGTACAGAAAGGTATAAAGAAGACTAAAACTGTAAAAATTACCTATTACAATCTCTCCCTCCACACATCAGAGATAATATCTGTTAACATTTTGATATATCTCCTTCTGTCTCTGACTATAATCTTTAAGCAGTGGTTTATTTATTTTCATTGCAATAAATTTCTAAAAATTTAATCCATAGTTTAGGAATTTGTGATTCTTATATAAAAATGGCCCTTCAGAAGAGAGGGCTAACTTATATTGCAGTACCAGTGTGTAAATGTGCAGAAGTCAGTCAGTGGTCACCAGTGATTGAATAATGAACATGTGCCAGCCATTGCTCTAAGCCTTTTATATGCATGCACTCATCTGATCCCCATAATAACCATATCCAATGGGTATTACTAGCATCTCTGTTTTACAGTTGGGGAAACTGAGATTTAGGAAGGTTACAAGGCTAGTTATGAAGTTGAATCAGAATGTTGAATCAGGCCTTAGTATAGGAGAAAAGAATAGCTTCTCTCTCTCACTTTCTTTCTCTGTCTCTCTCTCACACAGTGGGGTCCAGAGAGAAACACCAGTGAAGGGAGAAGTAAGGTGCTAATGAGTAAGCAAAGAGCCAGGGGAGTCCCATACAGCTGTGAATCTTCAAAGTCAGGAGTTCTAGAAAAAGATGTTCTAGCATTTTGTTACTAAATAAAGAGAACATCCTCTCCAATGCTGTCCTTCATAAGCTGAAATTGAACCATGAGAGGGAAAAAAAGACAAATACAGACACACTTCTGCATGTGTGCAAACACACACACACACACACATACACACACACACACACACACACCTGGAAAAGAGTAACCCCTTTTTGGCTGTGAATCTCACTTTCTCTTTTTGCTCTTCAGTCTAGAATATCAAGAGGAATACGGTCTTCATCACGTGAGGCACTCTCACTTATCCAGCATTAAACTGGAGTGGGTATATAAATGCTCATAAATGCAGTGCTGGATAGAGAACAGAATCTCTCATTATTCTGTCAGCAGTTTTTATGAAATAGCAGAACATGTGAATAACTTTCTGTATGATCTTAGGCTAGTCAATTCCCCTTTCTGGGTATTAGTTTCTTCCTCTCTAAAAGTCTAAATTAAATTTGAGGGCCTTTTGAGCTCTAAGAGCTTATATTTTTACTTTTAAGTAGTTACTAACTGCTCTAACTTTGGGATTTTCTCCTGAATGTCTCCTATTTTTAATTTTTTATAACCTCTCAGGGCTGCTTAAGCTATACCTTGTCTAGTGTTGCTAGAAAATATTTTGTGAAAAATATTGGATGATAAAAAGTGAATCACTTCATACTCTCTCAAATGGGGACAATTAGGGTCCTACAAGAGGGCTTATCATAGTATTTTTTAATTTTCAACATCACAAAGGATCTTCAGTAAGATTATTTAAGTCTTTCACTTTTACAAGAGTAATTGGGGCACAGAAATATTAAGTGATTTTTCCCAGTTACACATATAATTAATAACAGACATAAATAGAACCAAGATTTCTTAACACTTTGTCTAGAGTAGAGTTTCCCAAAGTCTATTCCATTTGGCACAAGTCCTTCAATATATTCTGGGTGGATGTGGGACCATGGGAAGGAGGATCTTGAGTTCAAGTAATTTGGACAGGGGTACCTGGGTGGCTTAGTTGGTTAAACTGCCAGCTCTTGATTTTGGCTCAGGTCTTGATCTCAGAGTCATGGGAGAGAGCCCCACATTGGGCTGCACACTCAGTGGGGATTCTGCTTGAGGATTCTTTCTCTCTTTCAGCCTCTGCCCCTCCTCCTGCTCATGCTCTCTCTTTCTAAAATAAATGCATAAATCTTTAAAAGAATAAATAAGTTTGGGAAATGCAGCCCTGTCTAGGGAAGTCATAAGGACATTGAAGTCTGTGAAAAGTCCTGCAGTATAGAATTCTTATCAGTTTTTTTTAAGTTTCTCAAATTCATTAAGTAATGATGATGAGATGATATCAATAATAGTAGTTTCCATTTATTGAACCCTTTCCATGAATGACAAGAAATATTGTAAGTCTTCATATATACTGACATGCTTAATCTGCATGAAAACACTATAAAAGTTTTTATCAACCCCATTTCAAAAATATTTTATTTATTTATTTATCTGAGAGAGGGGAGGGGACCACCAACTGGGAGAGAGGCAGAGTGAAAGGGAAAAGCAGACTCCATGCTGAGCAGGGAGCCCAATGCAGGGCTCGATCCCAGGACCCAGGATCATGAACTGAGCCAAAGACAGACACTTAACCTACTGAGCTACCCAGGGGCCTGTCCTCACCCCCATTTTTTAAAGGGGAGGGGAAAAGCAAGGCCCTAAAGAATAAAGTAATTTGCTCAAAGTTATACAACTAGTGTGGAACAGAGCTGGGATTTCAACTGAAGCAGTTTAGTTCCAAGCCTGGGCTCCTAAATAAATATGCTCAACTTATCACAAAGCTTTTTTTACATGCAATGTCTCTTAAAATTCTATAGAACCAAACTTCTTTAAGAGCATATGTCTTAGACTGTTGAAGAAGAGGTCCATTTGTTATAACAAAATACTACAGACTGGATAGCTTATAAACAACAGAAATTTATTACTCTTCTGGAGGTTGAAAAGTCCACGATCAATTGCCAATATTAGCATTTTGAGCCCTCTTCGTGGTTTGTAGCTGGCACCTTCTTGCTGTGCCCTCTCATGGTAGAAAGGGAAAGATATCTCTCTGAAGCCTCTTTTATAAAGACACCAATCCCATTCATGAGGGCTTTAGCCTCACCACCTGATCACCTCCCAATGGCTCTACTTTCTAATACCATCACATTGGGCATTAGAATTGCAATATATAAATTTTTGAGGGACAGAAACATCTGTACAATAACAACTTATGTTAGGAAATATTGCTTGATAAATTGTTTCCAGTATGCATTGTGAAACAGGATTACATAAATATCATAGAGTTTCTGAATAGCAGAGCTGGAATGGACTTTAGAGATCAGCTCACATGGTAGAAGAGGAATCTGGGGCCAGAAGGGAGAGTCTCTGGCTCCAGGTGCATGGCAGCTGGAACTAGGAACTAGGGCTTCTCATTCCTAATTTAATGGTATTTATTTACTAGAAATCTTTGGACAATGAAATAAAAGATTTTTTATACTTCTTCAGTGAGGAATTTGAGGGCCACATATGTTATTTCTGCTCCTTCCTGAGCTTATAGAAGGTGACAAGACACAAGGGGTATGGAGAAGCAGTACCTGGAAGTAAAGGCAGCCATTTGTACAAGGTGATGTGAGCACCTGATTCCTAGATTCTCTGGCTTAGAGTAGGCACTAAGCATATTTTTGTTGAATAAATAAATACTACAAGCATTGTTATAGTATTTTATGGCTTTCAGAGTACTTTCATAGCCATTTTTAGTGGTGTGATAGGAGAGACATATCAAAAAGTTACAGATAGTAGATCGTGGGGCTGGAGAGGGGAAGTGTAGCAGTGGTTGATAGCTATAGAGGTTAAAAGAAGAGTCCTGGAGTTAGAATAAAATTTAGAATTAAAGTTAGAATAAAATTGGTGGTTTGGGCCCTAGCCATAGTAATCAGTTTGCTTAATCTTCATTTTATTTTAATTTATTGAAAGGATACCTCCAAACTCTTGCAAAGAGAAAAGAAAATTCTTAAGGAACTTTAAGTATCATGGACCTTTTAAATTGGTTTCCATCCATCAATGAAGATAATTTGCTTCAATAAGTATCCAAGAGAAGCAAGACTGTAAAGTAATTGTCACTAAACCAGTTTCATATTTCTTCTGCTCAAATTCATTAAAATTTGAAAGCTTGGGCACCTGGGTGGCTCAGTTGGTTAAGCAACTGCCTTCAGCTCAGGTCATAATCCTGGAGTCCCAGGATCAAGTCCCACATCAGGCTCCCAGCTCCATGGGGAGTCTGCGTCTCCCTCTGACCTTCTCCTTGCTCATGTTGTCTCTCACTGTCTCTTTTTCAAACAAATAAATAAAATCTTTACAAAAAAAATTTGAAAGCTTATTACCCCATTGAATGTTGGGGTTTTAAAAACCTCAATCCTTTATTCGGTGTGATTGGAAGTCATATTTTACATCTAACATTTTCCATCTAACATGATGTGATTGGTCACTGAGGAATTCTGTTGTTCCAGCTATTAAGGCCACATGTAGCTTCATTGAATGGTTCAAGCTGTGGACTGCCATCATTTTCATACACAGATTTGCTTTTGATAGTTCACAGTTCAGGTTGGAAGAGAAGTAAATGGTATGTTCCCTCTGTAAGGCCCATTGAGAGACTGAAAATCTATTTTTCTGCCTCTAGACTCTAACTTCAGGAGGACATGAGGCAAGGTCTATGTCAGTCCTCTTTACCATCATATCACCATTGTATAGCACAGGGTCTGGAATATAGTATGTGCTCAGTAAATAATTGTTGAATAAGTAAATGTTTTAGTGAAAGGTATGTGAAATATAGACAGAAAGTGTGTATCTCTTTGTAGTCTACTCAAAATAAATAGTGTTTGTTGATGTTTGTCATGATAATTGGGTCTAATTTGCAAAACCTAACCTATAGAAGCTAATTAGCTGCTGTTTAGGTTTTATGACTGCTGTTTGGGTAGGAGGCATAGTTGGATGGTAGAAATGATAGTTTTCCTAACCAGAATCTCCTAGTGACAACACATATTAGATTTGTGAATGTTGAAGCAGAGGGAAAATGATATCCTGCATTTGAATTTTCAGAACAACAGGTATTAATCACCCTCCTCTGCTACCACCATTATATAGATGAGGAAACCCAGGGACAGTGACTTACCACAAGCACCCGGCTGGTTAATGATATAGCTTCAACTCTAAGGTAAATCTGCTGTTTCCCAGTTCAGTGTTCTTGTCACCAACCCTCACTGTTACCACTAGTCAACAATGGGAAAATTTGCTTGGAGCTACAACTCGATTTTAGTGCTGGAAAATATATCAGGGACTCTGTAAAATTTGTTAACCATTCACTAACTTACATGAATGCCAGGGTCACCTGCATTTGAGAAAGTCCTTACCAAGTATGAATGCATTAACTTTGTTTCTAATCTAAAAAAGATTAGAAGAGGAATATGACATCACTAAGTGTTTACTTCCCACTTCTCATGTAATAGGTGGTATAGAGGATTTCGGAGAACGTAGAGAAACACTCCATGTTTTTCAGCAGTTTGTAATTTTGTACTGGAAATAACATGAAAATGCCTGACAACTTCAGAGAACAACACACTTTAATACAGAAACATTAAGTTTAGTGCAGTGTTTAAGTAGTACTGGAGTTCAGAGGAGGGAGGGATCATTAAGTAAACTTCTGATGACAAGATAGTGGCTTTTGAGAGCAAACTTCAGCATTCTCTTTTTGCCTTCAACCTCCCTCCTTTTCCGTTCACACCCCCTTTCAACAAGTGGTGGCTAATTAGATAAGCAGGGCTCCTATCTCAAACACTAACTCATTTTGTTGACTTCTTACCCAGTTATTCCTCAGGGGAGAAGACAGGTGATGGGGCTCATAATGTGATAAATATTTGGATGCCTATGTCTTGGGGATAGAGATTTTTGTATGATATTATGGAAATAGGCAAGCTTACCTTGAGAACAGTTTAAAAAAAGAGTGAGCTATGTTTTGATGTGTGTGAAGGGATTTATGCTGCCCTTGATATAAAAAATTTATATTTTCATAAATATGTGTCAATTTGCAAGTAGTATTTCCATAAGGGAATATGTGGGCGGAAGTGTTGATAGTACTAAAGATTTCCCCAGTGGTAAGAATTAATGCATATTTTCCCTTATAGTTCAAAACAGGCAAAGGATAGTTGAAGTAAGATGCTTTTACTTGAGTTAAAGAGTAGTTTCTCTGTAATTGCATTCCCTTTCCTCCTTTCTTTCTTTATTTAGCATCTCCTATGTGAAGATTTTCTGGCTCTACTATAGGGCCATTTCTTTTCTTTTTTTTTTTTTTTTTTCAAACATACAGTGACTTATTAGTTTCTGGTACATAGTAGAGTGATTCAACACTTCTGTATGTCACCCAGGGCTCATCACAACAATTGCACTCTTTAATCCCCATCACATATTTCACCCATCCCCCCACTATCTCCCCTTTAGTAACCATCAGTTTGTTCTCTATAATTAAGAGTTTGTTTCTTGCTTTCTCTCTCTCTCTCTCTCTCTCCCTCTCTCTTCCCTTAGCTTGTTTGGTTTCTTAAATTCATCATATGAGAGATATCATATTTCTTTCTCTGACTGACTTATTTCGCTTACATCATATTCTCTAGTTCTATCCTTGGCATTGCAAATGGCAAGATTTCATTCTTTTTAGGACTAAATAATATTCCATAAATCCATGAAGATATATATATATATATATATATATATATATCTCAATATATATATCGAGATACACACACACACACACACACACACACACACATATATATATACACACTCTCCTAAGGTAGTTCTATTTTTAACTTTGAGGAAGTTCCATACTGTTTCCCACAGTGGCTGTGCCAGTTTGCATTCCCACCAACAATGCATGAATGTTCTTTTCTCCACATCTTCATAGGGCCATTTCTTTATGGACCTCCAGATGTTGTAGGATGTGGAATGGCTTAGACCTTGATGGAAACACAGCCTTTATTTTCCCACTAGCCCTTCCTTCCAACTGAACCTATATCTTAAAGAAGTGTAAAGTGGTTTGTGGGAGGGGATTTGGGAATGAGATTTCCTTCTTTGGAGTCAAATGTTTTAGCATTTGAAACCTGCAGTACAGTGAATAGAGGAGAAAATATGCTCCTTTGTGCCTTCCACAGACTTACATCAGAACTGCACAGCACATATTCTGAGCTGATGTAATTGGGTAAAAATAGGTTGTTGTTTTTTGGTTTTTGTTTTTTTACCCAGAACTAGATAGCTGACTTCAGAGCAAGTCAACTCTGAGGAAAGAGTGTTTCAGCCACTTCATTACTGGACAGAACTGAGAAGAAATTTTGTTTCCACAGAGGAAAAAAAAAATCTTCAAAGCAGGACCTCTTTCTCCCACTTTTTTATTCCACAACTTCATTTTCCTCTCTAGTAAACCTTAATTTCTCAAAATCTGAAGCCATTATTGTGTGTGTTTTTTCTTCCACAAAGTACAAATCTTAGCAATAAAAAGTGATAGATTGGACTATTAGAAAAGGAAACAACTGTGGCTTTTTAGGGACCCACATTGAGGACCTGTTCTGTCATTGGGATCTCTCCAGAAGTGCAAATTCTCTTTGTGAACCATTAGGTAATGGGTTATATATAAGTTTGTCTCCTATAAAATTACTCTGGTTACACTGGGGTCTCAGACATACTTTTGCTCTTGTTGTTGGGACCTAGCAGTCTGTATGAATAATTTGTGTGAACAAATTGCTCCTGTCTTTACAGAAACTGCTAGAGCCTTTTCTTTCTAACAAAAAGAGGATGTCATCTTCAGGGTCCTTGCTGACTTAAATGGGCAAGTGGTATTGAAATAGATGACAATCTGACGTTCCTATGGTGGTTTCAAAATCCAGGCAGATATTTCCAACAAAAAGACTAATGAAGTATACCCTGTATGAGAACCATGCTAGGGAGGGCATTTGACTGAATTCTTACTTTACTCTCTCTGTAAAGGTATGGAATCTTACTTCCACTAGAATAAGCCTGAGTCTTGTGGCATTTGTATGGCAGACACTAGGCTGGTAATCAGGAGACCTAGTTTCTAATTCCATCTTTGATATTAATGGTTGAATAACATTGAGAAACTTATTTCACGTTTTTGTGTTTTATTTTCCCTGTCTATGGAATGAGGGTAATAATACCTGCTCTAACTATTTCACAGGGATGTTGTAAGAGTGCAACAAGGCAAAATGGGTGTCCTTGAACCCCTTGAAAGATGTAAACAAATGTGATATCTAAGCTAAAGTTATTGTGGGGAAATTATTATTGTTTAATATTTTTATCATTTTTTAGGAACAAGCTCTTTGGCTTTTGCTTTGAGAAAAGAGACAATTGATGTGAGGTCCTGCTGTAGATGTTATGGAGAATAATAATAATAGAAATCAGAGGGCCAAGAGACACAAGATCTTTCTGGAAAGCCTGAACTGCTGAAGGAAACAGAGACATTCAGGGGGTGGCCCAAAGAAAAAGAAAGCTACCGAGGCCCTGATCTACACATTGTGCATTGAGGGGGGAAAAAAGTGCTCCTGTGCTTCTAGTGAAAAAGATTTCTATCAGAACTCAGTAATAGTGACTTCTTACGTATCTTAGGCAGAAAGAGGTGGCAGGGAGAAGAAATCCTCATGGAGGTGGCCAGTGCTTTAGGTAAAGCCAGGAATATAAAAGCTTGAGGGGAAAAGGCAGTTTTTCCCATTTCTTCTCTCTCCTACAGATATATTAAATCTCTTATTTCTTCATAAAAAAAAATCCTGCTAAGCATGCCATACTAATCTCTGTAGGTGTTTTTTGGTTTTGTTTGTTTGTTTGTTTTTCAGAAAAGGAGTTACATGGTCAGATACATTGGGAAATGCTTCATAATGTGGTTTCCTCTAGGAAATTTGTCATGCATGTTAGGATAGTAAAAGCTTTGAGAAATCTAACGGTAAAAGAACGTTTAAATTTGTTTAACCCAGCATTTCATAACTTCAGTTCCTTTCTGAAGCCCCCATTTAATATAATATCAATCAGTATTTCTCTTGTTCAATAGAAGACTTCTAAGAGGCAGATTCACTCTTTAATATAACCATAATTTATGTTGCTATGCTGGGTAGCAAATCCTCAGTTTATAGAATTCAGTATTGCTGGTCAGCCTTCTCCAAAATTAAAATCATTGCAGTAAGACAAAGATACAATCAGGCCGGTGATGTTCTCTGTCTAAATAAACTATTAAAATACTAGGGTAATTTGACAACCTCTTAGTTCTGTGATAGCCAGACATTGAAAATAGTCAATACTTATTGCATGCTTACTATAACCCAGGCAGTGTTCTAGATAGGTTGCGTGATTCCCCATTTTAGAGCCCAGGGAATTGAGGGATAGAAGTTAAGTAAATCACCCAAGGCCACAGACCTAGTAAGAGGCAGATGTGGGATAAGAATTCAGGTCTGTTTAACGCCAGAGTTCATGATTTGAACCTAAAATATTTAAAGTCAGACCCTGACTTCTAAGCAGAAAATAGTCTTTCAAAAATTTCAAAATTCTATAACTGAATACTGTATCAGCCAAGACTCTACAGCATTCAGGAGTTTATCTTTTGGTTAAGAGGACCTCCACTTGTATCATCAGAGTCAGTGTGAGTATAATTATAGGTATAACTAACCTAGAGAACAACTGGTCAGTGTAAAGTACTCTGAAGATCACAAGCATTGGCAAACTTCTTTTGTCCACTTATTTTTAGGCCCATTTCTAGTTTTTTCACTGCTCTTATTGGAAGTCATCTCTTTAAGCCACTTGTTTGGGAGCTATAAATATAATGCCCCTTAAATGAGTGCCTTCAATTGTTTAAACTGTCCTCAATCTCATTAGAGCCCTATCCATTCCTTTGTCATTGCTCTAGAGAGGTAGTTTAAAGCCTCCTTTCATGGACAAAATGGTAACACCTCCATGCCTCTGGATAAAGCTGGCTCTAACTCAAGAAAGATGACATCCACTTAATTATAGTTTACCTTTATTATATGTGTGTGGTAATTCAGACATGTTCTATGTGTTTTACAGGGATCAATTCATTTAATCTTCACAACAACCCTATCAAGAAAGTATTATAGTTATCCTCATTTTACAGACGAGAGAATGGAGATTCACAGAGGTTAAGTTACTTGCTCAATATTACACAGTTAGTAACTTGGGTCTCAAACCCAGGTCTGTATGACTCCAGAGGATGTACTATAAATCACTGTATTGTACTAGTCTTGCTATACCTGGATTAGTCTTTCCCCAAACTGAATTTTGCTGTTGTTGTGAGTATATACTTACAGTCCTTCTGGTCTACTTCATTCTCCACCTTGCTTCAGTGTGCATCAGAATCACCTAGAAGTCTTATTAAAGCATCAATTTCTAGGCCACATCACCAGAGCTTCTGCTTTAAGAAGCAGGGTAGCGGGTTGGGGTGGGAAGCTGCGAATCTGTACTCCTGACATACTTCCAGGTCCTGGTCCAAAGAGCACACTGAGAACCATGTACTGTAATCACTACTTTGACCAACTCTTCTTCTTCCTCCTCCCCCTCCTCTTTTTCCTTCTTCCTCTCCTCCTCTTCTTCCTCTTTTCTTCTTCTTCTTCCTACTCCTTCACCTCCTCCTTCTCCCTTCTTTCTGTTTTCTCCTTTCTTCTTTCTTCTTCTTTTGGAGAGGGAGCAGGAGAGGGGCAGAGGGAAAGAGAGAATCTTAAGCAGGCTCCACACAGCCTGACCCTGTGATCATGACCAGAGTGGAAATGAAGAGTCAGACACTTAACCAACAGAGCTACCCAGGTGTCCCCTCCCCCCATCCCCAACTCTTCTTTTTATAAACTGGTTTTCCCTTGAGCAAGATTGCTTTTCAATGTTTATTAAAACAGGACCAAATATTTCTACTCTGACCCCTTTGAAACATCATCTACACAAGCACATCTCCAAGTTATTTTTTTAAATTTATTTATTTTTTTCAATTTTCAGCATAACAGCATTCCTTGTTTTTGCACCACACCCAGTGCTCCATGCAATCGTGCCCTCTCGAATAACCACCACCTGGTTCCCCCAACCTCCCACTCCTCGCCGCTTCAAACCCCTCAGATTATTTTTCAGAGTCCATAGTCTCTCATGGTTCACCTCCCCTTCCAATTTCCCCCAACTCCCTTCTCCTCTCTAACTCCCCTTGTCCTCCATGCTATTTGTTATGCTCCACAAATAAGTGAAACCATATGATAATTGACTCTCTCTGCTTGACTTATTTCACTCAGCATAATCTCTTCCAGTCCTGTCCATGTTGCTACAAAAGTTGGGTATTCATCCTTTCTGATGGAGATTCAAATTAAAGCCACATTGAGATATCACCTTACACCAGTTAGAATGGCCAAAATTAGCAAGACAGGAAACAACATGTGTTGGAGGGGATGTGGAGAAAGGGGAACCCTCTTACACTCTTGTTGGGAATGTATGTTGGTGCAGCCTCTTTGGAGAACAGTGTGGAGATTCCTCAAGAAATTAAAAATAGAACTTCCCTATGACCCTGCAATTGCACTACTGGGGATTTACCCCAAAGATACAGATGGAGTGGAAAGAAGGGCCATCTGTACCCCAATGTTTATAGCAGCAATGGCCACGGTCACCAAACTGTGGAAAGAACCAAGATGCCCTTCAATGGACAAATGGATAAGGAAGATGTGGTCCATATACACTATGGAGTATTATGCCTCCAAGTTATTTTTTAAGTAGTTTCACCATACTATGTGCTGATCACATTCTTGAGCAGAGGTACTTTGGCACACAGGTGTGATTTTAAGAATTTATCTGCAAGTAATTTCCCAATGGCTTGCAGCCCACCAGTAGCATCATACCTTACATACTTTATGTGACATTTAACTTGGTTAAAGAAATGATAAGTGGAAGCATACTCACTACATGAATACTTAATGAGAGGCAATGGGGTTTGGGGATAAGTGCATGCATGGACTTTGTAATTAGACAGAACTGGGTTTGAATCTCAAGCTTGCCACTTAACTAGTTGTGTAGCTGTGTTCAAGTGATGCAACTTATCTGAACTCTGTTTCTTACCTGTATAATGGGGAATGATTATAGAATTTACTTCATGATGCTATAAATAAGATTATGTAATGATAGTATATCCTACCATTACAGGCATTAAAAAAAATCAATAAACAGTGCCTAGTTTATATTAGCGGTTACCAACCTCTAATTTTCAGATGTGTGGTGTACCAAAAAGTTGCTCCAAGTGTCTGTAGACGAAATCAGTAAGAAATAGCACATACACGTACAATTACTTTCCAAACTATGTAGATACTGATTTAATTAGTAAAATACAAATGCACTTATAGATACTACTGAATTTTTAAAAACGTTTTGTCATTATGTAATATTTATGTTTTCATCAGCAGATATTAAAAGATCAACTTTTTAACGTTTAAAAAGCAACCTCATTAAAAAGAGAAAAACCAAACAACAGACTCTTAACCATAGAGAACAAACCAGATGGTTACCAGAGAGGAGGTGGGGGGAATGAGGGAACTAAGTGATGGGGATTAAGGAGTGCACTTGTCCTGATGAGCACAGGGTGATGTAAGGAATTGTTGGAGCACTATATTGTACACCTAAAACTGATATTATACTATATGTTAACTAATTGGAAATAAAAAGAGATAACCACAGTGAAAGTAGTTTGTTTACAAATTTAAAAATAATAACATAAAAAATCCTTATAGTTTAAAAGATTGTAGAGCAGTGGTTTATCTGAGTAATCTATTGGTCTACTATTCCCTAACAAAAGAGCAGGCCTCTGAAAGAGCGGAGCCCAGGTCAGTTTAGATAAGCACAAGAGACAGAGGAAGTTACAGGGCATGGGGTATTGCTTTAGAAAGGCATGATCTTGATGGTTGCTATAGTAGGGCAATCTGAGAAATTAAGGATTAATGTTAGGATATCAGTCTGGAAAGAAGGGGAGTAGCAATAGCTTTTGCCAAAATACCCAGAGAATCCCCTGACCAGATATTGTGTTTTTAGATAACTATGCATCTCAACTGAACAATCATCCACACCAATGGAATATCTAGCTTTTCAGGAGGACTACGGAAATTCATTAGGATAACAGCATCTGCCTGTGGGATTTATATGCCTAGTGCAGGAAAATGTATTGTTGCTTTATTCTAATTACATTATCCAGTCAAATGCCTCTGGAATGATCAGCGAACACCCCCTGAAATAGGAAAGAATTGGTGGCAGGGGTGAAATGTATAGTTTCTTTGATAAAATAATTATCTTCAGGGATTTGAACTCTGATCACTGCTTAGACTGTGTGAAATTATTGCTGAATAAGGTGTTGAACAAGTTGTCATTAAGAGGACTGTGTTTGGTATCATCAAATTATTTTCATTATTCAGATAAATGTTCCATGCCCTTTTAATAGTCTGCTTTCTCATTAACTTGAGCATTCAGTTGCATTTTTGTTTCGTTTTCTGTTTTTATGTAAGAGGAAGGGGACAGGTAATGCTCATAACATCTTGCTGGAACTTCATAGGTGTCATAAATATTTGAAAATCAGAATATAATTGTATGTATTTTCCTAATCTAAAAATGTAAGATTGAGTTTGCATTCATTCTTTGACATGGTTTGATCATGGTAGTAGTTGTGATTTGGCAGCAGTTTAGGTTGATTCAGAGGGAAAAGGAACAATTCTGTTTTATGTTTCTATTTCTAGGTATAGCTGAATTCAGTTTCATGTAATTGGTACTCAAAACACAGCTATTCAACCCTTTCTTTATAGCTTTCTCTTCCACATTTTCATTTTCATTTCCACCCACTCATATACAGGCCATTTAAAGAGATTTTTAAGAATATTTTATTTATTTATTTATTTAGTCAAACAGAGAGAGAGAGAGTGCGAACACAAGCAGGCAAAGTGTCAGGCAGAGGCAGAGAGAAGCAGACTCCCAGCTGAGCAAGGATCCCGATGCAGGACTTGATCCCAGGACCCTGGGATCATGACCTGAGCTGAAGGCAGTGGCTTAACTGACTGAACCACCCAGGCATCCCTACAGGCCATTTAAAATTGTGTCTCTACAGCCATTTTAAACAATATGTCTTTGTAAGCCAGTCAGAGAAAGACAAATGCTATATGATGTAATTTGTATATGACATTTAAGAAACAAAACAAATGAGCAAAGAGAGAAAAAAAAAAGAGAGAGAGGGAGAAGCAAGCCAAGGAACAGATTCTTAACTATAGAGAACACACTGATGGTTACCAGAGGGAGGTGGCAGGGGGGATGGGTTGAATATGTGATAGAGATTAAGGAGGGCACATGTTGTGATGAACACCAGGTGTTGTATTCCATACAAAATTCTGCCCCTGAAAGTAATATTACATTGTATTAACTGGAATTTAAATAAAAACTAAAAAAACTTAAAACAATAAAAAAAACTTAAAAAACTTAAAAAAATAAAAAATGATGTCTTCAAATTTTCCTCCCAATAGATTTTACAACAAATATTTGCTCTCAAGTAAATTTCCCTTACAACCTAGAACACTCCTGATTATTTTCCACTCCTACCTACCCCTCTTACCATCCTTTAATGAGGGCTCAGAGAATGGAAACTCATATTAACATAAACCTAAGGAAACAGCATCAGAAAAATAAATTGACTTCTAAAAAAGTTATCATGTTATGTATTATAAAACTGGATTAAGCTTATTTGTACTTTACTTGTTAATTTGTAGTTAATATTTCTACTCATAATTTAATACAACTCATAAAATTTAGATGACTATAATCTACCCACCTAACATAATTATTTTCATTTTTGTGCAGGCCTACACTATTTTAAATCCTTCAGCCATTGCATGTATACAGTTTTATGTTTTGGTTTTTCAATTAATACATAAATATTTTTTCATATTTGTCCATAGTACTCATGATTCTTATTACTAATGGTAGCTTGATATTCCATATTGTTGGTATAGCATAACTTATAACCATTCCCCTTACCTGTTGTGTTTTATCTCTTGTATCACTTATCCATCTTCCATTAGAGTGGCTAAGCAGAAGTTTGACTTTACAAATGATGTCTTCTAGGATATCAATCCCTAGATGGGTCTGCTTGACTGCCCCACCTCTTCCATTGCTTCCGGGGTTGGCCTGAACTCTGCCAGGTAATGACTGGTCACCCAGTGAAAAATCTTTACATCTGTATAACATTGCAAGGGGACACCTACAGTGCAGCAAGCTCCTTGTTTGATGTTTCACATTGTCTCATTTAGTCTTCTCAGTATGTTTATAAGAAGGTGTCAGATTATTTATACTTGGGATGAATGAGAATAATGAATGGGTAAGGAGAGTTGCCTATTGGTGGGGAGGAAGAAAGGAGAGAATAATGGGGATGATGCATTTATTAAACATATAACAAGCTGTACACACAGGATGGTAAGAGTGTTTTCCTATCTTTCTTCTCTTCTCCCATCCCAGGTTTGACATTTGGTCTGCGCCAACCTCTCTGTCTGAACTATAAACCTCCATCTGGGCATAACGTGTTAATTTACAGATATTTCCTGTATAAGTGGATAAAACTGGTTTTATACTTATTTGTGCTTCAGTTATAAGTTACCTTGTAAAAATGCAAAAAAAATCACTGAGATGAGGGACACTTTTGATTAAGATCTCTACCAGGCCCTATTTGAATCAGTGCCAGCATCTCATTACTTGGGGCTCTCAATTGTATACAATGGTGGCTATAATTTGTCCGGGTAAAAATATATTTTTCCCACTCTTAAAGTCAACACAGAAATATTTCTAAGTTGGAGAAACTCTCTCTGCTCATCCTCATCCTTTTCTTGCCCCCCAGTTTGTAAGAAATGTCATTTTTCATCCTGTTTGAGCATTAGGTTACTCTGTTTTCCCAGGCCAACCAGCCTGAAAGAAGGATGCTGCTAAAGAATGGTATCATACTTTATCCACGCTTTGCAATGATGTCAGAATTACTGATATTTTTTTGAAAAGTGGGGAGACCCAGACTGACTGATCTAGGCTTGTTGTGAAATGACTACCTAAGCCTAACTTTGAGGTCCTTATGAATTTAGTCATTAAAATAGTATTGAACTATGTAAAGAGTTGTTATTGCATAGGCATCTGATAACCTAAGTATACCATGATAATTCATCATTTGTGGGCACACAGATGAGGTTTAAAGAATCTTTGATGGTTATGACATGAACAGTCAGGAGGAGAGAGTGAATAAACTTCCCTTCATAGGAGGTTCTGGTGATGAGTAGTGAATTTACGATATGCTGAAGATTATTCTGCTTTCCTCTCTTTATGTCAAGCCAAAAGCACTCATTAAATAACCTCTCTATAAGACATGTGCAAAATACTGTGGGAGATATGGTGATCTATAAAACTGGTTCTTCTTCCTTCAAGTTTAAATTCTAGTTGGGGTGGCAAGACATGAAAAATTAGGTAACATAGGAGATAAATATTTCAAGGCAATAATACAAAAGATACATGATACATGTATACATGATACAAAAGATAATAATACAAAAGATACATGATACAAAACATTATTTGACAAATGAATGCTATAGACAGTGTTCTAGGAGCTGCCAGAAGATAGAGCTTAGAGGCATGCTGATATAGTACCTCTTCTGCTGTTCTCTGCTTGAAATGTCCACTCCATACATACCTCCCTATCTGTAAAATTCCCGTTTCTCTTTTGAGATACCACTCAGTCATAGCCTTCTCAGTACAATCTTCATCAACCTACCCAAACAGAGTTAAGTTTTTTCTGTAACTTAATAGAAACTTAAACTTACTGAAGATTATATAAAGAGCTGCTATTGTATGGGCATCTGATAACCTTAGTTTACCACAATAATTCATTTGTGGGGACACATATGAGGGTTAAAGACTATAATAAAATACAATATATAATAAATACATTTATTATTATATTATAATATTATTATTATATAAATATATTTATTATATAAAATAATAAAACATATTATATTGCTTAATTATTTGTTTATGCATTGGACTTCTTCACTGGGCAGAAACTTTCAAGGGTAGGGGAAATTTGATATGAATTTATCTTTCTGTCCCAGGAACCTACCTTAGAATTGGATACATAGTGTTCAATTCATTTGTAGAAATGAAATAAAATGAATGTAGTAGAAAGAGCACTGGATTTGCAGTCTGAGTTAAAATAAGATCTGGCTTAGTAAATATTTGTTTTTCTGAAATATGTGTCTTTTCATCCCTATGGACTAAGTAGAATGATCTCTAAAATTCTTTGTAACACTGAAAGTTGTGCAGTCTTAGATTGAGAGTGGTTCTTTTTTTAAAATTTAAGTTCAAGTTAGTTAACCTATAGTGTTTTAGGAGTAGAATTTATTGATTCATCACATACATACAACACCCAGTACTCATCCCAAGAAGTGCCCTCCTTAATGCCCATCACCCATTTAGCTCATGCCCCCATCCATACCCTCTCCACCAACCCTTAGTTTGTTCTTCATAATTAAGAGTCTCTTATGGTTTGCCTCCCTTTCCATTTTTATCTTATTTACTTTTCCTTCCCTTCCCGTATGTTCATCTGTTTTATTTCTTAAATTCCACATATGAGTTAAATCATATGCTATTTGCCTTTCTCTGACTGACTTATTTTGCTCACCATAATACACTCTAGTTCTATCCACATTGTTGCAAATTGCAAGATTTCATTCTTTTTGATCATGAAGTAAAATTCCATTATGTTATATATACCACATCTTCTTTATCCATTCATCTGTCGATGGACATTTGGTTTTTTCCAAAATTTGGCTATTGTTGATAATGCTATAAACATTGGGGTCCATGAGCCCCTTTAAATCACTATGTTTGAATCTTTGGATAAATACCTAGTAGTGCAATTACTGGGTTATAGTGTAGTTGTATTTTTAACTTTTTGAGGAAACTCCATACTGTTTTCCGGAGAGGTTACACCAGTTTGCATTCCCACCATATGAACAAGGGTAGACTGGGAGTGGTTCTTAAAACTTTCCCAAAACTGCTGCTAATGATGATGATGATGGTGATGATGATAGTAGCTGATGTTTACTGTAAACCTGGTATGTGCTAAGCATAGAACATAAATTATCTTCTTCAACCTTTTAAACAAATTTATGTGGTAAACACTAGTATTACATTCATTTTCCAGATGAAGAAACTATGAATCCAAGAGGCTGGCTAATTTGCTCAAAGTCATACAGCTAGAAAATGCTGAAATGAGGACTCTAGCTCAAATCTCTTAATAGCCATGTTAGTTATTCTCAATCCTGAGTACACATTAGAATCACTAAGGGTTTTTTGGTTTTTTTTGTTTTTGTGTGTGTAATAGCCAGGCCCAACTGTTCTGGGATTCTGGTTCAATTGGTCTGGGGAGGGAACTGAATATTGAGAGTTTTTATAAAGCTCCCCCATGTGACTTTATTGTGCCAAAAGGTTTGAGAACCACTGCATTTATTGTTCTATTATTCAGCCTTTGAGATGGCAGCTGGCTCTTGTGAAATGGTAGGGTTTATGTGGGAAAAGAAAGGAGGTGTCCTGGATGAGAACTTTTGCAAGGATTAATGTGATACCCAATATCTGAGTATGTCTTATTTCTCTGAAGCAAGAGTCCTTTGTTATATCATAGCTACTTAGATCTGGGTACATGGATGAGACTATATCCCTGCTGTAAGTGCATTTGCAAACAGTTTCAACACATTTCCTAGTTTCAGGAAGAGATGGCATCTGCACTGGCTTGTACTCAGTCTCTTGCCATCACACTTCTGCCAAAGGTCAATGGGACAAACTATTTCTTTGTATAGAGGCCGTAGGTTCTCTTTGATCCATAGGACTACAAACAAACCTGTCAATTTCTAAGTGACAGTTTTAATTTGGAATTTGTGTATCAGATTATCTGGTTGAGAAAGATAGGATGAAAGAATTTTGAAAAAAGACATAGAATGGCCTTCCCTTACTTTGTGGTACAACACTTGTCATGGGGTTGGCTGCACAGCACTCTTGAAACATTCCTCTCTGGCCAGTGCACTAAAACAAGCAACTTATTTGGGGTTTTGGCAGCTGCTGCTGTTGATGGGGGTGGCCTCCTAAGGACAGGATCCCTGAGAGGATAGAGAACTGGAAAGAAATTGGTAGTAAACCAGCTGCTGAATAACTCCTGAGTGTTCTGAAAGACTCATTGCAGAAAGATTGTCAGGAAAGGGGCACCTTGATTAGCAATATTTCAGAGTGTTCAAATTGTTTGCTTTTTATAAGCAAACCATTTAGACTCTGCTGGCAATACACCTCCTGCAGATGACTTTAATCTTTTGGCTAGATTAACTACTACTTAAAAATACAATTATTCAGCTGGGAAGGGTGATTTAGGTACTTTCTGAAAATGGGCTCCAGAGGAAGACTATGGGTTGCAGTAGGTTGGTGAGCAGCATCTTAGTGAGATTGCCTCTAAATGTCTTAGTTGCAGAGGTTTATGGTGTTAAAAAGCTAAAAATGGAAGAAAACCACTTCAGGTCAAACCCAAACTCATAGAACCCAACTTAACTCCATTTCAGTTTTGAATGCTCATTCTCATCAAAATAGACTATGGCCAATGAAGTTTGGGTTTGGCAACTTTTTGCGTCTTGCTACAATCTACTCAGAAAAAGTTTCCCCTGGTTTCTCTGTACCCATAGTGTTAACAACTAGGTACATGGCTAGGAAAGAGGGCAGGTTTTGAGAAAATGGTATAATTCTAAGAAGCAAATCATTTATACTCTTATCATAAAACATTTCCTGTGCATTGAAAGATGAGACACTCTGAATGGTGCAAGGATACTAGATATTAGGGGGTCGTGGTAATATTGAAAGACAAAATATCCACAGAGATTAGGGTTTCTGGAATCAAATATATTTAAGAGTTTGAATCCTATCTCTACCACTTGTTAACTTGGATGATTCACATTAACTTTCTGAGCTATTTCTTTACCTGACTATACACAGAGAATTTAATAAGATAATGCATATGATGTGTTTAGTAGGCAGCAAACAATAAATATTGGCTGCTATTATTAGACTATGATTTCTTATCAGTTCAATCACTACCACATTTTTGCTACCTTCATCCCAGATACTCAATGTTACTTCAGATTCCATGGCTGTGCATCCTCTCCCCAGCATACTCTCCTGGAGAATGAGTAACATGATGCAGGCCTTCTTTCTACCCTAATACCTTACCTATTTTTGATTCAGTGCCTTTGGATGATGTTCTCCATTACATGTCTATTTACTCCATTATTTACCAATGAAGTAACCTCTGTGAGGCTTATTTCTTCAACTATAAAATAAAAATATTACCTCCTTCATATGGTTGTCAAGAGGATTAACTGAGATAATCCACATAAAAAGCTTAGCACAGTGCCTTGGTCTGTGGCAGTACTCTGTAAATGTTGGCTGCTCTTATTTCTGTGTATTTGTCAGAACAGGATAGTGATGAGATTGGCAGAAAGATGCTAACAAACACAAGTTGAGATATTTCTCTCATGGCAAAGGATCCAGAAATGTAGAGGGATGTTTACATATAGCAGTAAATGGGGTATCATGTTCTCATATGAAAGCATAGCTCTTAAGTTCCCACAGTTCTCCCTGAGCAAGAGCAGCTGTGAGCAGCACCACGTGCATAAAGTAAGGGTTATGCTGTGCTCTAAAAACTGAGAAGGCCACTTTCCTGGAGACATCAGCAAACAGGACAGGGTTCAGGCCTATTTGAGATTTAGTCCTTCAGGGCTATGGTGATGCTTTGGAAGAGTTCATCTTTATTCTGAAGTATTAAGACCTTGCTTTTTTTGTTTTAAGATTTTATTCATTTATTTTGTTACAGAGAGCAAGAGAGAGCACTAGCAGGAGGAATGGAAGGCAGAGGAAGAAGCAGGCTTCCCACCTATTAAGGAGCCCAATGTGAGACTCAGTCTCAGGGCCTCTAATCTAAGCAGGATCTCTAAATGGGACAGTTTTTTCCTTATACAATGCTCAGTACAAAATAATGCAAACCTATAAAAAATTCAATGAGTATGGCAATGTCAAAGTAGAAAAGTGAAAAATACATGTTTCTTCATCCACATGTCTACTTTGCCAACCCCAACCCCATAGATAACCACTGTAAGCTCTTTGTTGTACATGTACCCTTCTAAATTTCCCCCATCATATATATAAATAAACATGTATGTCCAAAAATAGGGTCTTACTGTAAGTATTGATCAGTTTCCCTTCTCATATAACAGCATATCTTAGAGTTCTTTCTTTGTAAATATATTTAACTTCTTATCCTTTTTAAACAACTGCATAATATAGACTTTTGGGTTTCTTCCATCTTTTTCTTCTTATGAAAAAAAAATTTTAGATGAAAATGGCAGTTAACTTCTCTAGGTTCACAGAGTTATTAAGTGGGGGAGTAAAGATTTGGACCTATGTTGGCTGACTCCAGAACCCATGGTTAACTACTGGGCATTGCTTTTATTTCTCTAACCTAATTACTTTTACTCTAGGCTTCTAATGTAGGCAGTAGTTATGGGTTACCAATAAAATCTCAGAGTTGAAAGGGACCTTTGAGATAGGTTATTTATTCCAACCCCTTTATAAATAAACCATTAGATGATTCCTCTTCAGGAAAAATCACTCCTGAAACTTAATTTTGATGATATAAAACTCCATTAATTTGTCTGCATATGCAGTGGTAGAAGCTCTGGGTTGCTTAAACAATAGTTTATCTTGCATCCTTTATATTTTGTATCACCATTTTTTTCATATGATGCTCACAACCCTCTGAAGTAGGTAAGGTAAGCTATAATTATTCCTATTTCATAAATGGAGACTCTTAGTCCCAGGGAAATTAAAAAGCTTAGATTTATACAGTCAGTCACCAAAGGCAACCTGAATGGCAGGTAAAGGAGTTTCAACTTTCCTTTACAGGCAGTGGGGTATTAAAGTCTTTGAGTAGGTGAGAGATTGTGGGAGTTAAATGAATGGGAATAAGTAGATGGTGACACAATTAACTGTAAAGCTTCAAGAACAGGAGTGGCAAGAGCCAAGATAGTAAACCAGGTCAGCCATTCATGTATGAATAGCTAAAGAGCATGAATAATCTTGATAGCCATCAGACTCGAAAGAAGGAGATAAATGAAAAAAAAATCAGGAGGATAATATTGCTGGGGATTAGTACTGGCTGGAGACAGAGGACTAGAGAAAGAAAAGAATTAAGTATGATTCCAAACATATTGGCCAGATTGTTTTGTAGTTTACAAATAAGAAAATCAATGGGGCACCTGTGTGGCTTGGTCCCTTAAGCATCCAACACTTGATTTCAGCTCAGGTCTTGATCTCAGGGTCATGAGTTCAAGCCCTGTATGGGATGTGGAACCTACTTAAAAAAAAAAAAAAAGAAAATTAATGTTGGAGTGAGTGAAGAACAGTTTGGATTAGGACTTGTTGAGTGCTAATGGTTAGGTGTCTAGAAATGTGCAGCAAATTTTGGAAAATGTAGGACTGGGACTTGGTTGAGAGCAGTTCTGGAGATGCAGTCTTAATAGTCTTCTATCTTCTCAGAGCTGTTCACATACTCAATATAAAATTAGAGTTGTAAGTATAGTAGATCTGTAAAGAGACCTTAAGAATTGTCCACTCCAGTGGAACTAGAGGGTGTTATGCTAAGTGAAGTAAATCAGAGAAAGACAAATACCATATGATTTCACTCATATGTGGAATTTAAGAAATAAAACAGATGAACATGGGGGAAGGGAAGGAAAAATAAAATAAGGGGAAAATAGAGGGAGGCATACCATAAGAGAATCTTAACTATAGGGAAAAACTGAGGGTTGCTGGAGGGAAGGTGGGTTGGAGGGGTGGGGTAACTGGGTGAAGGACATTGAGGAGGGGACTTGAAGGAATGAGCACTGGGTATTGTATGCAACTGATAAATTACTGAATTCTACCTCTGAAACTAATAATACAGTATATGTTAATTAAATGGGGTTTAAATAAACAATTTAAAATAAAAGAATCACTCCAAGTCCCTCATTTTACAAAAGAGTCCATTTGGTGAAGTAACTTGCCCAGGACCCCAGAGTTCCTGAGTGGTGATAACAGATCAGATTTCCCAAGTCTCAGTTCACTGCTATTTCTTTCTTTCTTTCTTTCTTTCTTTCTTTCTTTCTTTCTTTCTTTCTTT
>NW_019154167.1:3975451-4025414 GCF_002288905.1 Enhydra lutris kenyoni | reverse complement strand
ATGTAGAAGAATGAAACTCGACCATTCTCTTACACTGTACACAAAGATAAACTCAAAATGGATAAAAGATCTCAACGTGAGACAGGAATCCATCAGAATCCTAGAGGAGAACATAGGCAGTAATCTCTTCGATATCAGCCACAGCAACTTCTTTCAAGATGTCTCCAAAGGCAAAGGAAACAAAAGCCAAAATAAACTTTTGGGACTTCATCAAAATCACTGCTATTTCTTAAACAATAGAGGTTACTAACTGGAAATGGACTGCTGATAGTTGTGTTTGATCAGTATAGCAGATTGTACTATTGTTCACAAATACTTGTTGCCTCTCTCTAGGAGAGGATTATATATCCCCTTCCCACTGAAGTCAGTCTGGGCTACCTGACTTGCTTTGGCTAATGAAATGTGAGCAGAGGTGATGTACAAAATTTCTGAGAGAAACTTTAAGATGTGGTTTAAGTGCATGATTCACCAGTTTTTCTTTTTCTTTTGACATGAAGTCATCAATGTTCTAGGTAGAAGTAGCTTTGTCAGCCTGAGTACTAGACTGAACATGACATGGAGCAGAGACACAGCTGACCTATGATGCAACTATAATGTAGGTAAGGAACAAACTTTTGTTGTATGCTAAGATTCTGGGGTCACATGTAAATACAGAATAACCTGGTGTATCCTAACCAATACAACCTACATAATTTAAGAAAGTTGAATTGTTGGCTAACATTTAAAAATTTGGAAAGTTAACAGAAAGATACAAATTTTAGTTTTCTGATGAAAAGTTGGTACAGCTGGTAAATTTGATCTACTTATATACACAACATCCACTGGCTGGAGCTGAATAGTAGTACCCCCTTAGAAACATAAGCTGACTCTATAGTTTACCCCCACTATCCAATACTCTATAATCATATCTTACACCCACCCATCTTGTTCTTCACTTATTTATATTACCTACCTGGCCCTTGTAAACGTTTTCCACCTTGGCTGTACAACAAATTTTCTCACTCATCAGGGAAAAAAGGCTAGAGGCAAAAAAGAACAGAGGACTGAAGCCAGAACTTTAGGTGATAACCCATCTGCAAGGATTAGACAAAGAATGAGTGGGGGGTAGATAATAACTGGTTAGAAAAGTAAGAAGAAAATCAGAATTGGATAGTTACCAAAACAAAGGAAAAAACAAGGATGGGAAGAGTCAAGGAGGAGGAATAATCAACTTCAGGAAAAACTATAGATTTCAAGAATAAAGACTGTGAAAAAAGCAGGTCATATGTAACCTGCAAGAAAATAATTATAGTGTTTTGGTGATCATGGAAGCCAGAAAATAAGAGATTAAGGAGCAAAGGGCTCCTAAGAAAATGGAGGTGTTGAGATAAACTTTTTCACAGGTTTGGTATTGAATGGAAGAAGAAAAATAATTGGTCTCTAAAATGGCAGCAGAATCAAGCCAAAATAGTTATTTTCCTTCTTTTTTGGGGGGACAAGGGACAGCACATGTTTGCAATAGTAGTTAGTTTTGGCAATAAGGGGTAATACGCTTTAAGTCTACTAACATGGAATATGGGATCTAAATGAATTGTCAGTAGTGACTCAGAAGATAGCAGTGCCTGAGTCCCATAGTGGAATTGGGGTAAGAGAAGAATGATAACCTTGTGTAGCTCATAGAAGGTTTGCTATTTCTGGTTATAGTTTTGAATGAGAAGAAGGTAGGCAGGGAAGAATCTAATTACCAAGAGGCTGAATGTCATTTGTGGCAGGAACCTGAGCCATGTGCCCAGATACAATCTTGGTGTCTTTCTGGCCCCCCTTTTCTGTCTGTTCTGCAATTGCTCTAATAAGAAATGTCTCTTATCTCACATAGGTTAATGAGTTTAGGAAGGAAAAATGCAGAGTTTACTATGATGCAGGAAGTGCAATGCAAATAGCCACTAAGACACTGACAATGCACCTAAGGGCTTTGAATTTCATTTTAAGGGGCAAATATACTGTCTATCAAACAGCACCTTCTGAAGAAGGAATCCAGAATGACAAAATGTGCTAAATTTAGTAGTTTTCAGCTTCTGATCCTAGACCCCCTAAAGACCCTGTTAGTGCTCTGCATACTGGGTCCTTACACTATTAGACTTTACAATATGACAGTATTCATATTTCTGTCAATGACATAAAATAGAGATTTACTTATACTATATTAGTATCTTATTATCATGCTTTGGTTTGGACAAAAAATAGCAATTGACCTATAGAACTTCCTGTCACACAGCAAAAGGGAGAACCACTGAGCATCATGACGTTCATGGAGACCATGCTCTCATTCCCACTATGATCACAATGAGAGTATTGTGAAGGAATCTCTAATAGGGTTTTAGTGGTCAATGAATCAAATAAGATGGTACTGTTTTTCTTTTAAACTGCCTTAACAAAAGCAGCATAATTCATGCCACTATATCTGGTAAACTCTGTTTTGTGAAGGCATTCAGGTAGGGAGGGTTCTTGGGATGGAATCGGTTGGTAGATGGCCCATAGAATCATTTGCCTTTGGGAGAGATAGGAGTATAGAAACAAAATTATAATCATTGCCCAAGTCTTATGGGATCGTAGTTATTTTTCCATTCCTTCAGCACACTTATTTTGCTGGGAGTTGAGTCGGGTCAGGATATAGACAGGGAGATGGGCAGTGGGAAATATTCTGCCTCAGGAGAAAATGTACAGGGAGGGGAGGGACTGATTCTTGGATTGTAGAGTAAAAAACAAAGGAAAAAAATTACTAGTCTCAACTCTTATTTAACATGCCTTTATTGTTTCTTCTTTTGTCACTGGAATTCTTCTTTTGTCACTAGAATATACTAGGCATAAAAGTTAAGAATTAGTGCAGTGGGCAAGACTTATATCTGTTCAGCTTATTCTTCCAACTATGACTGACACTGAAGGACATGCAACTATAGTACTAGGTTACCTCTCTTGACATCAACTGTTCTCTTAATTACATACTTTTAAACACACATAATTTCATACTTTTAGAGCTGGCCTTAGATAAGAGATTGGAAAACTCTTTCTGAGGAAGTGATACTTATACAATGCCTTAAGAATAACTAGGGCTGGGCACCTGGGTGGCTCAGTGGGTTGAGCCTCTGCCTTTGGCTCAGGTCATGATCTCGGGGTCCTGGGATCGAGCCCCGCATCGGGCTCTCTGCTCAGCGGGGAGCCTGCTTTCTCCTCTGTCTCTCTATGCCTGCCTCTCTGCATACTTGTGATCTCTCTCTCTGTTTCAAATAAATAAATAAAATCTTTAAAAAAAAAAGAATAACTAGGGCTAAGCATTGGTAATGGAGGGAGAAGAAATTGTATTCTAGACAGAGGAGGTAGCATATGCAACTACCCTGAGATGGGAAGAAGAAGGGAATGTTTGAAGAGTTAAAAGATTCAGTGGAGCATGGTAAGCAAGTGGGAGACTGGTATCAGATGAGAATGAAGAGGTAGGCAAGGACAAGAAACAGAAGACTATCCTTTGTGGGACACAGTGTCCTGTTGAATGTTCACTGAAAAAGAATTTATGGTATTGTTGAGTATCTTATACTAGAAATTCTCCATATTCTCAGGCTTATATGGTGTTCCAGAGTTACTCATTTGTGCATTCAATTCAACAAGCATCTATTGAATATCTACTATGTGCTATGTGCTGTAGGCCCCTGAGTTGTATACCTCTGAGATATCTGTTAATTACAGGCTGCCCCCATAATGTGGTCACATCATCAGTTCTGTCACTGTGATAGCCTCAGGTTCAGTATCTTTTTTGCTATTACTTTTTTGTGTGTGTGTGGAAAGGAGCTGATCTAATTAACTTTATTTTTTTAATTTAATTTTATTTTTTCAGTGTTCCAAGATTCATTGTTTATGCACCACACCTAGTGCTTCATTATTACTATTTTAAGTATAACATCAGTGGTTTGTCAAACAGGGCCCAGTGTCAGTGACTTCTGCTGCTAACTATCTGGAAAAGATCTTCCAAGGTTGTCCTTGAGTTCTTGGTGGACAAGAGCAAGAGAGGGAAAGGAAACTACATCTGTGTCTTCATGCCAATATAGCAATATTTGGGAGGATGTTAGGTGTAGTTCTTACAGATGTCTTCTTTTCAGCTCTATAGACTTTGACAAGGAGCCTGTAATTGTCAATTTGAGGCTTGGTGGATGCCATTTCCTTCTCTTTTTTTCTCTAGCCTTGCTTTATTTAGACTCTGTTTTTACCCCTACTGCCTCTTTCCATTTTCCCCCATATCTTTTATCCAATTATTCTAGTTGTCTCTCTGTGTATGGGGTGCCAGGGGTAAGGATGCTGCTCTCAATAGTAGGGGAAAAAAGCTAACACTAGGCTCTGACCCAGAAATAAATCTTTGTAGGTATCTTCATCTTTATCCCCATTCACAAATAGTATATATGTTGAAGGAATTAAGTCAATGGGAAAAAGTGGCTTTTTCATCTAGATACTTATTTAAGAAGCTTTCTCTATCTACTCTGGCCTTCACTGATCTCACCTTTCTCTGAACTGTACAGTACATCGAATAAGAACTCAGGATTTAGATTTTGATCATATATTGCATTGGGTTGGCTTATAATTCTGCCATATTGATTTTGTTTTTCTAACAGAATTTACAACTCCCTTAGAGAAGGGACTATAAGCCTACTTTATTTTCTGTGATACTAGTGTTGAGCAAAATGGTAAGCATATGGTTTAGTTATTCAGTGGATATTTGATTGAATTAACAAGACCTGTTACCTTGTTATACAGAGAGACTTAACATAAAGGAAAACCTTTGGATTCCTACATGCCTTCCTTTGATTATTAGAGGGTAATAGAACATTTTATAATAATTCTTCCATTATCACCCTCCCTCAGCTGTCTTTCTATTTGTAAACCGGTATGGAGACTAGGATTTAGATGAAGCATCTGATTCTTCATGTCAAATCCTGCCCCTTTGTGTGGTAATCTCCATTATCCAAGGATGCCTTTGCCTTGTCTCTAAGTCAGGGAAAGTGAGAGCCAAGTAATGTCCTTAATGAGTGGCTGTATCCCTTTTTTGTTCTTATATCCTCTGAAGCAGCTCAGGAGGAAAGGAGGACAGTAATATGGGAGGACAATAATATGAGATATTTGGAATATGGTATAAATGAAGGGGACAGATGTCACTTGAGGTTTCAAATTAATTCCATCAGATCTTTGGATTGTTGAGAATAAATGGCAAGAGCTGAGGGAGAAATGATATGTGAAGATGAAGACATCCCTTGGTCTTGGCAGCCTTTGCTTCGGAAATTAAGATGAGAGATTAAGCTGCTGATGTTCTTAGTCAAAAACTGCTTGAGTTTAGTAGTGGAGAAATAGCTTAGAAACCAAAGAAATGAGAAAGATGGTGTTTTAGTTTTCTAGATGTTGTAACAAATTGCAACGAACTCAGTGGCTTAAAACAGCACACTTTACTATCTTATAGTTCTGGAAGCCAGAATGAGTCTTACTGGAATGAAATAAGGTGTGGACAGGGCTGTGTTATTTTCTGGAGACATTAGAGAAGAATCCATGTCTTTGCCTTTGACAGCTTATAGAAGCTCTTTTCATTTCTTGTCTTGTGGGCCCTTATCATTTTCAAAGAGCCAACTAGCCATATATGGACAAACTTGGATGAAAAGTATATAGATGACATAGAGGACATGGGCCAATAAACACTGAATGAGAGCCAATGCCTTTCTAAAGATATAAAATATTATGTAAATTTTATCAGAGACAGATAGTTTAATAGCTTAGTCATGCTATTTAAAAATAGTTTTGTTATGATTTCTAATGTATATTGTATATTAATACATTTTGTTTTGCACATATGTTTGTTTTAAAATAAAAGTTTGTGGTGCTGAGTTTGTGACTTACAGTGTAGTGTAAGATAAAGTCCATGAAAGCAATTTCATGACTGTTCTTACCTTTAGCCCTCTAACCCCAAAGTTAACTGTTCAATTAATTGTTTCCTTCGCACTATGCTTCATATTCTACTTTGTCCTGGACCACTTTCCTCCCTCTCCCTTTTACCATTCTCCCCCATTGTTTTTGGTTCCTAGCATTTTCCCTTTGTCCCCCTACTGACATTATATAGTTTTTTGATTGAGCAATTAATAAAATAGAGTCAAGTCCAACATACATACATTTTGGGGGCAGAAATTCTGTTTTGGGAAGCTCTTTAAATATTTAGTCCCATGCTAATTAGATCTCACGTTTAAGGATAATATTTTATTTTATTCTTTTCAAAGATTTTATTTATCTGACAGACAGAGATCACAAGTAGGCAGAGAGGCAGGCATAGAGAGAGGGGAGGAAGTAGGCTCCTTGCCAAGCAGAGAGCCTGATCCCAGGACCCTGAGATCACGACAACCTGAGCTGAAGGCAGAGGCTTAACCCACTGAGCCACCCAGGCACACCTAAGGATAATATTTTAATGGTTTCATGTAGCCAGTCCCCTAGAGTCCTTCTATGTTTTTAATCCCTCAGTGCCTGCCTTAAAAAAATAGCCATTTTTGAGGATACTATATAACTTGTCTGACTTTTCTCTAACTTACTTTGACCAGAGCCATGGATTTGATTTTCATGTGGACTACAGTGTTATTCTAGTTCATGACTACAGTCTGTGTTCTTTTTCCTGGAGTTTTTTTGTTTGTTTGTTTTTTCAGAGATAGTACAGATGAACAAAGAAAATGTGACTAGATGTATACCAGATTTCCATTACTGTTATTGAAGAAAATTCCTGAGTTTCTTCCCTACTGATAGTGTGTTAATAGTTTACTCTTTGTACATTAAGGAAGGCACATAGCCAGCCCTGCAGACAAAGAATGCTTTCATTATTCATCTTAGTCCTCAATTAGTCTTTCTTTCTCAGATTGGTCTCATCTCTCCCTGAATGACTTACCGAGAAACATGGCTTTAAAACTGAGAGTAACTGCTAATGACCTTATGATCTTAAGGCAAAGTCATCTTTGCACAATGAAAGCTTGGTTGTTTGATCGCCTGGTGATGGGGAATATCCGATGGGCAGTTTGAATCTGTCATTGTAGCAAACTCAACAAGGTGGCAGTATAACATGGTGTCTAAATGTGTGATCTCTGGAATCATGAAGAGTTGGGTTGGGTTCTAACTCTAACATTCCGTACTTTACAATCTTAGACAAGTTACTTAATCTCTCTGAGCTCAACTTTTAACATATTTAGCTCTGTATATCTTGGAGGATTCACTGAATCATGGGGAAATATTCATTGAATCCTATTTTCCCTAAGAAGTCAGGTAGGTTCCCATCCAAAAAATCTAAATATAGGGACACAATATAAATCAAACTAAAATAAGGAAATGGTTGCTGAAGGGGACAGGTTCTGGAGACTGATGCCTTGGATTCATATCTAAGTGTTATCATTTAACATATGTGTGGCTTCCAGCAAGTTATTTTACCTTCTTGCTTCAGTTTTTCTCATTTATAAAATGGGAATAATAATAGTACCATGCAAAGGCTTGGTATGAGCATTAAATGAATTAGTATACCTAAAACACTCAGCACTGTGCCTGGCACATACTTGGAGTTCAGGAAGGGCTATGTCCTCTTATTATTATTGACACAAATGTTGTTAATACTACTAATAATAAATAAATAAGCAAAATAGTTGTAAAGATTGAGATAAGGGAAGAGGTCAAAGATGATTCCTGGGTTTCTAGCTTAAGCAACTGGTTTTGTGGTGGTACCATTTATTGGGATGCAGAAAACTGAGGGAGGAATACATTTGGGCATAAGTAAAGGGAATGGAAAAGTTTGAATTTTGATGTGTTAAGTGTGAGATGCTTGTAGAATGTCAATATAAAAGCTTTGAGTTGGCAGTTTTTCTATGGGTCTGGGGTTCACAAAATTATAAACCAGGGATATACATTTGGGAGTAGTCAATATGCTGATTTTCAAGATTATGATGTTGGATGAGGAAACCAACAGAGAGAATTTAGAAAGAGAAGGAAAGAGGGTTCTGTATCAATCTCCAGGGTATAGGTGATAAGGAACTTTCAAAGGAGACTAAGACGTGTGGCAAAAAGAAAAGAAGGAAACCTACCTTTCATGGTAGTGAGACAGAAGAGTGTTTCAAGAAAGAGGGAGTGGTTAACTACATAAAATGAAGATGAGCAATATCCATTGAGCTTGACCCTTTTGAGGAGTTTGGTTATGAAGCAGCATAGATAAATGGGATGGTAGCTGGATGTGTCATCAAGGAAGGATCTCTTTTTTAAAACTATGAAAACTCTCATGTATGTTTATATGCTAATAGAGATGATTCATTGGAAAAGGAGAAATTGGGGAAAAGAAAATGAGAGGCTAGAATCCAGATTATACATGGAAGGGTTGGCCCTTGACAAGAGCAAGAACACTGCCTTTTTTTCTATGAGATAAAGTGTGTAGCTCAATAGCTGACATATAGTAAGTACTCAATAAGTAGTAGCTGTTATGATTATTGTTGTTGTTGTTGTTATTAACTTAAGAGCCATGCTGACTTGCACATGGAAAAGACAGTCTGAAGATGCTCAGAGCCTTCATCAAGGAATTGACATTTAGAAGGTGCTAAGCAAAGACAAAATAATGTGGTTCCAAACTATAAAAGTTATTTGGTTAGGTTGGCCCATCTAACCTAGACAAATTTTTTATTTCAGGGGAGAGTGGGCTGCATCTTTGATTAGGACATAAACAAAAAGATAAGGTACTCTTATCAAGTATATTTCAAAGAAGTGGTTCTGAGAAATGGAGAGTTAGCACCCTTAAGATTCATTGACTAGCATATTCAGAGACAGGCAGCCAACATTCTCCTGGTGCATGTTGTCCCTTTAACATATGTACTTAAGGAGAGAAGGAAGCGTGCTTGTTCATTATATTTACCTCAGCAAAATGTGCTTTCATATGATGACATTAAGCAGGAAACACTTTGTGATTTACACTGCGCATATGATGTCATTGTCTGTGCTCTAAATACAATGAGCTGAAGACCTTTAGCTATTATTCCTTTAGAAGCAAGTCCTTTTGTTGAGGGCTGATTTTTTTCCCAGTATCCTGAAATGCTTAAAGCCCATATCTGCTGTTCACATAGTCATCTCTGATTATAAATGAGAGCTTTGTGATTTTTCACAAATGCTTCAAAACTTCCTATGGACATGTGTTTTTAATTCTGTCTCCCAAGTAGTCATTATGTAACCAATAGAAGTCTGAATATATGATCAGTTTTTCACCCTGTGTTTTTTAGATAAAGAAGACTTAAATTGGTATTAGATATGAAAGACAGAATGTGCTTTTGAACTTTCAATTTGAGATCAGTATTAGAGACCAGGATACTTAATAGGCTTTTCCCAAAACTGTGACTGGTCCTGATTAAAGTTTGTGAGAGGCTACCTGGCCAGGAAATGGACTGAATTGGTTTTGAACATGCCTTGTTATTGGTACCATATGTCTTTTCTCCTGACCACTGAGGCTGGCCCTTTGGTTTCCATGAATTTCCAGATTCCTGACTATTTGCCGTAGTCTCTAGGATTTAACCTATTTTTGTTTGTTCTGCCCTTTCATGCTTTGTCTTATGTGCTTTCAAACTTGTGTGTGCTTGCCTGATTTACTTCACTAACTCATCTCAAATACTGAATCAGATATACATTCTGATTCTAGAGTACTGGACTGATCCTTGTCATAGATCTTGTCATAGGCTTTTTACTCTTGCCTCCACATTACACTATGACTCCCAGCACCAGCACTGAGAGCTGGATAAATCATAAGTCTGACCTAGGACAACATTTTTTATCTTCATACCAGTTGTGGTAGACTAGGAAGGATATTATGCTTGATGTTCAAATCTCTGGGCATAAATTCTGGTACTACCAGAAACTGACTAAATATGTCTGAACAAATATGTTAGTTTCTTTGAATTTCAGTTTCCTACCTTATAAAATAGAAATAACTTATGCCTCATCCATTTTTGTGAAAATTAAACAAGGTATCATATGTAAAAGCATCTAACACGATAACTGGTATGTGTTTGTTAAATCTGAAAATTCTCATAGAAATTTCTGTTTCATTCAATAGTTTGTTTCTTTTTATAGGCAAGTATTTAACTTATTTTCAGAGCAAACAATGGCCCATAAGTAAAAAGAATCAGTGACAAAAGTTTCCTGATCAAAGTCAGAAAGAAATTACCACGAAACTCATTTTAACAAGGTCCCAAGTTTCCCAATTAATTTGTCTTCAATTTTTATGTATTCTGATCACCGATCGCATTATGTCTCTTCTGAAAACAATATGACAACTTGTAAATTTCTTACAGAGAAACTGAATATCCAAAACTGAGCAAAAATATGACAATGATTATAAGAATGAATATGTGTTGTGTGTTTGGTAGTGAAGCCTTTTGTTATATAGGAAATAATTTGATTTGACCTTTTGTCCATTTATAAGGTGTGATTTCCTTCTGTTCAATGTATCATTTATTAGAACAGCATCGTAACATAACATTTTAATGTACAGATTTTTGTATAAAATGTGGTTGAAGTCATACTCTTAAAATACAACTCCATATAATTAAGCTGACCTGTCATCAAACACATGGTTTAACCATAAAGAAGATGAGAAAGTGAATCAGCTCTTTTAGAGTACTTAGTACATGGCCAGATATTTTATATACAGCATTTGGTTAAATGCTCAGGAAAACCCTGTAAGGCAAATATCATTATTCCTGATTTATAGATGTGGAAACTGAAGCTTTGAAGGTCAGAGAAGTTAAATAACCTGGCTGTGGTCGTGCAGCTATTTGAGAGTGATGCTAGGATTCAAACTCGGGTCTTCCTAATACAGTTTCCTGCATTCTTTTCACTACCTGTGGTAAACTAGTCCTGTCTCTTGATATGAGAATGATAGAGGAGACTCTATATTTAGAAACTGTTCATCAGTAACTCCTGGCAATAAACAGATACTAAGTGTGAAAGGACAGGGTAATGAGGGGACACAGAATGGCCAAAAGCCTAGTATATCATATTCAGAGGTATATTGTTTTCAGCTAATTTATGAACACCACACATTAGACCTGCAGATAAGTAGAACTCAACCATTACCACACGTGATCTTCAAAAAAGAGGAAAGGAAAGAGGAAAGGGGAAGGTCATTGTTGAGGAAATACATCACTATTTTATGTGGAATGGTATCTGTTAATCATTTTAACGTCATGTTATCCTTGTCATTATCTTATTAGGGAACAATAGCAGTGTTTTTACTCAAGGTGTATGTGTGTGTTATGGTTTGCACTTAGGAAAATTCAGTCATCAGTTTTATCCCTGTTAACATATGCAACATCCATATGGCTAGAGTATAGAGCCAAAGATTTCATACTTCAGTTCTTCCATTTATTAGGTGCCCATGGTCAATTTACTTAATCTCCCTGAATCTCAATCCCTCCTATCATCTAGGTGTAAGACTACCTTAAAAATGTATAATAAAAAGGAAATATGGAAAAATATATGTACACATTGTCTTATATCCTGTTAAAACATCACGTGGCAATGCATGGAAACTATTTCCATTGCTGATAATGACAACTCTTGTCGTGATTTAAATTCCATTAGCTCTGCGCAGCTCATGGGGGCTATGATTGTGTGCATATGGATATATTTTGACTCCACAGACTACTTTTCTCTTGAGGACAGGGAGAACATCTAATAATTTTTTATATCTCTAGGGAGTTTTACAGGTCTTTAATACATGATGCTTTCTCATTATGAGTTTTGCCTACAATATTCAGATCATCTTAACTTTGTCCCACATTTCATTCCATAAATACCAAAGCTGATGCAGAGAGGGAGCAGTAGTTAACTTCTTTTGGCCTTATCATATTTTTTATTTACTTGCAGTCATTTACAATGACTATCCTAGGAAAGTTATATAGTACTTTGAACTGACTTTGAAGGTAATCATGAAAAATTTTTAAGTATGTATCTTAGGTATTCTGTCTCCAATTAGTGAAAGCTATAGGTGGGAGTGTCTCTTTCATTATGCCATGTGATTTGACTAATAGCATTTTACTGCAAGAGTAGTTTATTGAACATTTTTTTCAAAGATGGAAATTTCTATTTAAATAGCTAAATTGAAAGATTCTTAAGAAATACTATTTCAAAACTAGGTAACAATTATTGAATGCTAACTATGCATCAGATTCTATTCTATGTCTTTTGTGCATATCCAATTATTTAATCCTTACAGTACTCTATGAGGTAGAACACCATTATGAACCCCATTTTATAGATTAAGAAACTAAGGCACAGAGAGGGTAACTTCCCCAAGGTCACACAACTAACGTGTAGTTAGGCAAGGATTCACACATGGGTAATCTGATTCTAAAACCTTCCCTTAGTTTCAAAATTATACTGCTGCTTACTATATATTGGTGCTAGGTTTTTAAATGAAATGAATTCTAGATATCATTATCATTGATTCTTAAATATTATGTATTTATTCTGGTCCTTTATCTCATTCACAGACCTTGATTAGGATTTTGCCTTTGTAGTTCACTCTGTTTCGCTTAGCTGGGAATCCAACTTTTTTTTACCAACTTTGCATCAAAATCCATTGCAAGTAACTTTCATCATGTGCCATCTAATTAAAATACCCCCTCTGTTCCATATTTTTTAAAAAAGGCTTTACTTTACCCACATTTTCTTTTTTTAAATATTTATTTTTTATTTTTTAATTTTTTTTAAGATTTTATTTATTTATTAGACAGACAAGTAGGCAGAGAGGCCTACTTGTCTGAGAGGCAGAGAGAGAGAGGAAGAAGCAGGCTCCCCACTGAGCAGAGAGCCCCATGCGGGGCTTCATCCCAGGACCCTGGGATCATGACCTGAGCCAAAGGCAGAGGCTTTAACCCACTGAGCCACCCAGGTGCCCCTCTATCCACATTTTCTGGTCTCTTCTTACTATAATGCCTATGTGTAATTGAAGCCCACATAAGTCTATTAGTTTCATGTAAGCATGATGTTACCATGCAGTTAGATATGCAATCAGAAGATACAATTTTCATTTTGTTTTCAAGAGAATTTTTCTTCTCCTTTCTATGTAAGAATCTGTCTGCTGTGTTCAGTATTATATGAAATTTCTACATAATGCATTAACAGGTGGACCTCATCTTTTATAGCTTTGGCTATATACTGCTTTAGAAATACAGTTGTCATACCAATTTAAAAACCAACATATATGTATTCCTCTAAGATAAAAGTGGTTTTGAGGATAAAAGTATTTTCACCATAGTCTTTGGTTAGTAGAAACTAAAACATTAAACATGCCTATCCAACTTCACTTGCCTCATAGTAATGGTTGTGGTATTTTAAAAAATATTATTTAAAAATAACTAGTATCTGATAATTCAAACCCTAATTGTACATTGTGGAACATTTCACTTTGTTTACTTTCACATTTGTTTCTCTCTTAAAATTGAGTCTCTGTTCTTCTTGATATGTCTTTCTGAACAGGACGATTGAAAAAAGAAATGGAAGCATTTCCCAAGGAGATGACACAGCTTCTTTTGAGAATTTGATATATAGGATGGACAATTTTCTTTTCTCCAGTTTGGAGGTTTTCATGAAGCAAATTGCTTCTATCATAAGAATAGTTTAGGCATCTGGGTGTCTCAGTGGGTTAAGCCTCTGCCTTCAGCTCAGGTCATGGTCTCAAGGTCCTGGGGGTTAAGCCTCTGCCTTCAGCTTGGGTCATGGTCTCAGAGTCCTGGAATCGAGCCCCGCATCAGGATCCCTGCTCAGCGGGGAGCCTGCTTTCCCCCTCTCTCCACCTGCCTCTCTGCCTACTTGTGATCTCTCTCTCTCATTCTCTCTCTGTCAAATAAATAAATAAAATATTTTAAAAAAAAGATCAGTTTAGAGCTCCTTTCCCTTGGGGGTTCTGACTACAATGGAACCTCAAAGTGGAGCATTTGGATTTGAAATGAATTCTTATAGAAGACTTTCTTCTTAAGGTTCACTTAAAGTACTGTTTGCCCCTTTTATTTAAACATATAGAAGTAATTTATTTTCACTGAAGTCTGATTTTGGTTTTGCTAATTTGGTTTTGCTTTGGATTTCATTGCTTTAAAAGTGCAACTTTTTGTATGCTTGAGCTCAACATCACTTGAAAAAGTTGATTTTGGATCCCTAGGCAATTTCATCCTGCTATATACATATTCTTCTGAATTTTACACTTAGGGGCTTTAAATATATGAAATGTGATTTATAAGAAAGGTAATTTTTGTATAGAAATATATATATTTTTATGAGTACAAAATTATTCTTGCATACTTTTCTATCATATTAACAATAGTTTATTGTCATCTAACTTCCTCCACTTGCATTTTTTGCTTGCATTTTAATATACAACGTAAGTGCTGTTCATGATGAAAGTAATTTTGGGGGAACCACAAAAATCTTCTCATGTTCAAATTATAATCATTTTAATAAATTGTTTAAGTTTATTAAATCTGAATTTGTCTGTTGTAAAATCATTTGGTTCTTTAAAAAAATCAGCCTTCTGAGTCATCCACTCAGACCCAGACTGGCTGGGTTAATTAGAAACAGCTGGGATGCATATGGTGCTACCAGAAACCTCTATTATAGAAGAAAGAGGCCCATACAGGAGATTTGCCCTAGAAGAGACTTGAGCAGAGCTAGTTGTGCCAAGAGTATAACAAGAATTAGTTGAGGACAATTCAGGAAAGTTAGCTGAAACATAGAAACTTCTATTGGTAAAAGTGATTTTAAGTTGGGGGTTGGCTTAGCTAGTTAAAATACACTAATATTGGGAGGGTCAAATCAATGTAAAAGTGAGAAGAAATCTCTGAGGCTAATAATCACCACTTCCTGCTTCTTTTAAAAATGTTTTTTCCTTTGTTGTTTGCTTTCTTTAATGTTACATAAGTATATTGTTTTGTTGGTGGTGGTGGTGGTTATTTCATTGGTTTTAGTGATGTATTTGTCTTTCTTCATTCACAATGTGCAGTGGTTTTGTTTTTTGTTTTTTGTTTTTTGTTTTTTTTGAACTTCTGAGCCTGTTTTGCTGCCCCAAACAAAGGAACCCCTAATCTTTTGGCAACAACCACCAAAGTAAAAACATTATTTCTGGAATTAAATAGTTCATTTAGGATGCATCCTAAAGGTCCCCTAATGTCAAGCCCAATTCTTAAGTAATTACAGATGTGTTCACTTAGAAGTGTTCTGATCAATCTTGGTGCAAAAATTTTTTCATCTATTTTTTTCTGCTTATTTGTCATATCACGCTTCCTTGTCATTTAATAGTTTGCTGAAAACCTCTTCTATAAAATCTTGCTGATTTGACTGAATGAGAGATAATAGAATTCCCATGGTCACTCAGTCCCTTCCCAATTCTATTCAGAATCCTTGCTTCTGCTGGTCATTTATTTCTGGGATGGTTTTAATATTTTATTATCTAGCTTGTCTTCTGGCTTTTTGTTTACATTGTTCCTGGCTTTCTAAAGTTTTTAGATGTTAGTAGGGCCTGTGATCGTGTTTGGTTATCTCTTAGCTATAGTGATAAAACAGCTACTGTTTGGCTTTGGAGGATGTATCATAATACATAATAATATTAAAATCAATTTGCATTCCCTGAACATCCACCACTGAACATCAGAGAAAGAAGGCCCCAAAGTTGTGGGGGGGAGATAAGAGGAAATCAGGTATAAATATTTCACACACAAATGATTCACTTGGAGTCATTGAGAGTTGTTACTCTCATTCATGGCCTCTGATATTAAAAAAAAACACTTTACAGAGACTTGTTGATTAATAGAAATATAAAGAATGCAAAGATTTGGAAGAATTTCACATTGATTAGAAACAGTTTTGCTCTTGGATTTACAACATACAAGGTAATGCAACCTAGATTCTTCTTGCTCATCATGACGATATTCATAGACTTAGTCTGGCTTGAAATCAAGCTGGAAATGGTTAAATGTAGTTTTTATAACAATCTCCCATCTCCCCAACCAAGCCTCTTCTTTTGGTGTTTCCCCTTCCCTCCTTTTGAAACATCTATCCTCTGGTTCTTTTGTTATCTTTTTATAACATGAATGATGAGACTGTCTTCAGTCTCCTTTTGATAGGGCCCTAGTATTTGTTCCTGAAAATGAGAAATTAGGTAGAAAATTGATCCCTATCAGTGTTTATAAGTTCTTTAAAAATTAAAACAAAATCATTAGATTGATCAGAGATCATATTAGCCTAATCTAACTCCATCATGCTGGATATGTACTTTTCTAAAAGCCTTAAAGTCACCATTTCATAAAGCTCTTGTTTTCATTATTGAGGCATGAAGTTATAGTATGACTTAGGGTTTTGACTGAATACTGACCTGTTTAATAACCACTAAATCTGAGACTCAGAGTAAGTGATATTTAATTAGGTGTTTAATGAAATAGGTATGTTTGAGGATTATGATTCTCCCTATAAAAATATTTCCATTTAGACAACAGGGTCTGAAAACTGATCTTATAGGGGGGCACCTGGGTGCCTCAGTGGGTTAAGGCCTCTGCCTTTGGCTCGGGTCATGATCTCAGGGTCCTGGGATCAAGCCCCGCATCAGGCTCTCTGCTCGGCAGGGAGCCTGCTTCTCCCTCTCTCTCTGCCTGCCTCTCTGCCTACTTGTGATCTCTGTCAAGTAAATAAATAAAATCTTAAAAAAAAACTGATCTTATAGGGAAAAGAGGAAGTTTAATCTTGGTATTTAAGTATTTACAACGTGGTTCCACCCTATACGACCAAGTTTTTCTCTTCAGTATATGTCCCATATAATCATATTAGTTACTTTATAGTTGTTTGACGTGTTTTGAAATGTCATTTCATTTAGATTTTAGATTTTTAAATTATGTCTTCTACTTTTTTTTTTTAAAGATTTTATTTATTTATTTGTCAGAGAGAGAGAGGGAGAGAGAGCAAGCACAGGCAGACAGAATGGCAGGCAGAGGCAGAGGGAGAAGCAGGCTCCCTGATGAGCAAGGAGCCCGATGTGGGACTCGATCCCAGCATGACCTGAGCCGAAGGCAGCTGCTTAACCAACTGAGCCACCCAGGCGTCCCATGTCTTCTACTTTTTAAGTATCCCCAGTTCCTCAACACTTTGTATGGGGCTAGGCATGCTATATACTAAATAATTAATTTTAAAAATCCATTATTTTCTGGTTATGTATTGTAGAAATTTATACCACTAATACTGGCACTACAGATACAGAGGCATTATTGATGCCTCTTTACTGAAAGCATTACTGATGCTTTCCTTCTCTCCCTCACCTGTTCCAATTGAAGCCTTACCTGATATGCTAACAGTTCATTAGAAAAAGTACTTCTATGGATGAAACCCTTAGCCACAGTTTCAAAGCAAAAGAACTTGCCTTAAGTTCTACTGACTTCAGTCTCCTTTCCCACAGCCAGACATAACATTGTAGCAGCAGTCATGCCTGGCCTTCTTGTGGTAGTGACTAAATCAAATGTTCACTCCTATTTTTCAAGCATTGACATTAAGAGGTCAACTGAAAGAAGCTAATGGGATGATCCTTTCTGTTTGATGTTTGGTGTTAATTATACACATCAAGAAATAACCACAATGGCCTGTGGGCTATGTTTAAATGTGAATAATGCATCTTACTTATGTACTAGTTAGTAATTTATCATTATTATTTATATACAGGTGAAAAAAAAGAACTCATGAGTTGTAGCCATTTCTAATTTTGGTCTTTCTGAGGAAGGTGTGGGATATAATAATTCCACGTAAAATTTAATATGCCCACTTTCTCCACTTTGTTTGTTCAGACTCTAATCTGGCATTGACCATGTAGGCTTAAGCAACATTTACACATACATTTTATTCCATCCATAAGTGTTCTTGAAACTTATAACTTGTGATAACCTGGTATTTAGGAGATTTCTATAGGCACTCAAGTATTGATGTGTTTTGTAAAGATAATATCAAGTGATTTGTAGCCTTTCATGAACCTTCTAATTTCTTCTTCATTCCCTTCTTTTCTGGGAATTAAAATCAAGGTGCTAACTTTTTCTTGATCTTCCTTTAAACACTAAAAATGGAATAATCTTTACTGAGTGGTCCAGGTAAATATTCATAGTACTTAGCAACTTCCTAGGATAATCAGTCACATCAGCTTGTTCCAAAGTGAGTACCATGGATCACTGGTTCTGAAGGATGTTGGTTAATAGCTGCTATATGAAAAATGAGGAAGTTACTTGTGATTGAATAAGTTTGGCAAAAACTCCTATTTTAGTTTATGATTTTTCAGAGCCTTTAATATGTTAATATTCTTTGTGATTTCCAAGAAAGATATATATTAAACAGTACTTGGAACTTTTTTCATATGGAACAGCTCATAGAATTAGTGACTAGTGTTCCACAGTGACTAGTGTTCCACAAAACACATTTTGGGAAATGCTGCATTAGATCAAATCCTGTACTAGATATGTGGAGATATGAGTTCCAATTCCTTCTTTGCCGTAGATTTGTTTTATAACCTTGTGGAAGTTGCCTTTATGTCTTTTGCATTTCCTGATTTTTTAAAAGTTATTAAGTTGAACTAGATCTGGGGTGGGTATAATTTATTAGAATCAACTCTGAGCTTTCCCTATCTCCTAACCAAGATTTAACATACTCCTCTGACCTCTTTGAAGTTGAAAACTACCATTACCTTAGGAGCAGAGTGTTCTTTATCTGTGATGAGATGGAGAGCTGAGGCTGAGAACCACAGGACTGAATCCTCTTTGTGCTCACTTCCATTTCTCACATACCATGTATATTACTGACAGCAAGTCACTCCAAAGTTTTATATGGCTATCTGAAAGGATGGTAATGTTTTCTGGTAATGTCATATTCCCTGATAGCAGAGTTAGTCAAAGATTGTTTGACAGTCATTTAAGACTGTTATTTAATAGCAGTTATAAACATCTACATTTGATTTATTTTGGAAATACTTGTGTTTTGGGTAGTGTTTCCTACAAGCTAACCCTAGGATTAGGATTCTTGTGCAAATGGTTTATTGAGGGGTGAACGCAAGAAAAACTTGCAAGGGAGTAAGGAGAACAGAATAGGGCAGGAGAAGCAGTAAGTAAGTCCGTGGCTTCAGGAGAACTACAGGTTGACTCCACTGGGGCTTTTGGAACATGAACAAACATCACAGAGCTTGTCCTGCCCAGAGGCAAGGAGAATGGACTTTTGTACCCTGCGTATATCATTGGCTATACATCGCTTCTGGGATAGAGTATAACCTCTTTAGCATATGCAGGTGAAGTGGCTTCTATCAGCTCCTGAGAAGGGTGCAGCAGTAAAGCATTAGCAGCCAAACTTCACAGAAGCTGGATGGTACGTGTACCAGCCTAATAAAAAGGATCTGGCCATGACACTAATAGCATCTGCTACAGCTTACTTGTGGGTAATTAAAATTCCCTTTGGTTTCACATCCACATGTAGGCAATTAACAGATACATTCCAAAGAAAAGACAGTCTTTAAATGTAATTCAAGTCAGGTATTTATTGAGTGCCTCCTATTAGTCTAGCTGTACAAGCTAGGAAATGTGGAGAATATTAAGAAGAATTGATCATTATTCTTGGCCTTGAAAAGCTTACAGTTTTGTCGGCATGATGAATGCTATGTACAAAACATTATAAAATATCAAAAATAAGTTATGATCATGTGTTACATGAATGGTACCAGCTGGTATCAGAGGCAGTATCCTTATGAAATAGGATAGAGTGACTTTGACTGAAGATTCAAAGCACTGGGGCACTGTTTAGTATTTGGTAGTCAAAATGGATCATTATAGAGGGCAGATATAAGGAAAAGCATCATAGAGGAATGTAGGACTTGAGCTGACTCCACAAAGACTAGTGAAAAAGGATGTGGCAGTCATGGTGGAAGAGGGGGTTTAAAAACCTGAGTAAACTCTCTGGAGCATACTATATGTGTTGCAAGGGAGCGTTGAAGAACATAGCTTGACAGGACAAGAGGAACTGTGTTGCAAGGTAGTGGAAAGAGCATAGTGAGGTAGATGGCACTGGACTGTGAAAGAAGTAGAGAACCAGTAGAGGAATCTGAATTCATTTCTTAGGCAATGGTGAGCTACTGAAAGTCCTTGAGCATGAGCGTAATCTAATTAAGTGGTGTTTTAAGAAAGGTCATCTGCACAACAAAAAGAAGCTGTTGGAGCTCTATTTAGTCTATGCACATTTTCTTAAATGGACAAATAGACTTTGATATGTCAGGGATCAGTTTATTTAAATCTTTCATGTTAGTGACTTGTATTTGGAATGTAGTTACCTAATTCAGATCTTCTGCTTGATTACATTCAGGTTTTCAGAAACAGATGTGTAGGTCATTGGGCAGCCCTGATTTTCTTTTAAAAGGTGTCATTAAGTGATGAGAAAAAAACAAAAAGACTCACTTAGAACTTTCATTTTGCCTTTCAGACCAAAACCCAGGGATAATTATTCATAATCACTCCTAAGTGTGAAATGTGACATTGTTTCATGAGTCACCATATAGGTTTTAACTACATATGCATAAAAAAGCATGGCATAATTCCACACAGGCTATTTGGGAAAGCATTCAGAGAAATTGCCTTTTCCTGTTGACTTCCTGTATATAAGTATGGAATCCTAACAGCCCAAAGACACTCTTCAGTAGGAATACAGTCAGTAAACAGCATGTGTAGAACACCCACTGTATGCAGAAAAACTGAAGTGGGAGCTGGTTACAAAAGAAAGAAAATGTTTTGCCTTTGGGGATGCTGTGGCATAAAGCAGGCAATAGAATGTTTGAAAAATGTATGAGAACATTTGTAAAGCAATATCCAAAAGGGATAAATAAGATATAAACTGAGAGTCAGTGCCAAAGAGCTAGAAGTCACAAAATAGGGCTGAGGCATAAGGGAGTCACAAGACTAATTTTTCTGGCCCCGACCATTTTTCTCTCATATCAGTATGGATTAATAAGAGAAAGGGACACTGTTTTCCTTCCTGGCTGGCACTTTGATTTGCTGAAGTATATATATCAAATTTGAAAGTATCCATTCTATTAGTGTGGTTCCTTAATGGTAAGTTGTCACATCTTTCTAGAAGAGCCAAAATCTTTTGTGAATGAAGTATGTTATACAGAAGAGTTTTATAAATGATTCTAAAGCCACAATGTGAGCTTCTGTTCCTCATTTCAGCATGTCTATTTGTTTTGGACTAACTAAGGAACTGACCTCGGCCCTGGACTGCAAACAAATCCCCATCTTTTTCTTTTCTTTTTTTTTTTTTAAGATCTTACTGATTTTTTTGTCATAGGAAGAGAGAGAGAATGCAAAAGTAGGGGGAGCAGCAGACAGAAGAAGTAGTAGGCTCCCTACTGAGCAAGGAGCTCAATGCCGGACTCCATCCCAGGACCCTGGGATTGTGACCTGAGCTGAAGGCAGATGCTTAACTGACTGAGCCAACCAGACATCCCACAGATCCCCATCTTCTTAACTCACAAATAAAGGTTCTTAAATTGATGTTCAGACAAAGGTCCAGAAAACAAGACAAGAGCTGGGATTCCAATTCCAGGATGATGGATGGGGTAGCAAACTTGGTATGACCAAGTTGGTCCAGCTGGACTTGGCATCCACTTCCTCAAATGGATAGGGAGCAGGAATATGGAATCCAAGCAAAAGGGATGAAGCAAGAGAATGGCAATCTAAACCAGAGTGTGCTAGAAAACAAGGCTGATATGAGGTGAGAAAACTGTAATTCAAAATAAGGGAATCTAAGAAATCAGTATAGTGTAGATTAAGCCAAAACTATGGACAACAGCTCAGATTTCTATTATCAGAGCATCTTACAGATTTAAAGAGTCTACAGGATCTCCTTGAGTACATGGTTAACAGCACACATTCTAGAATCAGATAACCTGGGTTCTGAAAACTGTGAACTACCAGTTATGGTAGTCTGGGTATTTTCTTAATTGTGTTAAGGCTTGGTTGTTGAAAATGAGGACAACTAAATGGGCTAACATATGTTAAATATCTGACCCAGTGCCTGGCATGGAGTGAGCACTCAATGTAAGGTAGTTGGAATTACTGTTATCATTGCTGCTGCATTCCTTCTTCCACCAGAGGGTCATTAATACAATTTGAAAAAACAAAACAACAGTACTGTATATGGTATCCCAAGAAGATTGAACCAAATGATTTGGGATATCTTTTCCTATGGGAATGTTCTCTAGACTAAAGATCATAAAATATATGAGACATAGAAAATTTTAGTTACCTGCTATTCAAATATTTATTATCTCAAAGCCTAAAGCCTTTTAAGTGGTAAAACTCAGCTATGTATTGGAAAAGTCAACAAGACAACATTCACATTCACAACAGGGAACTAAATCAAGACAAACTCCTCAGAAGATCACATGAAAAATGGATGACAGAAATTAGTCTCTAACCAAAAGGGAATGGCTTGATAAAAAATTATTTTCCACATGACCTTGAAATGTCATGAATGATTAAAATGCCTTTAAATGTCTACATTCTTTGTTATGAATTCTTGCATGTTTAGAGGATATGCACATACTCTTGGAATAATTTCTTATATTTCTTTAACTACCCCCACTTCTGCCATGCTTACTACCAGTGTTTTATACATAATGGTAGTGGCACTCATACACCGATTCAGATCTTAGAAATTGGTAGCTTTTTTTGGCCTTTGTAAAACTATCTTCAAAAGCTAAATTAATATATGAATTTTTTAGTTTATCAGGAAAAAAAGATTTTAATAGCTTTGATTCACAAATAGGTAAAATTTATAGAGGAAATCATTTTTGTAATACTTTATAAAGATTTATATAGACTATGGTTTAATTTATTCTAATCAGAATGTGAGATTTCAGTATAAATCTGTTTTTAACTATTCCAGTGGTTCAAAACAATTCTGCCAGTTTTTCAACTTTGCTCTCAAACTTTGTTTTCTCTATGTAAGTGAAGTTGGCTGTCTTGTACTGTTTATAAGATAGGGTGAGAAAATTCCCATGATGCCATACTATTAATGTGTGATAAGCCACTATTCATTTCAGCATTTCTCAAAACTTAAAAAATATACTGGTTATCTTACATGCAACTGAGAAAACATGTATTTGGCCTCTGGAGGTGAGAACTCCCACCTCTATCCTGACTCTTCAGTATTTGACAAGTCAGTTCTTTATGGAGTGATTGAAAATGTCATGGGTCCCCCTAGCAGTAAGAGAAAGTCAAACAGGTTGGGGCATATAGGTTTAGGATTTAAGAGATTAGACTTGCAGATAGCAAGTTGTTGAGAAATGACATTATCCATTCTCTGTATAAATTTCTTTGTCCGTTCTTGATACTCCAAGGGCTAGAAGGTGAAGCATTATAAAAATATACCAGATCACAGCAAGTTAGTAATTTTCAAACATTTTTTAGTTCACAGATATAGCAAATCATACTTACCCCAAATCTGGCTCTCCACAAAGAAAATTCCCACTCCAGAATTAATGGATCTTTTTATAAGATTCCAATCTTATAAGATCTGTTTCTTTATTAAGTGTTGCTATCATATTTTCTTCCCGGAAACTAGTATTGTGTGGGCCTAAGAATTAAAATTAGGAGCCCACATGGATTGTCTTTGGAGGACTCTCATAGTCTACCAACAGTCTTCAGGCCACAATTTGAGAACTGAGAACACATGAAAATGTGATGACTTATAGAACACTACTGTCTGGGTAGTAGCTTTAAGCCCTCTTATGATTCAGATTAATCAGGATCACTGTATGGAATGTCATTGCTTTCTTCTACATCCATGTTTTTGTCCCTATAGTACCTGCTTCCAGTAGCAATTGTATAGTCATACATACTCAACAAATCTTCATTTTTAAACCAATTTTTAGAAAATTAAGGGAATATTAGGGTCACTGTATTTAGAATACCCTCATCTTTATAATTCAGTAGGCAAGAGTCTTGCAGATTTTCAGTCAGCCAGTACCCATAATCTTCCCTCATTCAGGTCCTAAGGCTAAAGGAAGAATCTCAACTTTAATACAGTTGTGAATAATGACAAATAAGGTATATGTTGGTACCATGATGACAATATAAATCAAAAGGCTCATTGGTGAGCCACCTGGGTGGCCCAATTGGTTGAGCTGCTAACACTTGATATCAGCTCAGGTCATAATTTCTGGGTTGTGAGATGGAGCCCTGTGTCAGGCTCCATGTGTGCTTGGCAGGGATTCTGATTCTCTCTCTCCCTCCCTCCCTGAACTAAATAAATCTTTTTTTTTAAAACCTCCTTGGCAATGGTGACAAAAGCTAAAATAAACAAATGGGATTATATCAAGCTAAAAAGTTTCTGCAAAGCAAAGGAAAACATCGACAAAACAAAAAGGCAACATAATGAAGAAAAGATATTTGCAAATCATACACCTGATAAGGAGTTAATACCCCAAACATATACAGAACGTAAACAACTTAACAACAGCAAAAGCAACCTGGTTACAAAGTAGAGAAGGACCTGAATAGACATTTTTCAAAAAGGCATACAGATTGCCAGTGGACACTTAAAAAGATGCCCAGCATCACTATCAAGGAGATGCAAATCAAAACCACAATGAGATATTACTTCACACAGTCAGATTGGTGATTATCAAAAAGATAAAAATACATATTGGTGAGAATGTGGAGCAAAAATAACCCTTGTGCACTGTTAGTAGGAATATAAATTGATGTCCCCACTATGCAAAACAGTATGGAGGTTCTTCAAAAAATTAAAAATAGAACTACTCTACAATCCAACAATTCCATTTCTGGGTATTTATCTGAATAAAATTATTAAAAAAATTCTAAGAGGACACCCTATATTCATTGCAGCATTATTTACAATAGCCAAGATATAGAAGCAATCCAAGTGTCTATTGATGGATGAATGGGTAACAAGAAGTGGTATAACATACACACACATACACACAGAGCGGAATATTATTTAGCCATAAGGAAGAATGGAATTTTGCCATTTGTGACAACCTGGGTAGACCTGGAGGGTATTATGCTAAGTGAAATAATCAGAGAAAGAAAAATACCTTATGACTTTACTTATATGTGAAATATAAGAAACAAAACTAACAAACAAGAAAGCAGAAACAGATGCGTAAATATAGGAAACGTGCTGTTGGTTACCAGCGGGAGAAGGGTTGGGGAGCAGGCAAAATTAGGTGAAAGAGATTAGAAGATACAAACTTTGAGCTGTAAAATAAGTAATGGAGATGTAATGTGCACCATAGGAAATATATTCAATAATATTGTAGTGACTTTGTATGGTGACAGATGATAACCAGACTTAATGCAGGAATAATTTCATAATGTATAAATATATTGAATCACTAAGATATATACCTAAAATTAGTAGGATATTGTATATTAATTGTATTTCAATAAAAATACTCCTTGATTTAATTGCTAACTACTATGGTGTCCACGGTTTGGGATTCCTCGACAGTAGAAACTATACTTGCTTGGTATCCTTAAGCCTAACAGAGAGTTTTGAACATGATAAATGCACAGAGAAAATCTTTAAGTGATTGTAACTTACATTAATTACAATTTTTTTGGTACTGACAGCCCATACTTCACAGGATTTTCAGCAATCAGAGTGGGACTTGACCTCAACAGTAGTCCTCCTATTGGCATAAACTTCATTAAGTCTAAAATCAGACCCAATTGTTAATTTTCTTAGTGAACCATAAACCAAGGCAAAGTTAAACACAAACTTGAAAACAAATTTGTTTCAAAATAAAATCCAACTGCAAAAAAATAAAACCCAACTTCTGAATTTCATAATAGCCAATAATTAAAAGAATAAAACTGAAATGCATTCACATAAGGCTTTTAGAGGCCCTTACCTCTTCCAAAGAATTCATAAACAGAAATGTAAGCTTAACAAAAATTAAACCACCATCCATGTCATCTTCACTCTTCTGCTCTTGATTTAGTATAAAGACATGTGTCTGGTCTGAAATAAGACTTTTGCATTTCAAAAAGAACAATTTATAAGAAAATGTTCAAATCATAATAATACGAATCAAGTAGTATTACATATAGAGACAAGAGCAAAAGCCAATTTTCCCCCCAAAGGATCTGAAAATATCTCTGAGAGTCAATGACCTTTCATTTAGCCTTTGAATAGGAAGAGTCATTCTTTAGCTAGACAGCTGGCTAGAAATAAATAAAAATGGGATTGCAAGGAAGACCAGAGATTAATCTCTTTCTCACATTGCTGAGACTCTGAAACTGTAATATGGTACTAAATTTATATAGATAATGGCTTGATTGACCTACCTTATTCAGCTCTTCTCCCATTGAGGTTTTGTTCAAATGGCTTTTAAATTTATTTCTAATGAGGCTACTAGGGTGTCATGCTATATAGTTAATATGTTTTTCCCTCCACCTTGAATGCTGTGTCAACCTTAAAGAGTTCATTGTTTCTACTGTTTTCTGAAATATCCATGGTTTTCTCTATTTGGACATTTATTTACCCATGAATCTTCTGTGTGCCCAAAGGCCAAGAGTAAAGGGAGAGGATAAAGTAAAGGCTTTTAGTTTGCTGAAAGAGATATGAAACAACCTGAAAGTGACACAAAGACAGCTGTAATCAAGTATCAAATCATGTGCTAAAGGAAGATAAGCCTGGGGCAGCAAGGTATAGTGGGAAGAGCATAGGCTTTGCAATCACACAGGCTTGGATTCAAACTCCAGCCCTACCATATAATGTCTTGGAGCCTCAGTCTCCTCAGTTGCAAAAAGTGCATATATAATGAAACTTCTCTGACAGGATTGGTGTATAGATCAAGTAAGAAACACGTTAAAGTGCCAGGTGTAGTCCCTGGATCCCAATTAATGGTAGATGCTGTGATTATTACAGACTGAAATTAGGGAGTTGGCTACAGCCTATAATTTGGGGGAAAATAAGTTATTGGATCTGGACAGAAAGGGAATTTATTCTAATTGGTATAAAAGTAGCCACCTTCTCTCTAATGAACATAATGGACCTCAGAAAATCATACCTTATCACCTGCCTGATTGGCACAACATATGTAATATAGTTTAATGACTGTAACTTCAGGCATCAGCCTAAAAATACTTGGAGGTAATATTGCTTTGCATTGCAGTTTCAGTGAAGTAGACAGGCATAATAGAGTTCAGTTTTACAGTCTGACCTCTTGGTCATTACTTAAAGCCACAGAGCCATATTTAATCTTTGCATTTTCCTCTTTGCAAGAGTTTCTAAGACAGACAGCATGTCATGTACTAACTAAATTTCAGATTTTAAGAAGACACTTTGCTCTATAACTCTGGATGATAAAAACCCCATTTAATGGAGAATGTTCTTTTTCTGTCTACTTGATCAGTAAATTAAATAGATTAATTAAGTCAGGCTGTCAAGACCAAGGACTGTCACTAACGATAGCCAGTGGAACTGACCCATTTATCAAAGATGAGTCTGGAGAAAGGCAGTCTTTTGTCTTGCAATCCTGTAATGAATATAAAGAAATAGATCATGGTAAGAAAACCATCTAGCCACTGGCTGTACCTCAAGGTAAAGTAGGTATGGTGGGAAAAACCCCACCATTGTTATTTTCACTTGCTCAGTTGATTTTTTTTTTTCGGTTTTCCCTCTATTTCTTTGTATCTAACTATGTTTTTGGCATGCCAAATGATGTTCCTTTTATTTTTTTTTAAGATTTTTATTTATTTATTTGACAGAGAGAGATCACAAGTAGGCAGAGAGGCAGGCAGAGAGAGAGAGAGGAGGAAGCAGGCTCCCCGCTTGAGCAGAGAGCCCGATGAGGGGCTCGATCCCAGGACTCCGGGATCATGACCTGAGCTGAAGGCAGAGGCTTTAACCCACTGAGCCACCCAGGCACCCCATGATGTTCCTTTTAAATTTCTAATATAATCAACAACTATTTCCCTTGCTTAACTGAATTGGAATTCTACGTGGCATATGACATACCAAAGATATATAAAACATCATCCTTGCTTTTCTGGCACATTTAGGAAAATGATACATGACTAGAAATCTTAAAAAAAAATCTCTCTGGGGGACTGAAATGGACAAATGGGAGGAAATTTGTTAAGTTGGAATCCAGGATCAGAATGATATGAGACTACTGCCAACTGTAGTCAAGTTAAGTCCTAGGTGGTCTTAACAGCTGCCATGCTACCTGGACTCTAGCTGTCTCATTCTCCTTTCCTTTCTTCCTCAGATTTTGGCTTTGGTGCATGCAATCTCATACTGGCAAAATCTGACCTAGATTTCTGCCTACTGTTTTCTACCTTTAATTCTAGGGCCTTATTCTGTATTACCTGGGTTCATAAAAAACCTAGAAAGATTAGGAAGAAATGCCAAGATACCCTCCTCTGACAAAATGATAATGCAGGTCAGATCAGTGGTTTGTTTTGTTCACCATTCTGACAAAGGTTCGCCATTCTGACAAAGGTTCCAGAAAAATATTATGGAAAATTATTTCAGTTGTCCTTTACAGCCCTCAGTTTCATAAGGCAAGAGTGACACTAAGCAAGTCTATTTTTTCTTTAATAACACAATTATTTGTGTGTTCATCAGCAAATGTTTATTGAGTACCCACTGTGTGCCAAGCATATGAGAGCACTGGGGACATAAAATAGAAATACTGTCAGTGCCCCCAAAGATACCCTGTACAGTAGGAGAGACAGATACACACACACACACACACACACACACACACATACACATACAATATATACACACACACGTGTGTGTGTGACAGAAACTACCACATTATATATATATATTAATTTATTAATTTATATTAATTAATTAATTTATATTAATAAATTAATTAATATAAATTAATAAATTGACAGAAACTACCACATTATATACATAATTAGAATTGCAATTAATTAATTTATATTAATAATTATATATTAATAAATTAATTGCAATTCTAATTATATATATATATAATGTGGTAGTTTCTGTCAAACATATGTACATATTTATAAGGAAAAAGGTGGTCAGCGAAGAGATGAGGTTTGAGTTGGGTCTAAAGGATAAGTAGGAGTTTGTTAGAGAAAGAGAAAGAGGGCAACTCTAGCATACAACAGCCCACATATGCTATGCAGCATGAAACAGCAAGGTGCAATTTGCAAGTAGTTTGATGAGTCTGAAACAGTATAAGAAGTGAAAGACTTTGTTGGAATGGCTGACATTTATTTGAACATGGAGACCATTACGTATTATATTTAAGATCTGTGCTTTATCATAAGGCATATTGGTGAACTGTAATTTGTTAGTTTCTTACATTAAGTTGTTGGTTACTGTTATGAGCTGAATCATATTCCCCTCCCCCAAATTCATATGTTGAAGTTCTAACCCCCAACACCACAGATTGTGACTGTACTCAGGGTCAGGGCCTTTAAAATAATTAAGGTACAATGAGGCCATTAGGGTGAGGCCCTATTCCAGTCTGAGCAATGTCCTTATAAGAAGAGAAAAAGACACAGATACAGAGCAAAGATCATGTGAAGATACAGGAAGAGAACTACCTCATCCTCATACTTACATCCACATACCTGATGTTCTTCCTGTGTCTTCACTTTTATTTAGTTTTGCCAAAATCTTGATCTCACACTTCTATCCTCCCAAACTGTGAGAAAATAAATTTCTGTTGTTCAAGCTACACAGTCTATGTGACATTGTTATGGCAGTCCTAGAAAACTAATACAATTATTCATAAGGTCCTAAATTTTATAAATAGTTAACTTTTTTAATAAAATGAAAATACATTAAAAAAGAAAGAAAATTCATTCAACTTTATTCCCAAAATAACATGATTCTCATTCACTTACTATATAATATGTTTTCTTGAGTGTAAGATAAATCATCTTAATATTTTGAACAAAGTAGTGACAAGGTCAGATATGTGTTCGGAAGACTATTCCAGCAGCAATGCAGAGGGAGGATTGGAGGACATTATGATTTGAAACAGAGAAATGAGTTGGGAAAGTGTTGGGGGTGTTTATGGTGCCTAATAAACCCTATAGCACACCACTTCCCTGTCTGAGTTTTAAACCAACTGAGAAATAAAAGTTGGGAGGTGGAGATGGAAATAATACCTAAAATACTATAAAAGCTGTGTGGCTGGAAGATGTAGCTCATCATAAGAACCAAATAGGTTTATTCATTCTCTGCACCCCAGGTTGAAACTTGGAGAAGCCCAGTCAAGGGAACTTTGAATCTGTGAAATAGTACACTTGCTCACATCATTGCCACCCATTTGTCCAGGTAGAAAGGAAAGAGAAAGTGACCAATGTTCTTTCCATTTCTCCCCACCTCAAGTACATCCAATGACCAATTATAGAGCTAAATATTAGGAATAAATGAAGAACCAGGGTTAAGCCAGTGACATGTCAGACCACGGTGGCCCTGTGTTCTGTAAAATCGTTTCACTGCCCCAGACATCTCAGCTGTAGTCAAAAGCGCAAGGAATTGTTGTTTATTCCCATAGTATCTGTCTAAGCTATAAAGAATAGCTTCCCTTTGCTACCTGACCCAGAAAATCAGTAACTGATTTCCAGAACTAAAATGTAGCTTCTATCACCACATTTAAGATTAAAATGGTTTAAGCTTAAATATTGTTTCAAGGTAATCTTTGTTCCTTCAGTAGTTTAACTCTGTATTCAAGAAACAGTACAATTCATATTTTCAGTTGAATAACATTGACCAATTCTAACTCTGAAACTAAAAATTGCTATTTTTTAGCCATTTTCTCACCCTGGGTGACAAGACTTGTCTTAATATGGAAGCCATCTATCTTGGATAGTATATGTTTTTCAGTGGCTTTTGGGCCCTCAAAGGCCCTCACACTTAGGAGAAGCTTGATGTAGAGCTGTCATTGAGAACTCTTGTCATAGGAAAGAAAAAGAGAACTCTTGTCATGATTCAGAGGGGATGTAAACCAAGCAAACAATTACCTTTCTTGAATTCTGGATGTTGCTAGGCTAGTCGGCATTCACTTAGCCTCTAGCCTCTCGGCTGTGTTAAAAAGAACACTTAGATTCCCACACTGTGGTTTTTTTTCTTTTCCTTTCAATTTTATAGATTGATCAGTTAATTTCAGAGGCCAAACAGAAAGAAAATCCCTCACACTAGATAGTTCTTATTCAGAAATGATTATTAGATCTGACATTCGTTGCTCCTGAGCTCTGAAAACTTCAAGGGGATTCACCATGTTTCTGGAATATATCCTAGGATAACCATGCAGAAGGGAAGTGGCAAAGAAGCTGCTTTAAGTTGAGAAAAAAATGCAAAGCCAGAACATGCAAAGTGGCTTATTTGGAGTACCTCTGTAATGTTCACTCCTCTGGATTCAGACCCTCTACTGGCAGGTGACCACACATTCCTTCTACAGTGACCACACAACCAATCTCTTTGTTTATAATGGTGTTTTTCCATGTGACACATAGTGGCTGCTTAATAAATATGCATTGAATTAATTAATTAATGAAGGGATGAGTGTTTGAATGCTAGTTACACAGATGTAATGTTACTTCTGACCTGCAATTTGGACAATGAATAAAACAGTGAAATACACAGGAGTAGTGTTTTGCAAATTGCAGGTCACAACTCATCAGTGGGTTATATACTCAATTTACTAAGTTACAATCAGCATTTGAAGGAAATAGAATGGAAGGAAATATAAAATGTTAGAGTATATTAGACAATAAGGATAATTTTTTCTCTGTTTAATTTTTTAGTTATAAGTGTATGAAATTTATTTCTTACAATTCTGAGAGTTGGGAAGTCCAAGATCAAAGTGCTGGCAGATTTGGTGTCTGGTGAGAACCCACTTCCTGGTTCATAGATGGCTATCTTCTCACTGTCCTCACATGGTCGAAGGGGCAAATTTGCTCCCTGGGGTCTCTTTTATAAGGGTATTAATCCCATTCATGAAGACTTCACCCTCATTACCTGATCACCTAAAGGCCCACCCTCTAAATACCAACACAATGGGGGAATCAGTTTCAACATCCAGTCTGAGGGAACCTCTCTGTAAATGAAGTTTTATTGGAACATAATTATACTCATCCATTTACATATTGCCTGAGGCTTCTTTTGCACTACAGTGACAGAGCTAGGTAGTTATGACCCCCAAAACCTAAATAAAATATTTATTCTTTGGCCTTTTACAGAAAAGTTTACCAGTCCCTGCATTTGAAGAAACTAGAGATATTTAGGTCTTAAAAAAAATCTGGTTTTTTATGGTTTAGAAAAAAACTGATGCTAATATAATCAATCTATACCTTTATTTATTTTTTGATTTGGACTCAGAGCAAGTGTTACAAGGGTTTGAATACCTGTAAATATATTTAAATTGAGCTAATGGAAGATAATATTGAAGTCTGGGCCAAAATGAGTGTGTGTTTACTGAACATGATCACGTCCTTGGATAGCGGGTTGAGGCTATCTGGTAGTGAAGTTTTCTTATCCTGTATAAACTTTGCAAACCCTACTCAAGAAGATTCTAGAACCAATGATATGACCAACTTACAACCTTTGTATATGCTTTCAAAACTGTAGAGTTATGCATCCAGAAACCCAAATAAAGTGCCATTAGAGTTGGGAAACTAAAAACCATAGCACAGCGAGGTATACATGAAGCTAGGAATAAAATACAGCAGGTAGCATCTAACTGCCTCTTCTTTTCCCCCAAATGTTGGCTGTTTAAGTTACTCACCAGCAAGAAATACTGATTCTTATACTCCTGAGCATTTGTGTAAACACTGTGTCATATATACAAGAACTCAGTGGCTGCTGGCAACTGTAATAATCAGCACGGCCAGAACATCAGGTACATGGATGTGATGATAAGATGATGACACTGCAGAGGTTGATAATGCCAATGTCTTGAATGAGAAGGGACCCTATGAATCAAGCTAAGGAGAACTTGGCCTTCATTCTGTAGGAAATGGAGAGCCATGGGAGGCTTTTAATCAGGGGAGGCAGTAATCATATGAGAGTGCATTTAGATGCACACTTTGCAGTATGACCCATGGATTGGAGGTGGGAGAGACAGAAGGAAGGGAGGAGACCAGTTAGGAGATTATTATAGCAATCTGGTTGAGAAGTAATAAAGGCCCACAGTGAGTACAGTGAGCCTGAGCACCAAGACATGGGTATAGATTTGAAACATATTTAGGAGGCACAACCACAAACTTTGTGAAGAAGAATGTTAAGAGATTAATCAGAAATCAACATGGGACCTTTAATAGAGATCCGTTTATGCCACATTAAAAAATTCAGACTTTTGGGGCGCCTGGGTGGCTCAGTGGGTTGAAGCCTCTGCCTTCGGCTCAGGTCATGATCCCAGGGTTCTGGGATCAAGCCCCACGTCGGGCTCTCTGCTCGGCGGGGAGCCTGCTCCCCCCCCCTCTCTCTCTGCCTGCCTCTCTGCCTACTTGTGATCTCTGTCTGTCAAATAAATAAATAAAATCTTAAAAAAAAATTCAGACTTTATCCTTAAAGGTGCTAGGGAGCCACTGATGGAAAAGTACTCTGCTGTAGTGTAAAAAATGGATTGAAAATAGATAAACCTAGAGGTGGGGAGACCCATTAAGATGCTATTTCCAGTAGACCTAGTTAGAAAATACTTTTGAGTGAGACTATGAGTACATTTATTACATTAACTTCCTCCTATCTTCTGCTGAACATGAGAGAAATAATCCAGTTGTAAGAGTATGGTAACTTAGCTATATTGTGAGATTGAGGAGAAGATATTTTAGACATACTATAGTGGGGTATTGGATAGCTTTGTTATGCAAAGCTCTGCAGTTCTATATTTGAACATGTATTTTGAGAGATCCTAACTCTTCTGCTGGAGTCCCCTTTAGGGACAGCTTTCCCCTTTAAGATACTAAATTACTTGTGTTTGCTCTGAAGATAACTGGAGAAAACAATGAAACAATTTCTTCCTTTTCATTTTGTTTGAGATCAACTACCAGAAATATTTGCAAAAACAGCAATTGACGACAGGAAAGAACTTGATGACTTGTCCCCAGTAGGACATCTGACATTGTGACATCATCTTGCATATATAATTGTTATTTATTTGATCCCTAAAGAAACATAAGTGCCGTTTTCTGTGGCAGTAGAAATTTGCATAACCCAAGATCTCCTCTGAAGCTATACCTTTCCAATTAATTTTTGCAAGGGGAAGGAATTATAGTCATCCGTAAATTACACTGCTAATTAATTTTTGTACAAATCAATTTTTTGGCCAAATGTACAAGTCAGCCTTGTACAGCTCTGAATACTACATATATTCATTGCCTTAAAAAGTCTCCAATCAAATCATTATCTCATTCCTTCTCATGTAGGAAAGCAAACTCACTGGGTTCAGACTTACTTCTTTTCCCTTCTGTATTAACTGTGATGTCTGAAAGTGCCTTAAATGATCTTTTCTGTCATTTTGAATATATGCTTAACATCAAATATTCATTTATTTCTTCTAATATCAAATATCCTACCTTGTGTAACAATGTTGGTCTCAAGAAAAATATCAGTTTTTATTGAACCCCAATATCATTTTCTGGACAGTTATTAATGTTATTTTAATGCCAGTTGTTTATTTGTTTTTTTGGGGGGGAAGGAAGTATTTTGTGTACATTTAGTATCATTTACCCAAGACTGAGAAACTACTATAAATACATTTTAGTAAAAACCACTTCCTTTTAATTTCCCCCCAAATTTATATGCTACTTCATGGTTTCCTATAGAATTTCTTTTTGGAGGGGGACTTTCCTACTCTTGGGACAGTTCTAACCAAACTATAAATCCATTATTGAATTAGTGACCACTTTCACCCAGAGGGAGTTAGAACCAATCTTTATCAATGAATAGGCATGTCTGTCAAATACAGACATTCAAAGAGGAAGTAGGTTGTATTTGTGAGGTTTAGTTCCCACTCTCCCAGTATCATTTCTTCTTTAAGATTTTTTTTCCATTTCTACAACCCTGTGGCACATCTCTGGTAATTGTTGGAAGAAACATTTATTTCACTGAATGTAGTGTGACCACTATTTTTAAATTTATCTCTGTTTAGATGGGATTATTAAATAGAGTATCTCTTATATGTATTTCTTAGAGACCTTATGGTAACTCATACCCCTGGGATGTTGTATCTTTTCTACTATCAATATAGTAAGATATTGCCCTGGTAGTCATTTTATAATTGCTTCCTTGAATAAGACTATAGGTCAATTGAATATGGAGCTATCAGTCGGTTCTATGAATAAGAAGAGTGACTGTTGTTTATTGAGCACCTACAATGTGCCAGGTGCTATGCTAAGTAAAAGTAAAGTACTCTAAGTACTTTGCATTATCTCATTTTGTTTTGCAACAACTTCATGAGGAAGTACTAAGAAAGGTTATTTAAAAATATAATAAACTTTTAGTTACTCATGATTGTAAAGAGATACGGTGTAGGGTCATTATATGACTTTGGAATGCATTCTTATGTTTAACTATGAATAACAATAATAACCAGCATGTGTTAGATGCTTAGTATGTGCCAGGTGCTATGTTAAGCATCTTAACTGGTTTATTACAAAGGTGATATTGTAAATTTGGAGATCAGGGAACTGAGAATCAGAGAAGTTAAGTAGCTGGCTCAAAGCCATGTCATAAATCAGGCAACAGGGATTCAATCCCTGTTTTGGCTGGCTCTAAAGTCCTCTCTTAATACCTGCCTCCTTTTGCTTACTATCCTATACATCTCTCTACCATATTCTGCATTCATTGTAACTTTCTCTTATACTATTGAGGAAAATTATCAAGGTGAATTTATTTTTTTTCTCTCTATGATTTTTCTCAGGTTGCCTTATTTTATTGGCTCTACTGGAACTATTCTATTCTCTACCAAGAGAGAAAATTGTCTTCAGGATAACTTAAGTCTTTTGGATTTTGGTTTTTGTCATTTCTAAATTGTCAGTATGAGTATGGGAGACATCTGTTGCCTTATGGAGCTCTTCTGGTCTCTCTCTGTGAATGCCACCATGATCCTGTATTCTTTGGGAATTTTCAGCTCCTCCAAAAAGACATGCACATGGGGAAAAACAAACTAAATAAATATTTGAATAAGTTCTAAATGCTCAAAATGGAAACAAATATGGCTTGAAAAATATTCAGAGTATATAAAAAAGCCCTGAAAAAGTGTGTCCCTTTTCGTATAAATCACTCAATGAGGCTAATAAGTCAAAGAGTTTGTTTGTTTAGTCAAGATATCTATTAAAAACTTTTTTATAAGAAGTTGCCTTTAGAGTTGTTTTAAAATGTCAAAACAAAACTGCAGATAGACTTTTGCTTTTGTCCAAATTGCATCTTTTTCTACTGTCACTCGATAATACAAGTCTGAGAAACAAAGGTAGAAATATAGAACCAGATACTGCCATTTAGTCTCTCTGACATCATTTTTTATCCTTACCATGGGTGATTTGGCTCTAATATTTTCTACTATTTTACAGTTCTAAATGATTATAGTCCTTGTTTTTTTTTTCTGAAAAATATTATACCTTTTACTAGTGTGATGTACCTAATTCTAAACTCCTCTGTATAAAAGGGATAGGAAGGCCTTGAACTAATTCCAAATAAGATACACAAAGGTGATTAGAATGCAAACTGAGATATCTTAGATGTTAACACAATATTGCTGTAGATAATTCCTTTGCTTAGTAAGTCCTCATTATATGTCAGAACTTTCTGACTCTTATGACAATTATCATCTTGAAAGAAGACTTTGATCTTTAATACACTTTAATCAAATTATAAAATTATTTTTGACTATTTTATAGAGATTAGACTTATATTCTCAATTATAAGTTTCTTAAGGGCAACAATCATGATTTTTAAAAAAGATTTTAATTATTTATTTATTTATTTATTATTTATTTATTTATTTGACAGACAGAGATCACAAGTAGGCAGAGAGGTAGGCAGAGAGAGAGGGGAAAGCAGGCTCCCTGCTGAACAGTGAGTCCTATACAGGGCTAGATCCCAGGACCCTGAGACCATGTCCTGAGCCAAAGGCAGAGGCATAATCCACTGAACTATCCAGGCACCCAACATCATGGTTTTGTCTCATTTCATATTTTCAACACTGTCTAACATCATGAAGTGCTTTCAGACCATTGTTAAGTTGTATCTGTTGTTGAGAGAGCCTGCATAATTTAGTGTTGAGTATGAATTCTGGCCAAAATAGAGAAAAGAACAGAAAGGAAATACTCTATCACAAACAAATAAAATAGTGGATAAAATATATCTTTTAAACATTTAGAAAGACCTGAAAACATATAAAAGGTATATCTAGGTGTTGCAAATGAGGAAACCACAGCTAAAGTAGTGAGCAATAAGTGAAGCTGCACAGAATATGAAAGACCAGAATTCCACACTTTACCTTAGGGGCTGGGAATCTAATGTTTTATAAATTGAGAGCACAAGTAATTTCAAGTTTTCTGAGACCTGAAACCTACACAATTTAGAGAGCACTCCTTAAAAATTATCTTACTTTTCAATTTTGCCAAAATCCATGAGAACCTGGGCACAGTTCTGAGGTCATTCCTTGGACCATGAAAGGAGCCAATGCTAGTGAGGCCCAGAAACTAAGATTCATTAGCTACGTGGTAAATCTGCTCTGGCCTGTTATCAAGACGATAAGTTCATTGAAGGGCAGGGAGTGAGAATTAGGTTTCCTACATGTTTCCCAGAGCCAGAAAAGCAATGTGTCATTTATGAATGGCTACTGGAAAATCTCTGCTAGCTGGCCTAGGGTCTTGCAGATAATTAATTCACTAAATACCCTAAGCTCTAGGTAACATGAGAGAGACTAGAATCCTGTCCTTTACTTTTAGAGACCTAGAGCTCCTAAATGGATGTAAAAACTCATTTGGAAATGGTGAATCTTTTCATACTCAGGCAGAAACATCTATGAAACCATAACAAAAGATGCCATCACAACTCATGGTCTAGTTGTATCTTCTTCAGAAATAAGGTTCACATCTCCTTGGAGGTTGGACTCAAAAATAAAAATTATGGAATGACATCACTAAAGCGGTGATATAGGTTGTTTTTTACTTTGTTCCCCCTCACAAGAAGAACAAACAACTCTTCAAGAACAAGACACCACTGAGAGAATGCACCACAGAAGCCCAGACAGAAGAGTGAGAAGTAGCACTGATCACATTGGCCCTCACCCAGGCTAGCATGGAACCACATAGACAGGCTTCTCCTGAGCCTTTAGTTCCTCCAATGGTAAAAGACAACCTGTGGGGGGAGGGCTGGAGAACCAGCTTCCTCCAGCATTGTGAGTCACATTGCAGGAGTTCCTACTCTGATCTCATACCATGGGGACTGCAGGAGCATATGTGGTATTCAACCACTGTGAATCTGACTGTGATGGAAAAAGAGGGAGGGGCTTGCAACAATCAGCGCACAGCTCTTGAGAGACTGAGTTCACACATGCAGTGCCCAGTAGTAATCACAACCTGCACCTTTGCTCATCTGCAGACCCAAGTAAGTGGTTCACTCTGATTAGGAAGCTCAGTGAGGTGTAGATCTGCCTATTTGGATCCTTACACAAATTTTGCCAGCCCTAAATCTTGTTTTGCCCATGTCCAGGCAAGGAGCTGAATCACAGCCCCACCCACAGTAAAGAGTATCTTTTGGCTTCATCTGACCAGAAGAGCTGGTTACAATTCCTAGAAGCAACGTGGCTGAGAGGAACTTGAGCCAATAAGCAGGCAGGCAGAGCTGATCATCCCCACAGAAAAGTGAGTGCTGGGCATAGAGCGTTCTTGTGCTATGCACAGGCAGGTGTATTAATTAATAGCCAAGGCTGATGTTAGTTCATAGACTCTCCCAGCTGAGGAGTCTGTGAAATTTAAAGAAATATGCAGTGGCCTCTCCTCCTCCTGCCTAGGCAAGGGAACAAAGACATAGGCCCGTACTCTGTGGAGACTGTTTTTCCACCCCATCTGACCAGAAGGGTTGGAAACAACTCCTAGAAACAGTGCATCCTGGTGACATTTGAACCAAGAGGTGGGAAGACAGAGCTGATAGTTTGCAGACCAAAGTCAGTGGCCCTGTTTGGTCAAGAAACTTGAGGTGCAGTTTGGCTTGAGTTAAAACAATGAATAAAGAGTTTTACTCATTGTGCTTGGGCTGTGCCTGGGCAGGGAATCTAATTGGTACATCCACTTATTGCTGAATACAGCCTTTAACTTCTCCAGTCAGAGAAGCTAACCAGAGCATATAGGAGGCTGCAAGCTGCAGAGTCTAGTCAACAGCCTTCTATACAGTGGCACTTGAATGGAGAGCATAGCTTGTGTATTCCCTCGTCTGAAAAACAAATTTGGTAGCCTCACCTGACCAGGAAAGTCAGTGCACACTCTGTCCTGAATTGGGTCTCCAAACAATGAACTGTACAGGCCCTGGGTCTCTTACTGCTGCTGTGTCAGGACATGGAAGCTAATTCATAGTTCCATTTAATACTAAGTATAGTACCCAATGCTTACCATCTAGTAAGCCTGACCAGAAAACACGGAAATGCAGAGCCCTTCCTACACCTCACTTAGGTAGGAAACTAAGCCATCAGCACTATCCAACTATTCCCAGCCAAGGGCACATGCCCCATTTCTGTCCTCAGAAACTAAACCGTTGTCTCACTTAAAAACAAAGCATAATAGCAGACCCCACATGCCCAAATACATTACCACTAGACACCAAGAAACCGAAACTGAGCTGACTGGTTTGGAAAAAAAAAAAAAAACTATCTCTGACAAAGCAAACCTATTGAGTCTGAAGAAAGAATTTGATTGCTCAAATGCACAGAGTAAGGAATCAACGATCTCTCTCTCTCTCTCTCTCTCTCTCTCACACACACACACACACACAACAGGTAAATATGACACTATCAAACAAAACTAATAAAACTACAATAACTGACCTTAAAGAAATAGAAGTCTATGAACTGCCAGACAAGGAATTAAGAATAATCATGTTAAGTAACTTTAGTGAACGACAAGAAAACCTAGACAACTAAACAAAATTAGGAAAATGATGCATGAACAAATGATATAACATGTACATATTATATGTATAAAAGTTAAATTGTCAGAAGTCAAAGACAAAAAAAGATGCATGAGAAGTTCAACAGGGAAATAGCAACCATCAAAATAAAGTAAGAAAAAAGAAAGAAAGAAAAAGCAAATGAATGAAAGAAAGAAACACCAAACAGAAATCCTAGAGTTGAAAAGTTCAATAACTGAGCTGAAGGATTCAATAGAGTTTCAAAAGTAGACTTGACTAGACAAAAGAAAGAATTGGAGAGGAAATTTCCTCATCAAATCATTGTAATCATTGGAAATTTCCCAGTCAGAGAAATGAAAAAAATTACAAAAGAGTGAAGAAAGCCTATAGGAATTATGTGACACAGTGAAAGGAAACAATATTTGCATTATGAGAATTCCAGAAGAGAAGAAGAAGGGGACAGAAAGTATATTTAAAGCAATAATGGCTAAAATGTCCCAAACCTGGGGAATGAAATAGACACCCAGATCCAGGAGGCCAAACAACCCCAAATGGGTTGAACCTGAATGGTGCTAAACTAAGATACATAATAATTAAATTATCAGAAGTCAAGGACAAAAAAGAAAAAAAAAGAACTTTAAGAAAAGCCAGAGAAGAGGGAAATTATGTACAAACCACCTCCCAGAAGACTATTGCAGGATTCCTCAAGAGAAACTTTTCAGGCCAGAAGAGAATGGGATGACATATTCAAAATATTGAAAGAAAGTAACTATCACCCAAGAATTCAGGACCTAGTAAAGCTGTCCTTCAGAAATAAAGGTGGAATAAAGAATTTCCCAAATGAACAAAAGCTGGAAGAGTTCATAATCACCAGACCTGCCTTACAAGAAGAAATGTTAAAGGGAGCTCTTTGAATGGAAATAAAAGAATGCTCATTAACATCATTAAAACATTAAAAAAATCATGTAAATCTCACTGGTAGTAGTAAATATATAGTCATAGTTAGATTCTGTTGTGTGGTAATAGTGGTAAATAATTCACTTTTAAACTAAAGTTTAAAAAATGGAAAAAGTAAAAATAACCATAACTATAATAATCTGCTATTAGTTACATAATATTTTTTAAAATGTAATTTGTAACTGAAATAACCTAAAACATGAGGGGGAGGAAAAGACAAAGTGTAAAGTTTACAACTTCTATTAAAGTTAAGTTGTTATTAGTTTATAGTAGGGTGTTAATAAGTTTAACATATTTTATGTCAAGCCTCATGGTAACCACAAGAGAAAATGCTGTAGTAATTATATAAAGGAACACGATAAAGAAGTCAAAGCATACTGATACCAAAAGACATCAAAACACAAAAAAGACAACAGGATAAGGAATAAAGAACAACGGAGCTACAAAACAACCAGAAAACTAGTAACAAAATAGCAATAGTAAGTCCTTGCCTACCAATAATTATTTTAAATGTAAACAAATTAAATTCTCCAATTAAAATACATAAAATGGCTGAATGGATAAAGAAAACAAGCTCCAACAATATGTTGCCTATAATATATTCACTTTAGCTTTAAAGACACATGGACTGAGAGTGAAGGAATGGAAAAGGACATTCAAGCAAATGAGAACCAAAAAAAAAAAAAAAAAAGGAAAGCTATTAGGGATAGCTATGTTTATATCAGACAAAATAGCTTTTAAACTAAAAATGGTAAAAAAAAAGAAAAAGTCATATAATTATAATGGGTCAATAAATCAAGAAGATATAATAATTATAAATATTAATGTGTTGATAATTATAAATATTTATATGTCTAACATTGAGCACATACATATATTAAGCAAAAACTAATGGAACTAAAAGGAGAAATAAACACTAATACAGTAATGGTTGGGGATTTTAATACCCCACCCTTAATAATGGATAGATCATCTAGACCTAGAATCAATAAGGAAACAGTAGATTTGAACAACACTGTAGGACAAATGAACCTGACATATACAGAACAGTCCTTCCAACATTAGCAGAGTACATGTTCTTTCAAGCATACATGGAACATTATCTAGGATAGACTACATGTTAAACTACAAAACTAGCCTTAGCTAATTCAAGAAGTTTGAAATCATAGCAGGTATCTTCTCTGACCATGATGGCATGAAATTAGAACAGCAACAGGAAAACTATAAAACTCATGAATCCATGGAAATTAAACAACACTCCCTTGAACAACCAATGGATCAAAGAGAAACTAAAAGGAAATACAAGTTTTTGAGCCAAAGAAAAATGGAAAACACAACATACCAGAATTTTTAGCATACAGCAAAGCAGGGAAGAAGGAATTTCATAGCAATAAATACCTACAGTTAGAAGCAAGAAAGATCCCCAAGAAACAGCCTAACTTTATGCCTTAAAAAACTAGAAAAAGAAAAATGGACGAAGCCTGAAGTTAGCACAAGTGAAATAATAAAGATTAGTGCAGAGATAAATAAAATAGAAAACAAAACAAAAAAAAACAATAGAAAAGATTAGCCAAACTAAGAGTAAAGTCTTTGAAAAGATAGGATTGATAAACCCTTAACTAGACTAACCAAGGAAAAAAGAAAAAAGGTCCAAATCAACAAAATTATAAATGAAAAGGAGACATTACAACTGATATCACAGAAATTCAAAGAATAATAAGCGGTTACTATGAAAAACTGTAATATGCCAACAAAATAGACAACCAAAAATAAATAGAAAAATTCTTAGAGAGACATACAATTTACCCAGATTGAGTAATGGGAGTTGGGGGAAATTGGAAGGGGAGGTGAACAATGAGAGACTATGGACTCTGAAAAACAATCTGAAGGGTTTGAAGAGGTGGGGGGGTGGGAGGTTGGGGGAACCAGGTGGTGGGTATTAGAGAGGGCACGGATTGCATGGAGCACTGGGTGTGGTACAAAAACAATGAATACTGTTATGCTGAAAATAAAAAAATGATTAAAAAAAAGAAAGAAATAGAAAACCTGAAGGAACCAATTACTAGTAAGCAGTTGACTCAACAATCAAAAATATCCCAACAAAGAAAACTTCAGGACCAGATAAGCTTTCCTGGTGAATTTTTAAAAAAAATTTTTAAAGATTTTATTTATTTATTTAACAGGCAGATATCACAAGTAGGCAGAGAAGCAGGCATAGAGAGAAGAGGAAGCAGGCTCTCTGAGCAGAATGCCTGATGCAGGGCTTGATCACAGGACCCTAGGATCATGACCTGAACTGAAGGCAGAAGATTTAACCCACTGAGCCACCCAGGTGCCCCTCCCTGGTGAATTTTATCAAACTTTTAAAGAATTAACACTACTTCTTCTCAAACTCTTCTGAGAAATTGAAGAGGAGGGAACACTCCTATACACATTTTATAAGGCCAGCATTATCCTGATACCAAAACATCAATAAGATGCTACTAGAAATCAAAACTACAGGCCAATATCCCTGAAGAATATAGATGCAAAAATTATCAGTAATTACTAGCAAACCAAATTCAGCAGCACGTTAAAAGGATCATTCACCATGATCAAGTGAGATTTATTCCTAGAATGCAAGGATGGTTCAGCATACACAAATCAATAAATGTGATGCATCACATTAATACGATGAAAGAAAAGAATCATATAAGCATCCAAATAGATGCAGAAAAAATTGACAAATTTCCAGTCATCATGAAAACTCTTAATAAATTAGGTATAGAAGGAACATATCTCAATATAATAAAGGACATATATAATAAGCCCACAGCTAACAACATATTTGATGATGAAAAATTGAAAGTTTGTCTTCTAAGATCAGGAATAAGGCAAGAGTGCCCACTCTTACCACTCCTTTTCAATATAATACTAGAAGTCCTAGCTAGAGCAATCAGACAAGAAAAAGAAAGAAAAGGTGATAGAATTGGAAGGGAAGAAATAACATTGTCTCTGTTTGTAGATAACATGATATTATATACAGAAAAATCCTAAAGATGGCAACCAAAAAAAATTGTTAAATCTCCTCAATAAATACAGTAAATTTTCAGGATGCAAAGCTAACATATAAAAATCAGTACCATGTCTATACAGTAACAATGAATTTTCTGAAAAAGAAATAAATCTATCCAATAGCATAAAAAATAAAATGCTTATGAATAAATTGACTAAAGAAGTGAAACATCTCTACACTGAAACCTGCAAGACATTAGTGAAAGAAATTGAAGATACAAATAAATGGAGAGGTATCCTGTGTTCACAGGTTAGAAAAAATTAATATTGTTAAAATGGCAATACTACCAAAAGGCATCTATAGATTCAATGCAATTGCTATCAGGATTCCAACAGCATTTTTTACAGAAGTAGAACATTTACTCCTAAAAATTACATGGAACCACAAAAGACCCCAAATATCCAAAGAAATCCTGAGAAAGGAAAATAAAGCAGGAGACATCACACTTCCTGATTTCAACCTATACTATAAATATATTTCAAAACAGTATGATGCTGGCATAAAAACAGAGAAATAGACAAATAGAACAGAATCAAGACCCAGAAATAAACATACAATTAATTAGTATTTGGCAAGGGAGTGAAAATGCTCAATGCAGAAAAGACAGTCTTTTCAATTAATGGCTGGGATAAGTGAATATTCACATGTAGGAGAGTAAAACTGAACCCATATCATGCACCACTCATAACCATTCACTTAAACTGGATTAAAGCCTTAGATGTGAGTGTTGAAGGCATGCATGAAACTCCTTAAAAAAAACTTACGAATTAAGATCCTTAACATGAATCTTGGTAAGGAGTTTATGGTTATCATACCTAAAGCACAAACAACAAAATAAAAAAATAAATGAGACTACATCAAACCTAACAGCCTCTACACAGCAAAATAAACCACTGACAAAGTGAAAAGAAAACCTATAGAATGAGAAAAAAATATTTGCAAACCATATATCTGATAGGGGGTTAATATATAAAATATACATAAAAGACTCATGCAACTCAATAGCAAAAAATAAAAAAAATAACCCAATTAAATAAAGGGCAAAGGACCTTCCTAGACATTTCTCCAAGGAAGATACACAAAAGACCAACAGATATATGAAAAGATGTTCAATAACACCAGTCATTAGGGAAATGCCAATTATAAAGATTTTTTTTTTTGACAGATAGAGATCACAGGTAGGCAGCGAGGCAGGCAGAGAGAGAGAGGAGGAAGCGGACTCCCTGCCGAGCAGAGAGCCCGATGTGGGGCTCCATCCCAGGACCCTGGGATCATGACCTGAGCTGAAGGCAGAGGCTTTAACCCACTGAGCCACCCAGGCGCCCTGGGAAATGCCAATTAAACCCACAATGAGATATTATCTCATGCCAGTTAGAATGGCCATCATCAAAAGAGATAGCAAATGCTGGCTATATATAGCAATATATATATATATATATATATATATTGCATTATTTGCGATAACCAAGACATGGAAACGACCTCAGTGTTCACTGATGGATGAATAGATAAAGAATTTGTGGTAAATATACACAGTAGAATATTATTCAGCCATAAAAATGGGAAAATTTTTACCATTTGTGACAATATGAATGAATCTTGTAGGCATTATGTTAAGTGAAATAACTAAGAGAAAGACAAACAGTATGAAATCATTTATGTAGAATATAGTTAATAAATAATAAATAAATAAAACAAAAAAAACTCATAAAAAGGAGATCAGACTGTGGTTACTAGAGGTAGAAAACCGGGGGAAGAGGATCTGGAGGAAAGTGGTCAAAAGGTACAAGCTTCCAGTTATAAAATAAATACTAGGGTGTAATGTACAGTATGATGACTATAGCTAACACTCCTGTATGATATGTAGGGTGAGAGAGTAAATCCTAGGAGTTCTCATCAAAATAAAAAAATTGTTTCCTTTCTTTCTTTGTTTTTTATTGTATCTAAATGTTAGCTGAACCTATTGTGGTAATCATTTCATAATATATGTAAATCAAACCATCATGCTTTATACCTTAAACATATACAATGATGTACATCAATTATTTCTTAAGAAATCTGAAAGAAAATTATAAGACATAGAAAAACTTCAACATCAAGAAAGATATACCACAGAACAAATAGCTGGATTCACATTCAAGCAACTAGAGATAGTCAAGCGATATACATGGGACTTCAAAGTAAGAATTTTTAAAATGTGTGTGTATAGACACTTATATACATAATATGGCTTTTAATAAGGTCTCATTACCTTTAAACAAAAATAATATTTTGCCTCATAGAAATTATATTAATCATTTTTAGTTAAGTTATGATACAGTAATATATAACTCTAAGTTCTCAGTGGCTTACAAACACAAACATTTATTTCTCCCTTAGGACTTTCTGCTCCATATTCTCTTTACTCTAGGACCTAGGCTAAAGGAAAAATCCCTATCTGGAACATTGATATTTTCATTTCAGAAGGTAAAAAGCAAGGTGTTAGACTACTTGACTGTCTTAAAAGTCCTGAAAAACAGTGTGCATTACTTCCACTCACATTGTCTTGGTCAAAGCAAGTCATATGTCTAGGCCAGAAGATAATAGGGTAAATGTGCATAATATTCTTATAAGGAGAAACAGTGAATATTTTGAATAAAGGATAAAAAAATTCACAAACAGAAACCATTTTTAAAAGATTCTATTTATTTATTTGTCAGAGAGAGAGATCACAAGTAGGGAGAGAGGCAGGCAGAGAAGGGGGAAAAGCAGGATCCCTGCTGAGCAGAGAGCCCGACGTGGGGCTTGATCTCAGGACCGTGAGATCATGACCTGAGCCTAAGGCAGAGGCTTAACCCACTGAGCCACCCAGGCATCCCTAAACAGGAAACTTTTGGCATTAACAACTGAGTCCTGGTGTGTATAATGATGCTTGGAAATCATTATTTTATGTAGATTCCCCCTCTAATTTTAGATATTCTTAAACACTTTATTGATATGATAAGATTATCATCACTACTCTTAAATTAGCTGGATCCAGATATAGACATGAATATCATTCCCTCAATTCCACTTCCAATTCAAAGTTCTTTCCCAATCTTTATTATGTCCATGGGCAAATCTCTGAAGTATGTTTTGAAATTTTTAACTCCTTCTCTGAAATTTAGGATGTGCACAGGATTATGAGCAGGGTAAATGGGGTGAAACATGTTTTTCTTTCCTCACCAGACTAATCTGATTTTGATTTACCCTACTATGAATGCCAGAACAGGATATTTCTAATGGCAACATTCATTCTCTACCCACAAATCAGGTCCACTTCTTGGACTGGTTATTGATGCTGCCAAAGATAGAGGAAAGTGAATAAAATGAAAAGCCATGTTAATTTCAAGCTCCATTTAGAAACACACTAGAAAAATCAATGGCTGGTAAATAGAAATCGGCAAAATTGGCAGGAAGAATTTTTATATTCAGGCATAGAAGGGGCCAGAATATAAATCTGCACCCTGACCAGATTATAACCAAATAAAATGATGACAATACTAGAAATGTGCTTGACAAAGCTCTTTCTTAATGTTTTAGTGCACTGAGGAATGTCTGCCTCTTAGATTCACTGAATCAAGATTCTTCAGTTTAAGTTTTGGAATTAGTTTTGATTAAAGTTTCTCATTAGGTTTCTTTAGCCTCACTGATTTTATAGACCTGATGTAGGGAGATACAGGCTCCTGGAAGGAGTGATTAACCAATAACTTTAGTGCCAAAGGGATTTAGTAAGTCTGGATTCTAGTCGGGTATACTTGTAGGAACCCTCGTCCTCAGGCTTGAAGTTCATCTTCAATGATGAATTTAATCTTACTAATTCTTCAGTGTTATATCTGAGAAATAGGATACTGTTCTGAGATCTCTCTAGCCTAGTATAAAATAAGAGGTTTTCCAGAGTCACCTGGGTTGCTCAGTCAATTAAGCGTCAGACTTGATTTCTGTTCAGGTCATGATCTCAGGGTCATGGGATTGAGCCTTGTATTGGGCTTCATGCTCAGCAGGGAGTCCACTTAAGGATTCTCTCTTTCCCTCTCCCTCTGTCCCTTGACCCACTTGTGTGCTCTCTCTTCCTCTCTCAAATAAATAGATAAATCTTAAAAAAATAAGTTTCCCAACTTTATGATGCTGTAGGGGAGAATTAGTTCTCTCATCTCAATCCACACCCATTCCCATCACTAATCTGAAGTGTATTTTACTCCATGAATCCTACCCGGACAATTCCAGCTTTTGATTATTTTTCTTTTTCTGGACTTCTAGGGAATTTTATAGCTAGAAACACACTTTGGCCCTATACTCCTCAGTACTATTTCTTAAATTGATTCATGCTCTTTAGTTGATCAAGTGCCTACTCTGTCAGATACTGCGTTTAACATTGAGGACCAAAAAAAAAAGGGGGGGGGGGAGGATAAACCAAGACTCCTGCCTCAAGATGCTTACAGTCTACTGTGGGAAGATGGAAAGTAACTGTATAGTTAAAACATAATGTGAAAAACACTAAGAGGTAAGCACAGGGTATTGTGAAAACATTTAGTTATATGTAATTTCTTCTACCTAACTAGATAGTAAGAAGAGCCTTATATTCTACTTTTCTCCCAGTCTCCATAGTGCCTGGCCTATAATACCCTTGGTCTGGAATCTTTTCCTCCAAATAGCTATAGTCTTTGTTCTCTCTATTCTTTCAAGTCTTTGCTCAAAGATGAAGTTTTCAGAGATACTTGAGCTGATTATGTTATTCAAAATTTCATCACACTCCCCCCACATATAGTCCCATTCTAGAAGTATATATCTTCTTTCCTTATTTTATTTTCTACTTGGTATATGTCAACATTTGATATGCTTCATCATTTACTTATTTAATTTTGTGTATCTATCTTGACTGCTAGAATGTAAACTCTATGAGAACAGGGATTATATCCATCTTGTCCAATGTTTTATTTCTAAAGAGGCCTATAACAGTGCAAGGCACATTGTAGTAACTCAAAAGATATTTGTTGAATTAATGGATAGATGGTAGCAGCACTAGTCAGTACTTAAGAACTACTTAATAACTGAATGATTATCTTTTGAATCATACTAGACTACTACTACCTCTACTTTTGATTTGGCTTGATATGGAAGGTCCTGTTCTGTCATTTTTTGACTTTGAGGAGCTGGTACTCTTCGGGCCACACATTAGAGCCCTCATAACTTTGCAGCAACAAAGTTATAACTGGCTATCTTTTTAAAAAGATTTTATTTATTATTTGAGAGAGAGAGATAGAGAGTGAGCAAGAGAGCATGTGTGCATGAGCAGGGGGCGGGGGGCAAACAGAGAGGGAGAACAGACTCCCAACTGAGAAGGAAGCCTGACATGGGGCTCAACCCCAGGGTCCTGGGGTCATGACCTGAGCCAAAGGCAGAAAATTACTGACATAACTCATGAAAATTTACTTTTTAAAATTGTGTTGATTAGCTATAATATGTTCATTACCATGAAAATTTCATCTTATACATTTGTTTTTATTTGGGACCGTCCACAAACTAGGGAAATTTCATATTTAAGAAGTCAGAGATTTTTCTTTCTTTGTGCTCCACTTAAAACAGAAATCAGTGGCTTTCTTATACACTAACAATGATAATACAGAAAGGGAAATTAGAGAATCGATTCCATTTACTATAGCACCAAGAACCATAAGATACCTGGGAATAAACCTAACCAAAGAGGTAAAGGATCTGTAC
>NW_019154167.1:3740473-3975351 GCF_002288905.1 Enhydra lutris kenyoni | reverse complement strand
TGGAGCATAACAAATAGCATGGAGGACATGGGGAGTTAGGAGAGGGGAGTTGGGGGAAATTGGAAGGGGAGGTGAACAATGAGAGACTATGGACTCTGAAAAACAATCTGAAGGGTTTGAAGAGGTGGGGGGGTGGGAGGTTGGGGGAACCAGGTGGTGGGTATTAGGGCACAGATTGCATGGAGCACTGGGTGTGGTACAAAAACAATACTGTTATGCTGAAAATAAATTAAAAAAATGATAAAAAAATACGTTTCTTATTCCTCATGTCTGTTATTAAAACTGATTTTAAAAATATTTAGTACTGTATGATATCATTTATATGTAAACCCTAAATAGGAAAAACAGAAAATCAGAGAGTTTAGTGGTAATTATTAGGGAAGATATTGCTCAGAGTACAAACTTCCACTTATAAAATTAACAAATTTTGGTGTTATGATGTATATCATGATGGTTAGAGCTAATAATACTGTATCACATAGTTGAATGTTGCTAAGAGAGTAGGTTTTAAACGTTCTCACCACAGAAAAGAAATAGTAACTATAAACTAGATAGAGGTGGTAGCTAATACCATGGTGGTAATCATTTTGCAATTCATAAAAACATAAAATCAACACACTGTACACCTTAAACTTCTACATTGTTATATGCCAATTATATTTCAGTAAAGCTGGAAAAAATATTTGGCTAGTTTTAAGGAAAAGGTTGGGCAAAATTTAAGAAATGGCAGCAGTTTCTTTTTGAAGGTTCTTGATTATTTTTCCCAAGTGAAAAGAAAACATGGTTTACACACACACAAACACACATCACTGTCACATATTTTTTTTTCTTTTTCATTTCCAGTACCTATCTTTAGGTAAAGTCTCTCAATAGGATATGTGGGTATCTTTTTTAGAAAGATTTAAAATCATCATTATTGAAGAATTTACACATGAGAAGAGAAGTTCTGTTCAAGTAACTCAGAATCAACTTGGGAATAATGTGTGAGTCAAATTTGCAATGCAAACATCAAACATGTGCAACAGAGCCATCAACAATTTTAATCAATTGAACTGTCTATGTATACAGGGAATTTTTTCTTAGGTTTACCCAAGGTCAAAGGAGATAAAGTAAGTAGTCTGTGGACAAACAACATTGTTCACTGGAAGAGATGGTAAACAAACTCATAGAGAAGTAATGGGCATGTACAAGACATGGAAAAAATGAAGTAAGGCTTTAAAGAAATTTGGGAAAAATTTAGTAAAAATCTATGCCTCTACATACCTCCACACTGTAGCATATCATTAGATAATATTGGGTGGCTTATAGGATACTTTGTGATCTAAGACTCCTTTGGCTTTTATTCTACAGGTGTGTCTCTCTACCAAGTGGCTTTTTCTTGCCTTTACTGTTTTTCAGCACATCTTTGTGTAGTGGTAAGGCTACATACACTGAGGTGTAGTTCTTTACCTCTGGACCATGATACCATTAAGAATAGGCCCTGGGACTTTGGGTCAGTCAGAAGTATAGTTTCACTCTACTCTGTGTCATGTTGCAATAACCTTCCCTTTGACCTGGCTTTCCACTAACAATTTACTATCTCTTGATATGACAATCCAATGGCTTTCTGGATTTTTTAATATGTGGATAAAATTGTAATAATAACCATGATTTGTTGAACACTTTGTGTTCTGCAGGCACTGTGTTGTGCTTTATATATTAATGTCTGTATTAATTTTCACAACAACCTTTTGTAGGTATTTGTATTACATATATTTCAAAGATAAAGAAACTGAGGCACAATGAAAGTAAATCATTTACTCAAGCTTACTTAAGCTCTTGTCCATTGTGCTTTCAGATCTATCTATCTATCTATCTATCTATCTATCTATATAATCATACTTAATCTAATGACTATGTTAGGAGGTCTCTTTGTTCTCCCAAATATATTTCTTACTGAAATACTGATGGCTAAAATCTTAAAATTTAAAAACACTTTATATTAGCTTAAAGTTTCTTGATCTTTATTTAAAGGGCAGATATTTCTGGAAATCTAATTATAACAAATATTGCTGGGCATTAAAATGAGTGTATTTTATCAACTCTTTTTAAAAGAACAAATTTTGATGGACATAAGTTTAGAGAATGTGAGGGGTCTACATATCTGAAATTGATAAGAAAAACACATTACCAAGGAATATATGGCAAGTGTTGAGGGCACTAAAAGATCAACTACATCCTGATTTCCAACTGAGCCAGCCCCATAGTTAGTAAATCCTTTTTAATGATGTGGTGTATATTGAGTTAGTCACAAAGCTATATAAAACATTATACCATCTAGAAAAAAATGGAGTTCTTTGTAACTCATGTTTTTTTTTCTTCAAAGATTTTACTTATTTATTTGGCAGAGAGAGATCACAAGCAGGCAGAGAGGCAGGCAGAGAGAGAGAGAGAGAGAGGGAAGTAGGCTCCCTGCTGAGCAAAAAGCCCGATGCGGGAACCGATCCCAGGACCCTGAGACCATGACCGGAGCTAAGGGCAACAGCCCAACCCACTGAGCCACCCAGGCGCCCTGTAACTCATGTTTCTGTTTGAATTTTAGATTTCCTATTCTTATTAAGTTGTGGATAGTGTGAATAATTGTGTAGCAATCCATTGCTAGTTGGAATTTAGAATGGGTCATTGTCCTAAGGGGATGTATCTTCAAACTATTGAATATTCTTAGTCCTATTTTAAATGCAAAATTGAAAAAAAACAAACATACACATTAATCACTAATTGGTCTCACTAAAAGAGACCAAGTAGAACCAGTGGGGGAAAAATACAGGAATGAACAAAATATGGCCTTGTTCCGTGCAGTTGATGGTTCTTTTGCATGTGTATTTCTTCCAATATTCACGAAAGTCAAGTATAACATTTATGTCAATTGGCAATTTGTTGAATCAAACATAACAGTTTCCATTTCAAGTGTTATATGTTGGTTCTTTATTGAATTATTTGGGGCTTCCTTTGTTGATTGAACTTTATATTTCCTTTGCAATGGGATATACAACATAAAATTCTTGCCTGAAGCCAATTTCTTCCAGATACTCCAACCTCCCCAAATCTGGTGTAAATTATGGCACTAATTCTTGTTCGCATGATATGTTGTATTTTGTAAATGTAGTCATTTGACTTCATTATCTAAGCAGATATGAGTTTAGCTATCATGAGTTGTTTTATTATAGCATCTTATATTTCTTGTGTCATAGCCATAATTTGTGTGGGTCCCTTTTGGTGAGGTGGAAGGGGAGTAGAGGCAGTGAGAAATACTTAAAAAAGAGCTTATTCAAGACAGACTAAGTCTGGATTTAATTACCTAAGATATGATTTCCAGATAGCAGAAAAGGACAGTGATGTTTACAATCAGTTAGGTTAATGTGAAAACTACAGTAGTGCATAGAATGAGTTAATTGTTCAAACTATAGTACCTTTCATTTTTCCCTGCTGTGTCCACAAAATCTCTTGCAATACTTTTCTTTCTTTCTGCCGTTCTTTACTTCACCTTTAAGTAATTGTAGTAAGCAGCAAATGTGCCAGTTATCATCTCTGATTATTAGGATTGGGTTTTGTCTCAAAGAATGCCTAGAACAAATTATGGAAGAAAACCTTGAAATTGGGAACATATGGTCTTATCCCAGTAGGGCAGTGAAATTCTTTCTTGGCAAGCTACCAAGAGAAGCTTCTGTGGAACAGCCCTGCCAGAGATTGGCTTCCTTCCTAATCCCCCAAGTTATTGTTATAGAGGTTAGGACTTTTTTAAAGAAAAAGCATAGTCTCACTGAAGATACAGCTTCTGGAATGGTGTGCCATACTACAGACCCTCCAGGAGTCAGATAACATTCATTTTTCTATTCACTTTTTATACCAACTTAGAATTCATTTTCTGGTAGAAGCCCTGAACAAGTAAGTTTGTTTCCTACATCTGTCATTTTCCAGGAGAATGGCCCTTCCTCCAGATTTTTACTTGTTCATTTCCATCATCCAGGCTCACTATTAGAGCCCTTTCCTAAGAAAGAGAACTTTCCTAAGAGAGAGAACTTCATGACACATTTTACAATGAAGAAACTAATTAATTAGTACATCACAAAAATCAAAATTTGCTGTAGTTTTGATAGGTTACTGTGATTCTTATTATGCAAACTATTAGGAATAATGCATTTCTACAGAAGCGTTTTATCTAACAAAAAATTCTGTCACAAAAGTTAGTTTTTTGTTTCTCAAATCAAAGCCTCAATAAAATAAATAATCCTTCAAAGCGCCTTCGACTTCTGGGACCTGTGATTGATTTTGTAGGTTATGATTTATATTTCACAATATTCGGTGACACAGACTAATTCTGAGGCTTAAAAATGTTTCAGTAATGATCTCATTTTACCTAATGGTTCTTAATGTGTAGTGTAGTTTAACAGCAGTATATCTTTTTAAAAGTGGTTTGAGACTCAGAATTTATACAGAGTCATTCTAGTCTTTTTTAACTTTATTCTACATATAACTTTATTCTACAATAGTACTACATATTGTAGTAGAAATAAAGGGTTATCTTGTTATTTTAAGATGACATTTTACTAATTAAAGGAAAAATGTTAATTTTGTAGCTATTTTCCCCTCAGAGAATATTTTAAATGGGTGAAAAGTGAGATTTATCTTCCTTTGTGATTATGTACTTTGCCAACGAATATGGGAATCTTCATTTCTCTTCTTAGAAATGTTGCTGGATTTAATTCAGTAAAAAGAAGTAGTCATTTCTCATATTTATCTGTAAATTGCTTTGAATCTTGTTGTAGTCACATTAGGAAGTAATGATTTATATGCCTTCTAATTATTTATCTGCTTATGTCAGCATAGTTCCATTTTAGAAATGTCATTGAATTAATGCTGTAATACATGGAACAAAGAGAAATAATTTCCATAGATTAAGCCCTGCCTTTTAGCAGTCTGATCCTATTTTGCATGCTCTGCTCTATAATATAGGTATATGGAGGTACAAAACTGGTAATTTATTATAAGATTTAAATAAACTCTAGAAAGACTGTATAGAAAATGCTTATCTCCTGAAAAGTGACTTTTCCTGGATATAAACTCTAAGGCTAAACCAATGTAGCTAAAGTATCCATTTTGTTTTAGAACTGGAGACACAATAGAACCCAAAGAGTATCGGTTCTCTTCATTTTCCCATGCAAGCATATTGGAAGGAGGAGGTAAATGGCAGGTGTACATTTGCTCAGAAAGGCCTGTAATATAAACAAGGGAAGGAGGTGAAAATTTTTTTGAGGATTTTCCCTAAGCCTCCTGCTAAGCTTAGAAAAACTGAGAAATAAGTGGCCTTAACAAAGGGGGAGGATACAATAAAAGTTTAATTTTAAAAAAATGCCAGTTTTATGAAAAATCTAAGCTTAATATTAATAGAAAAATATTCTACCATGTGAACTCCTATTCTATATTCAGGCATATATGTTTCTCTTTGTGGAATACTTACTTTGCTAAAAAATGAACATCGTATTTTATCATAGATAAGATACTACTATTTAAAAGATGTAAACATGCTTATAGAAATATGAAAATATGATACACAAATGCTATACAATTGCAGAAGAATGATAAAAAGGTGAGGCCTGGTGTCAGATATATATTTTTAAAGCATTTTTAAAAGAATTTGGAAAATGGAGGGGTCATAAATTGGTGTGAGGAGTTTGAAAAAAATAAATTCATGAGGTGATTTTTTTATTCTATTAAGCATCCATTTTTAATAACCAATCAAGAAAAATAGTCATCTTTTGTTGGAAGCTGTTTGGTTATTCATTGCTTATTAACAAATTGTCCCAAAATTCATGGCTTTAACAATTTATTATCTTTTATGGTTCTGTAGATTGACTAGTCTCAGCTGATCAGTTGTTACTTGAGATCTCATGCAGTTATCAGCAGATGCCTGGGACTGGAATCATCTGAAAACTAGATGTCAAGATGGATTATTCCCACATGTCTCTGGAGCTTAAGTTGGAATAGCAGGACAACTGAAGGAAGGGTGGGAATTTCTTTCTCTGTGGCATCTTCACATGGTAGCTTGGGCTTCATCACAGCATAGTGGTGGTCCCAGGGTAGTTGGACTTCTCATGTGATAGTTGTTTCCCTCACAGCAAGTGTTTCAAGAGATAGCAAATGAAAACGGCCATTCTTTGGATCCTGGGCTCAGCATGTGACCCAGTCATCTCATATTCTATTGGTCAAAATACTCATCTGCCAAAATTCAGAGAGAGAGGACATAGACCCCAGCTTTCAATGGGAGAAGTGTCAAAAAATTTGTAGCCATCATTAATCTGCATTAATATTATATGTGATGGGTGAGTAGGGTGCTTCTTATATCTACATTGTTAAAATAACAGAGAAAAAAAATCAAAACCTGTAGAGAAGCCAGCAGATCTACTTCTGCATAGGCAAAGTGAACTATAAGTGCCTCAAAAGCAACTCCAAGGATCGTAGTGCCTGTGACCTTGACATTACAATTAGGTTGCCCACGAAAAGGACCTAGAAATTACCTTTATAAATTATATACCATGTGTGTGTCCTGGGGTTGCTGGCTACTTTAGAAGAAACTTTTATTAAAATAAAGAAAAATTTAAAGACATTGAACACATAGAAGGTACATTGGTGAATGTTGCTTTTTTCACCTTCTCTTGTTCCATTAATGTTTTTTAAAGGCATACTGAGTTCCTCTTAAGACTTAACTGGGCTATTCATAAGCATTGGATATAAGTTCCAGTTCTTGGTCTCAGGATCTGAAAGTGATCAGGGAGAGGTTGGCGAAGAAAATATCCAACAGAAGACAGGAGGCCCTAATTTTCAATAAGTGTTTTACTTCATTTCCATGGAAACTGGCTTGGATGGTATATTTTATGGGTGTGTGTTCGTGTACATTCATGTACTGATCCTTAGGGGATAATAAAATGATAATGGGATGGATTAATAGAAGTGGTAAAGATCAGTACAGGTCTTATGGAACACAGGGGATTCCTTAAGATAGCTGGTATTGATTTTATGCTACAAGGGCTACAGTGAGCCACATACACCTCATATAGCATGACCAAGAGGGACAAGTAAGTATAGGTGTGCTAGCATTCATAGTTGCAAGTTAAAATATTTAAAATGTGTAATCTTCCTAATCCTTATTTCAAGTAAGAATCAGGAAAACAAAATTTTAGAGTTGATCTTTTACTGTGTTGCCTTTCATGTACTTTGGCAGAAGCTTGGGCTTTTGTCCTAAATTAATTGAAATTTTGATTTAAAATATTGTGCTTCTCCATCCCTCCCTCACCCTTTTGTAAACTTTTAAAAGGGGAAAAAAGGATCATTCCAATGATCATGCTTTCATGATTGGAAGGGGTATGAATAGGGGAGGGTTTAATGTATCTATATCCAATTACTAAAATGACCTTAACAAAATAGCATTAATATAATAGAAGAATTACCTCAGATATTACCTCTTATCTATAGAGCCAGTGCTAAAACTAAATGATTTTAATCACAATCTAGATTTTCTTTCCATTATTTTTGTTAAAGTCTTATGATCTGTGGTTGCCTTGGTACTATGACAACAGCCGGGAAGGGAACAATCAGAAAATAAACAAAGGGGTTTAGAGTCTGAGATACATCTTTATGCCAAATGTTCATTCTCAACTTACTGTCAGATAAATCTATCTTTTATAACTCGGTTTGTAGCAAAAGGTTTTATTTGAGCTATTTTCCTAGAGCTTCAAGTGTATAACTGCTAGGGTACTTGATAATTAGATAAAATAAATATGGCAAGAAATTAGAAAGAGAGAAGAATAGATAGCAAGTCTGTGTTGTTGTTTTTAAGCAGTTAACCTTCTCTTGCAAAAGCTAATTCATGACTTCTCTTTTGGTCAATGCAAATGAAAGTTTGGCTGTTTGGCCTGCAATGGCTAATTTATGAAAAAACAATTACATTCTTGGAAATGCAAATATGCTTAATGAACTAATGACTCTAAATGGCAGACTTTCAGAAAAGAACTGAATAGATGCCCATTGCAAGATCTTTCCACTGTTTTTTTCCTATTTACTCATTGCTAGATGTACCCATTTCCATCACAGCTGGAATGAAGTGTCATACGAACAGATAACAAATCAAATATTAAGTGTAAGGTCATATGTGGAATTTAAGAAACAAAACAGATGAACATAGGGGAAGGGAAGGAAAAATTAAAAAAAATTGGGAGGAAGGTGTGTGGGGAGATGGTAACTGGGTGATAGGCATTAAGGAGGACACATGATGGAATCAGAACTGGGTGTTATATAGAACTGATGAATCACTAAATTACCTCTGATATGAGTAATACACTATATGCTAATTAAACTGATTTTAAAGAAAACATTGAGTGTAAGGGAGATGACCTACTAACCTACAATATCTACAAAAAGAATTCTGTATATATGAGAGAAACACCATATTTTATTATTTTTGAGTCATTTTGAAAGGTTATACTTTTTCTCCCCTTGAAAGTAATGTCTGACTCTAAATGCTGTCCTATTGATGATTTTAAGAAATCAATCTGGCTTTCTCCAAAGGGGAATAATTGTTTTGGATGAAAAGGACGACAATAACATCATGATTTTCAGTCCTGGTTTATGCCTCCTGTCCCTGCATAATTATTAATAGTGTCCCCAATCATTCTCACAAGTGTCCCAATATGAATGATCAGTTACATGGTCACCCTGTTTACACACTAATCCCAAAGTATTGAGGCATTGATTAAGCACCTAGCTGTTCATGTTGCTTCATGATGCATTAATTATATTGAGAAATAACAGAGAAGGAACCTCTGCCCTCTGGGAACTTTATGTCTAAGAGACACAGTATCACTGTGAACACACATGTATGATACCAAGTACATAAAAACACTAACTCAGAGACCAAAATGTGTATGTCATACTCTGCAGAAACATTTATTTTCAGGCTGGGAGGAAAAGAGCTCTGGTTGAAAGAATGTAGAAGTTCCATAAAGGAATGATAAACCTTTTACTAGTTTACCTGGAATGGCCATCTAAAAAGGGCTATTTTCTTCTTTCCTTCCTTCTCTTTTCTTTTTCTTTCTTTCCTTTTAATTTAATTTAATTTTTTTCAGCGTTCCAAATTCATTGTTTATGCACCACACCCAGTGCTCCGTGCAATATGTGCCCTCCTTAATACCCACCACCAGGCTGACCCAACCCTCCACTGCCTTCCTCTCCAAAACCCTCAGTTTGTTATTCAGAGTCCACAGTCTCTCATGGTTTGTCTCCCCCTCTGATTTCTCCCAACTCATTTCTCTTCTCCATCTCCCAATGTCCTCTGTGTTAAACCTTACACTCCACAAATAAGCAAAACCATATGATACTTGACTTTCTCTGCTTGATTTATTTCACTCAGCATAATCTCCTCCAGTTCTGTCCATGTTAATACAAAAGTTGGATATTCATCCTTTCTAATGGAGGCATAATACGCTATTGTATATATGGACCATATCTTCTTTATCCGTTTGTCTATTGAAGGGCCTCTTGGCTCTTTCCACAGTTTGGCAATTGTGGCCATTGCGGCTATGAACACTGGGGTACAGATAGCCCTTCTTTTCACTACATTTGTATCTTTGGGGTAAATACCCAGTAGTGCAATTGCAGGGTCATAGGGTAGTTCTATTTTTAATTTCTTAAGGAATCTCCACACTGTTTTAGAAAATGGCTGCACCAACTGACATTCCCACCAACATCTTATCCAACACTTGTTTACTGTCTTGTTAATTTTGGCCATTCTGAGTGGTATAAGGTGGTATCTCAATGTGTTTTTGATTTGAATCTCCCTGATGGTTAATGATGATGAACATTTTTTCATGTGTCTGTTAGCCATTTGTATGTCTTCTTTGGAGAAGTGTCTGTTCATGTCTTCTGCCATTTTTTGATGTGATTATCTATTTTGTGTGTGTTGAGTTTGATGAATTGTTTATAGATCTTGGATATCAGCCCTTTGTAGTATCATTTGCGAATATCTTCTCCCATTCCATGGGTTGCCTCTTTGTTTTGTTGACTGTTTCCTTTGCTGTGCAGAAACTTTTGAACTTGATAAAGTTCCAAAAGTTCATTCTTGCTTTTGTTTCCTTTGCCTTTGGAGACATGTCATGAAAGAAATTGCTGTGGCTGATGTCGCAAAGGTTACTGCCTATGTTCTCCTCTAGGATTTTGATAGATTCCTGCCTCACATTGAGGTTTTTTATCCATTTAGAGTTTATCTTTGTGTATGGTGTAAGAGTATGGTCGAGTTTCTTTCTTTTATACATAGCTGTCCAATTTTCCCAGCACCATTTATTGAAGAGACTATCTTTTTACCACTGTATATTTTTTCATGTTTTGTTGAAGATTGTTTGACCATAGCATTGAACGTCCATATCTGGGCTCTCTACTCTGTTCCTCTGGTCTATGTGTCTGTTTTTGTGCCAGCACCATACTGTCTTGTTGATCACAGCTTTGTAGTAAAGCTTGAAATCAGGCAATGTGATGCCCCCCTTTTGTTTTTCTTATTCAACATTTCCTTAGCAATTCGGGGTCTCTTCTGGTTCCATACAAATTTTAGGATTCTTTGTTCTAGCACTTTGAAAAATGCCAGTGGAATTTTGATTGGGATGGCATTGAAAGTATAGATTGCTCTAAGCAGCATAGACATTTTAACAATGTTTATTCTTCCGATCCATGATGAGCATGGAATGCTCTTCCATTTTTTTGTGTCTTCTTCAATTTCTTTCATGAGTGTTCTGTAGCTCTTTGAGTACAGATCCTTTACCTCTTTGGTTAGGTTTATTCCCAGGTGTCTTATGATTCTTGGTGCTATAGTAAATGGAATCGATTCTCTAATTTCCCTTTCTATATTTTCATTGCTAGTGTATAAGAAAGCAACTGATTTCTGTACATTGATTTTGTATCCTGCCACATTACTGAATTGCTATATGAGTTCTAGTAGATTGGGGGTGGAGTCTTTTGGGTTTTCCATATTAAGTATCATGTCATCTGCAAAGAGAGAGAGTTTGACTTCTTCTTTGCCAATTTGAATGCCTTTTCTTTTTGTTGTCTGATTGCTGTTGCTAGGACGTCTAGTACTATGTTGAACAACAGTGTCGAGAATGGACATCCTTGTCATGTTCCTGATCGCAAAGGGAAGGCTGTGAGCTTTTTCCCATTGCGGGTGATATTTGCTGTGGGTTTTTCATAGATAGATTTTATGTAGTTGAGGAATGTTCCCTCTATCCCTATACTTTGAAGCGTTTTAATCAGGAATGGATGCTGTATTTTGTCAAATGCTTTTTCTGTGTCAATTGAGAGGACCATGTGGTTCTTCTCTCTTCTCTTATTGATTTGTTCTATCACATTGATTGATTTGCTAATGTTGAACCACACTAGTGTCCCCTGGATAAATCTCACATGGTCATGGTGGATAATCTTTTTAATATACTGTTGGATCCTATTAGCTAGGATCTTGTTAGCTAGGATCTCAGCATCCATATTCATCAGGGATATTGGTCTGAAATTCTCCTTTTTGGTGGGGTCTTTGCCTGGTTTGGGGATCAGGGTAATGCTGGCTTCATAGAAAGAGTCTGGAAGTTTTCCTTCTGTTTCCATTTCTTGAACCAGCTTCAGAAGAATACATATTTTTTTCTTCTTTGAATCTTTGATAGAATTCTCCAGGGAATCCATCAGGTCCTGGGCTCTGGTTTTGGGGGAGGTTTTTGATCACTGCTTCAATCTCGTTACTAGATATCGGTCTATTCAGGTTGTCAATTTCTTCCTGATTCAGTTTTGGAAGTTTATAGGTTTCCAGGAATTCATCCATCTCGTCTAGGTTGCTTAACTTATTGGCATATAACTGTTGATAATAATTTCTGATGATTGTTTCTATTTCCTTGGTGTTAGTCGTGATCTCTCCCTTTTCATTAATAATTTTATGAATTTGGGTCCTCTCTCTTTTCTTTTGGATTAGTTTGGCCAATGGTTTATTGATCTTATTGATTCTTTCAAGAAACCAGCTTCTAGTTTCATTGATGTGTTGTACTGTATCTTTAGTTTCTATCTCATTGATCTCTGCTCTAATCTTGATGATTTTGCTTCTTGTTCATGGGGTTGACTTAATTTGTTGTTGATTTTCCAGTTCTTTAAGGTGTAAAGAGACCTGGTGTATTCTGGATTTTTCACTTTCTTTGAGTGAGGTTTGAATGGCTATGTGTTACCCCCTTAGGACAGCCTTTGTCATATCCCACAGGATTTGGACCGATGTGTCTTCATTCTCATTGGTATCCATGAATTGTTTAAGTTCTTTGATTTACTGGTTGATCCAAACATTCTTAAGCAGGGTGGTCTTTAGCTTCCAAGTGTTTGAATTCTTTCCAAACATTTTCTTGTGGTTGAGTTCCAGTTTCAAAGCATTGTGGTCTGAGAATAGGCAGGGAATAATTTCAGTCTTTTGGTATTGGTTGAGCCCTGATTTGTGACCCAGTATGTGGTCTGTTTTGGAGAAAGTTCCATATGCACTTAAGAAGAATGAGTATTCTGTTGTTTTAGGGTGGAATGTTCTGTATATATCTATAAGGTCCATCTGGTCCAATATGTCATTCAATGCTCTCATTTCCTTATTGATTTTCTGCTTGGATCATCTGTCTATTATTGAGAGTGGTGTGTTAAGATCCCCTACTATGAATGTATTCATATCAATATGATTCTTTATCTTGATTAACCATTGTCTTATGTAGTTGGCTGCTTGTGTATTGGGGGCATAAATATTTACAATTATTAGATCTTCTTGGTGAATAGACTCTTTAAGAATGATGTAGTGTTCTTCTTTATCTCTGACTACAGCCTTTAGTTTAAAATCTAATTTATCTGATATGAGAATCACTACCCCAGCTTTCTTTTGAGGCTCATTGGCATGAAAGATGCCTTTCCATCCCTTCACTTTCAGTCTGGATGTATCTTTAGGTTCCAAATGGGTCTCTTATAGACAACATATGGACAGGTCCTGTCATTTTATCCAATCTGCAACACTGTGGCATTTTATGGGAGCATTTAGGCCATTCACATTGAGAGTGATTATTGAAATATATGTTTTTATTGATATCATGTTGCCTGTGAAGTCCTTGTTTCTATAGATTGTCTCTGTAAATTTCTGTTATATGTCACTCTTGGGCTATTTCTTTTTTTATAGACACCCCCCCTTAATATTTCTTGTAGTGCTGGCTTGGTGGTCACATACTCTTTTAAACCTTGCCGGTCTTGGAAGCTCTTTATCTCTCTATCCATTTTGAATGATCCTTGCTGGATAAAGTATTCCTGGCTGTATGTTCTTCTCATTTAGTTCCCTGGATATGTCTTGCCAGCCCTTTCTGGCTTGCCAGGTTTCTGTGGACAGGTCTGATATTATTCTGATGGACCTTCCTCTCTATGTAAGGAATCTCTTCCCCCTAGGTGCCTTCTGAAGCTCTTGTCTAAAATTATTTGTCAGTCTCACAATCAAGTGCCTCTAGGTCTTTCTAGATTTGTTGATCTTGGGGGGTATTCTTTCTACCTCTAGGACACAAATGCTGGTTCTATTCCCCAGATAGGGAAAATTTTCACCCAGAATTTATTTAACTACATCTCCTAGTCTTCTCTCTTTCTCCACCCCCTCAGGGATCCCAATAATTCTGATATTGGAACATTTCATGGTGTCATTTATTTCCCTAATTCTGTGTTCATGGCTTCTAAGTGTTTCTTCCATGCCTCCTCCTGATCCTTTTTCTCTATCAGTTTGTCCTCTAGATCAGTTATTCTGTCTTCTGCCTCAGTTACCCTAGCTTTTAGAGTATTTAGGTTAGATTGGATCTCTTTGATAGCATTTTTTAACTTCTTCCGGGTGGCTTTCACTTCTGCCCTTAGGAATTCTATGTTGTAACTAATGGTTTTCTCCAACCTAGCCATTGCCTGGATAATTGTTACCCTGAATTCCCTTTCTGACATACTGTATGTCCATTTCTGCTGGGGTCCAGCCTCGGCAGGTCCAGGTGTCCCTGAAGGATGGACGGTGTCAGCGAGAGGAATGAGAGAGCCACAGAGCAAGTTCTGGTCAGTAGTCAGGCATCTCTACTTTATTCTGATTTTAGGGCTTCTTATATAGGCAGTTTACTTGGGGTAGGGGGTTATACTCATGCAAAGGGCATCAAAGGACTCAAGCCCTCATCAGATAATTTCTCTTTGTTCAGCACATGTTATCCTATTTAAGTTATAATGGGTACGGGTAAGGTCTTGCTTCTTGAGTAATCATGTCCCTGGGAAAGGGTCATAAAAACCTTTAGGAGGTAGTGAAAATATGTGTACTATGTAACATATGTATAAGGAACTGCAGAAAAACAGGATATAGGTTAATAGAAAATGAAAAGCTTTAGGGATGAACTAAGTAGTAAGGATTTGCAGGAAACAGGATATAGGTTAATGGAAAATGAGAGGCTATATGGAGGAACTATGTATATAGGAGAGAAGTAGGAATGAGAAGGTGTTACCTTTGCAAGAGGCAGGGTATATTTCAATGGCTCGGCTTGTGAAAACATTGGAAAAACATCAACCTAGGGAGGAATCCGTCTATCGTGGTATGCATCTAAAGTTCTCCAGTGTGCTAGGTACAGAATAATTTGCCTCCTTGAGGTTGCTCTGGCCCACAAGCCTAAGAGATGTTTGCAGCAGATTAGCAAGGGGCTCTTTGTTTGAGAGAGATACAGGGATCAGAGAAAAAGGCAAGAGACTGTCAGACCATGCTTATCTGTGGGGCGATCTAGCCCTCAGCAGGATTAGGCCTGCATCAGTTCAAACCTTAATCTAGTGGGGCAATGCCCTCGACCAGGCCTCATGGCTCTCAACGTATATCCTATAGTTCTGATGGAGAGAGCACAGTCTCTGAATTTTTCCTCTGTTGGTTATTCCTCCTCCTAGTCATTTTGGTGAGAGGTGGTTGAGGGGATGTATAGCTGAATATATCAACCACAATCCAGGCAAGGTACACCTTGGAATGCTTCAGAGCCATGGAAGTCACCACCAAAAAAATCTATCCCTCTCTCTTTTTTTTTTTTTTATTTGCTATATCATACTATGGGTTCCTCCCATGAGTAAGTTAGTTTGATCTCCACTGGACTGTCTCTGTCCACCCACTGTACCACTGGAAACTATCTACAAATACGGAATGAGCTTGGCTATGTGATGGATATAATCAACAACCATTTTCCAAATTGCTTTTTAGCACTTTCTCAAAGTGCGTCAATGTGTGAGGCAAAAAGACTTAAGAGTCAGGAATGATAAACTTTATTCCAAAAGACTATATTAGCAAGATGAGATTGCTTTGAACACATTTTTTAAAATATCTTTAGCTAGTCTGATGTCTTATGATATTAACTGAAGAGAGAATCATATATTCTTTAGGCCAAGAAAACTTGTAGAGTACCAGTGAATTGTAGAGTGATTTGCAGAACAGCATTGGTTAAGAGGGTACTGTTCTGAAGTTCTATACACAATTTACCTGTTTCTGGCTCTAGAACTATTAGGAGAAGGGGGAAATGATGGCTCCATTTCTCCAGCCAGAGAGGGAATGGGAACTTCGGGGTACAGTGGCTTATGAGGCTTTGAATGTATGCTCACAAGAAATAGGAATTTAAATTGGATTTTTGGAGGCATTCCTCAAACTCTATGGGAAGGTCTTACTTATAAACCAGTGGAAGGGGGAACCTGGGTGGCTCAGTGGGTTAAAGCCTCTGCCTTCAGCTCAGGTCATGATCCCAGGGTCCTGGGATTGGGCCCTGCATCGGGCTCTGCTCGGCAGGGAGCCTGCTTCCTCCTCTGTCTCTCTCTCTCTGCCTGCCTCTCTGTCTACTTGTGATCTCTGTCAAATAAATAAATAAATAAATAAATAAATAAACAAATAAATAAATAAATAAAAATAAACCAGTGGAAGTCCTGTAAGGAAGCTGTCTACCCTTACCACTGATATGCTACTCATAGAGAAGAAACTCAAAACCTCACCTTAAATTGAAAGGTTATCAATGGCTACTGATCTTCAACTCAAAGGATCAGGACATATTTGAAGATATTTTATCCTGTTTCTTGTTCTCTTTAGTAAATCAAATTATCTGTGATGCAATGTTGCATAGATATGACTTGGATATAGTTAAACTTTGTTGACTGAGAACTGCTAGATATTAGGGTCTTAGGGTTATACTGAATATTTCAAGGTAAATGAAGGTTTGGGGGTAAACCAAAGACCTATTAACTAGGTGTAACTGCATTTCCCTCAAAACACCATGACAGGCCATCTTTCTGGGATTTTATTTATGTCACTTCCTCTCCTTGAAATTTCTTCTTGTCTGTCTGGTGAACCCCTACTCATCGTTTAAGATTAAACTCCAGGGTTACTTTGTCTTTGAAGTCTATATTGACTTCCTCTAGTTCACTTCACCTCCATCTCCTAGGTAGATGTGATCTCTCCTTTACTTGTATTACTGTTTACCCCACTAGAAAGTGAGCTTCTTGAAGGAAGAGATCTAGCAGAGGCTGGCATATCGTAGACAATCAATAAATAAGCAGGTGTGTTAATGAATGAAAGAACAAATAAGAAGGGTCCCAAAAGACAAAATCATATGTTGGTAAGGAGGCCACTGGGCCCCTTGAAGACATGGACATCCCTGTAAAATTTCATTTGCTCCAAAAAATGCCAGCCCTGTCCAACATCAGCCTGCATTGTTACCTCCTTGTCTAGGCAGTTGTCACTTTAACTCTTAGCAAACTTGTTGTGTAGTCAGGACTCTAATTCTCTGCCAATTTTGCATAATGACACTATATAATGAAATTTTAAAATATAATTTTCCCCCCATGAATGTTCTTTATGGTCAGACATCTACAAACCTTTTCTTGGATTCTCTGTTTTAATATCTGAGCCAAACATTTTCTTTCATTCTTTTTATTTTTCCCTGCAGGCTCCCCATTGATGATAATTGTCGGAAATACAGTTAGGAAAATGATACTTTTCTATTACCACTGTAGTCAGAGAATCCTTTTGTTTCTTTTTCTGCTGTTGATTTCTTTTTTGGTCAATTGTTTTTGTGTGAGGAAAGATTAATAGTAAGAAAATACTTGTTTATTACAAATTTTTTTTTTGTTTTTTCCCTCCAGCAAGAGTATCAGCATAAATGCCAAGCAATTTGAATTAAATAGCTTAAGCAGTAGTAATGCTATTCCAATTGCTTGTCATTACACAGGAGATATGGCTGACTATATGGCACTACCTGAGCCATACATTTTACATTTGCAATCAGCCTATTATAGATGGACTGTGAAAATTGGAGAGGGCTTTTTATGATAATTAGAAGTTGTTTTCCTTGAAGTATGTAAGGCCCTTGAGAGAACTTGGATTACTTGTCCATAATTTTGTTAAAGCTTTAATGCTATTTATTTAACTTGAAGCTTATTGCTCCTGAATATATTTTCCTGTGTCTTTCGATTGACATATATGCTAGAGTCTCAATAACATTTTTATTTTGAATATAATTACAAATTTTATTTTGCCTGTTGTTCTCAATTTCAAAGAGTTATCTTCCCCTAGGGCATGATTCATAGAAAAATGAAAACTAACCTCTGTATTTTAAATTAAGTGTGTGACTAGAAATAGAAAAGATAATCTCTCTCTGATTCCACCTGGTTATTTCTGTGCTCTGAGTAAAACTGAGCCAATTCAGATACTGAATGAATCTACAGGTGATGTTTCCAATAATTTCTGCCATATATAATTATATGTTCTTGTAGTTTTCTTCTTTACTTTTACAATCTTTCTCCGGTTTGACTGGCATTCTCTCTGCTCACTGGATAACTAATGTTCATTCCTTGTGTAGACAATTTCTCTGCCTAGAATGTCCTTTCTCCTCAAAACTTACCTGAATCCCCTAATATCTCCCCTCAAAAAGATGGTTCAGCTTATGTTATACTGCATCTATGAATATTAAAATAACTACTCCCCAGCTGAAATTGAGCTCTTATCATCTGCCTCCTCTTAACTCTTCTTTTCTTTTACTTTAAAAAAAAAAGATTTTATTTATTTATTTATTTATTTGAGCAAGAGAACATGAGTAGGGGGAGGCACAGAAGGAGAGAGAGAAGCAGATTCCCTGCTGAGCAGTGAACCTGATCCAGCACAGGGTTCAATCCTGGGATTCCAGGATCATGACCCAAGCCAAAGTAGATGCTTAACTCACTGAGCCACGCAGGCATCCTTAGCACTTATTTTCCAGGTTGCTGTGTTGGTCTAACCATATGTAATGGCCCCTTGCTTCTCTAGAGATCAGAAACATGGGAAAGCCCACCTACGGCAGTGATGTCAAAGCTACTATATTTTAGGTGAACATTTTAGTTAGAGGCTTAATACATAATTTAATTCCAATTCTTAGTGAACTTGATTATCTAGTTTCTAAGTTCTCAAGTGAAAAAGACACAATCAAGCAAACCTCATTTTCCTTATCTGTTAGATTGAAATTAAAGCTATATTTCATCACATCTAAGATTCCATTGATTTAAGACACATGACTATTTTAATCTGTCACTAGGAAAGAAAAGATGATGCCCATAAAAGTATGTCACAAGGGTTTGTTATTACCTAGAATTCGTATTTTATACTTATTGAAAGAACCCTTTTAATCATTATTTAAACATCATTTTTAGTTATCAACAACATATATGTTTGGCATATGGGATAAAATAAAGTAATGCATTTTCTTTTTTTTTTTTTTTTTAAAGATTTTATTTATTTATTTGTCAGAGAGAGAGAGAGAGGGAGAGAGAGCAAGCACAGGCAGACAGAGCAAGAATGGCAGGCAGAGGCAGAGGGAGAAGCAGGCTCCCTGCCGAGCAAGGAGCCCGATGTGGGACTCGATCCCAGGACACTGGGATCATGACCTGAGCCGAAGGCAGCTGCTTAACCAACTGAGCCACCCAGGCGTCCCAAGTAATGCATTTTCAATAGTTTTTTAATTGAAGTATAATTGACATACGATGTTATGTTAGTTTCAAGTATACAATATATTGATTCAACTATTCTGTACATTCAATAGTTCTTAAATCTCTGGAAGCTTTTCTTCATGCTCATGCTTCTTCAGGACAGTGTGATAATACTGGTCAGATCTGGTATCAGACCTCTCTCTGCCAATCACTGGCTTTATAATCTTGAGCACAGTACTTAAAATTTTCTTTACCTATAAAATGGGGGAAATAATTACTATTTCTCATCATTAATTAAACTAAATGAGATAATAGAGGCTATCTGAAAGTGTTAACTCTCTGTCCTGCCTGACTTTATACATTTAGCCTCCTAGGACTTGGCTCACTTTAAAAAAAGAGAAAAAAACTTAGTTTTCTTTAAAATATATAATACACTTGGTTGTAATTGCATGTTTAGACATAATGGCTTGTAATCTGAAAATTCATTATGGCTCAGTTTTTGTGCTTTATAAAATTAAATATTCTCCTATTTTATATGACTTTATATGGTTTTAAATTTTTATAACTTTAAATAAGGAATATTGGCTATCTAGTACATTTATTTATAGTTAGAGAACTCAATAGCATGGCAGGAATACCTCAAGTAAATCATAAGCATCTCTATAGGGCACAATTTGTGCTTGTTATGTCTTCTATTTACCATACTGAATATTACTCAGAATTCCCAGATGGTCCTTCTGGTGTCTGGTAATCACCAAACTGCCTCAATTGTTGCCACTACTGTAAAATGCTGGAAATTGCTGTTTTCCTTGAAAACAAAGCAAACTTAAAAATTTTTATTGTGTGGAAAATAAGGAAATCTGGGTATATTGCACTGAAATGCTGCTGTTTTAAAAACCAGACTCAAAAAAAAAATCATGAAGAATGGCAAAAAAAAATTAGTCGATTGGTAGACACTATTCTAAGATAACACAGCCTTTTAAAGTTACCATCATTAGATTCAACTGTAGTTGTAATGGTTGAACTGGTTCGTTCTCTTTAGATTGCTTACCTGACAGTAGTCGTAGGCCAGCCTAGAATTGGAAAAAATAAGAACAGACCAGTTTGTGTCTGTGTCTGCTTAAATTTCTCTTCTTTCGTATCTCTCTGTCTTCCTTCATCCTGAATTTTCTTCTGTATTTATTGGGTGACTGGAAATATAAAAATAAATAAAATGTTTTTACCCTAGAGGAGCTCCATCCCCCTACTTTCCAGAGGCCTAGAGAGGCTAAGTGATTTGCCCAAAGTCACAAAGTTGGTAGGTCAAAGAGGCATGATTAGAATCCATTTCCATTTTCTGCAAATTATATTCCATAAATATTAATCAGGCATCTAAATGCAATGGACTCTGCCAAACCCTACCTTGTCCATTTGGTTTTCTTTCTTCCTAGAAAGAACTGTAAACCAGAAATGGATATTTCTCAGTCATATACCTTGAATTCTGTTGCAGTAATGTTCATATAAACACTGTTCACATGGAATGAATTTGAAGTATCACACAAAATTTTCAGCAACCAAAACATAGTGGATAGTATTATTTATTTTGCATCAAGATAAATACCTCACTTTGCTTAGAGGCAGCCTTGATAATTTAGGTACCCTGCTTTCAGATACCCAGGTGTCAAAAAATCAAGCTTACCAAAGAGATGAATAAGGAAAAGTTTCTTCCCATTACAGAAGGATTCTTCAACTTACAAATGGATTCACTGCAGGGTTCCTTTGAAAAGGTTCTTCCTTTGTACTTTTAAGTATATATTTGTTGATCAATTGACAAACTCATCAGAAAAACCTGAGGGGGAGGCAAATAGCTAACATGTTAGAAATTGTTGCTAGGTGATGATCACTGAAATGAAGATTAAACACCTTAAACATTATAATGTAAGTTGGTGGAAAACATGGCATTTGACTTATGTAAAATTGAATTCAGACACTAATTTAAAAAATATGTGTACAGTATAAAGAAGCACACTGAACTTACATAATAAAACATTCTAGAGCAGAGGATCTTAGCATATAGACTCTTGAGGGGGAGAAGTTCTATGAATGGGCATAACAATAAACCATAATGCAGCTGTAATAATGCTGCATTAAAAAAATGTCCCAAAACTCACTAGCTCAAAACCAACAATCATTTATTCTCATTTATACATTTGCAATTCAGCTGGTGGTTGGGTGATCTAGGCTGGGCTTAGCTAGGTTGTGCTTCAAGTCTTAGGTTGAGTCCACCTGTACTTTCTATGTCTCTCATCTTTCTTGGACCAAAAAGCTACCTGGAGCATTTTATTCTCCTGGTAATGGCAAAAATGTAAGAGGGATGAACAGAAATATGCAATGGCTCTTAAAGACTAAGGTTGAAACCAGCATTATGTCATTTATATTAACCAAAGCAAATTATTGGCTAAGGCCAACATCAATGGGACAAAGAATATTCTCTGCCTGTAGTGGGAAGAGCCATGAAGTCCTATGGCGAAGGACATGAATATAAGGAAAGGAGAAGGATTAGTAGCAATGCTGTGGTCTATCACAATAGGCTTCAGGGATACCAAAAAGCCACTGAAATTCTTTACTAAAATGTTGTCTCATACAGAGCTATTTTTCTAGGGAGCAATTTCCTACTGTTCATCAGATTCTCATGGCCTTAATGGAATTCCATTCATTTCCATTAAAGAACCACTTATTCTAGAGCCTTTTATTATTCATTTTTGTGTTCACTCAACTTGTTAATGTACCCCAGTTAATGACCCGGGGTTTATTGAGGCATTTTCTAATTTTTAGGTGATTGAAGAGTTGGTTACTTTCTATCAGGCTGTGTAATTTGAGAGCCCACTTGATTTGGCAGGGCTCTATTTGGCACCTAGTAGCTATTTGATGTCAAAACTTAGTTGACAACTCTCTCCCATAGTGATATGTCAGTGAATTCCTTATGGAAGCAACACAGCTAGAGTGGAGACACTGAAACGAGAAACACCTAGTTTCAAATTCTACCCCTGCCATTTACTGCCTGTATGACCTCAGGGAAGCAAACAAATTTCTATGCACCTTAGTTTCCGTATCTGTAAAATGGGAGTAACTGTTCCCATGCTACAGGATCACTCTGAGGATTAAATGAGACAATGTGTGTATAGTACTTGTCACATGTTATGCATTAACAAATGCTAGTCCCTCTCATTCCCATGATTGCTTATGTTGCATAATACTCTTATCTTTGCTATCTAATATAAAGAGCATCTCCTCCTGTGAGACATTAATGAAGAAATTTATGAATCCTATTCCATCTTATTCTTTGACCCTTGAGAAGAGCAATTACCTGTTTCCTTCTATCATCAGATGCTGGATCCATGATCAAGTTACATTTTTTTTAAATTTTACTTAAATTCAATTAATATATAATGTATTATTTGTTTCAGAGGTAGAGGTCACTGATTCATCAGTCTTATTAATACCCAGTACTCATCACATCATGCACCCTTCTTCATATCTACTACCTAGGTACCCCATGTCCCTCTCCCTCCCCTCCAGCAACCCTTAGTTTGTTTCCTATGTTTAAGAGTCTCTTATGGTTGTCTCTCTCTCTGATTGCATTTTGTCTTTTTTCTTCTCTTGCCCTATGATCCTCTGTTTCATTTCTTAAATGCCATATATCAACAAGATCATATGGTAATTGTCTTTCTCTGAATTACTTGTTTCACTTAGCATAACACCCTTTAGTTCCATCCACATTGTTGTAAATGTAAAGACTTCATTTTTGATGGCTGAGTAGTATTCCACTGTGTGTATATGCATATATATGTATATGTGTATGTATACACACATATATGTATATGTGTGTGTATATATATATATGCACACACACACACATATATATATACACATATAATATGTATATGTATATATATACATACCACATCTTTGTTTTTGAGATGTCCCCAATGGCTTTATTTTTTTTATAATTGTTTTTATTATATTATGTTAGTCACCATACAGTACATCATTAGTTTTTGATGTAGTGTTCCATGATTCATTGTTTGCATATAACACCCAGTACTCCATGTAATACATGTCCTTCTTAATGCCCATCACTGGGCTCACCCATCCCCTTACACCCTTCCCCTCTAAAACCCTCAGTTTAATACCCAGAGCCCATAGTTTCTCATGGTTCACCTCCCCCTCTGATTTCCCTCTTCATTTTTCACTTCCTTCCCTTAATGTCCTCCGTGCTATTCCTTATGTTCCACAAATAAGTGAAACCATATGATAATTGACTTTCTCTGTTTGACTTATTTCACTTAGCATAATCTCTTCTAGTTCCATCCATGTTGATGCAAAAGCTGGGTTTTCATCCTTTCTGATGACTGGGTAATATTCCATTGTGTAGATGGCCCACATCTTTTTTATCCATTTGTCTGTTGAAGGGCATCTCAGCCTGTTCCACAGTTTGGGTATTGTGGACATTGTTGCTATGAACATTGTGGGTATGTATGGCCCTTTCTTTCCCTACATCTGTATCTTTGGGTAAATACCCAGTAGTGCAATTCCCGGATCATAGGGTAGCTCTATTTTTAACGTTTTGAGGAACATCCACACAGTTTTCCAAAGTGGCTATACCAACCAACATTCCCACCAGCAGTGTAAGAAGGTTCTCCTTTCTCCACAACCTCTCCAAGATTTGCAGTTTCTTGTCTTGTCAATTTTTGCCATTCTCGGTGTAAGGTGGTATCTCAATGTGGTTTTTATTTGAATTTCCCTGATGGCCAATGATGTTGAACACTTTTTCATGTGTCTGTTAGTCATTTGTATGTCTTCTTTGGAGAAGTTGTCTGTTCATGTGTCTGCCCATTTTTTGACTTGATTATTTGTTTTTTGGGTGTTGAGTTTGAGAAGTTCTTTCTAGATCTTAGATACCAGCCCGTTATCTGTAGTGTCATTTGCAAATATCTTCTCCCATTCCATGGGTTGTATCTTCATTTTGTTGATGGTTTCCTTTGCTGTGCAGAAGCTTTTTATCTTGAAGTCCCAAAAGTTCCTTTTTTGCTTTTGTTTCCCTTGTCTGTGGAGATGTGTTTTTGAAAGAAGTTGCTGTGGCCGATGTCGAAGAGGCTACTGCTTATGTTCTCCTCTAGGATTTTGATGTATTCCTATCTCACTTGAGGTCTTTCGTTCATTTTGTGTTTATTTTTGTATATGGTGTAAGAGAATGGTTGAGTTTCATTCTTCTGTATATAGGTGTCCAATTTTCCTAGCGCCATTTATTGAAGAGATTGTGTTTCTTCCATTGGATATTTCTTCCTGCTTTGTCAAAGATTAGTTGTCCATAGAGTTGAGGGTTCATATCTGGGTTCTCTATTCCATTCCATTGGTTTATGTGTATGTTTTTGTGCCAGTACCATGCTGTCTTGGTGATCACAGCTTTGTAATATAGCTTGAAATCAAGCAACTTGATGTTCCCAGCTTCGTTTTTCTTTTTCAACATTTCCTTGGTGATTTGGATTCTTTTCTGGTTCCATACAAATTTTAGGATTGTTTGTTCCAGCACTTTGAAAAATGCCGATGGTATTTTGATCAGGATGGCGTTGAAAGTATAGACTGCTCTGGGCAGCATAGACATTTTAACAATATTTATTCTTCCAATCCATGAGCATGGAATGTTTTTCCATCTTTTTGTGACTTCAATTTCCTTCATAAGTGGTCTGTAGTTTTTAGAGTATAGATCCTTTACCTCTTTGGTTAGGTTTATTGCAAGTATCTTAAGGTTTTTGGTGCTATTGTAAATGGAATAAATTCCCTAATTTCTCTTTCTACAGTTACATTGTTAGTGTATAGGAAAGCAGCTGATTTCTGTGGATTGATTTTGTATCCTGTAACACTACTGAATGGCTATATGAGTTTTAGTAATTTGGGGGTTGAATCTTTTTGGTTTTCCACATAAAGTATCATGTCATCTGTGAAGAGAGAGAGTTTGACTTCTTCTTTGTCAATTTGAATGCCTTTTATTTCTTTTTATTGTCTGATTGCTTTTTCTAGGACTTCTAGTACCATGTTGAACAATAGTGGTGAAAGCAAGCATCCCTCTCATGTTCTTCATCTTAAGGGGAAGGCTCTCAGCTTTCCCCATTGAGAATGATATTTGCTATGGGCTTTTCTTAAATGGTTTTTGTGAAATTGAGGAATATTCCCTCATCCCTACACTCTGAAGAATCTTAATCAGGAAAAATGCTGTATTTTGTCAAATGCTTTTTCTGCATTAATTGAGAGGACCATGTGGTTCTTGTCTCTTATTGATTTGTTCTATCACATTGACTTGCAAATATTGAACGACCCTTGCATCCCAGGGATAAATCCCATCTGGTCCTGATGGATAATCCTGTTAATGTACTGTTGGATCCTATTAGCTAGGACCTTGTTGAGAATTTTGGCATCAGTATTCATCAGGGATATTGGTCTGTAATTCTCCATTTTGATGGGGTCTTTGCCTGGTTTGGGGATCAAGGTAATTCTGGCCTCATAAAGAGAGTTTGGAAGTTTTCCTTCTGTTTCTATTTTTTGAAACAGCTTCAGGATAATAGGTATTATTTCATTGAATGTTTGGTAGAATTCCCCCAGGGACTCCACCAGGACCTAGACTCCTGTTTTTTTTTTGCAGGGGGAGTCTTTGATCACTGCTTCAATCTCGATACTGGTTATGGGTCTATTCATTTTGTCAATTTCTTCCTGTTTCAGTCTTGGTAGTTTATAGGTTTCCAGGAATGTATCCATTTCTTCCAGGTTGATTAATTTATTGGCATATAGTTGTTGATAATAATTTCTAAGAGTTGTTTCTATTTTATTGGTGTTAGTCATGATTTCTCCCCTTTCATTCATAATTTTATTAATATGGGTCCTTTCTCTTTTCTTTTGGGTAAGCCTGGCCAGTGGTTTATCTATCTTATTAATTCTTTCAAAAACTAGCTTCTAGTTTTGCTGATTTGCTCTACTGTATTCTTAGGCTTTATTTATTGTTCTTTCTCCAGTTTTTAAGGTATAAAGTTAATTTGTATATTTGGCATTTTTCTATTTTTTTTTAGTGAGTCTTGAATGACTATATATTTCCCCCTTAGGATCACCTTTGCAGTATCCCATAGGTTTTGGACTGATGTGTTTTCATTCTCTTTGGTTTCCATGAATTGTTTAAGTTCTTCTTTGACTTTCTGGTTGACCCAAGCATTCTTAAGCAGGTTAGTCTTTAGCTTCCAATGTTTGAATTTCTTCTATTTTTTTTTCTTGTGATTGAGTTCCAGTTTCAAAACATCATGGTCTGAGAATATGCAGGGAATAATCTCAATCTTTTGGTATTGGTTGAGACCTGATTTGTGACCCAGTATGTGGTCTATTCTGGAGAAAGTTCCATGTGCATTTGAGAAGAACGAGTATTCTGTTGTTTTAGGATGGAATGTTATGTATGTATCTATGAGGTCCATCTGGTCCAGTGTGTCGTTCAAAGCTATTGTTTATTTGTTGATTTTCTGCTTAGATGATCTGTCTATTGCTGAGAATGGAATGTTGAACTCTCCTACTCTTAGCATATTATTATTATTAATGTGTCTCTTTATTTTGGTCAATAGTTGGCTTATGTAGTTGCTTGTTCCTATGTTGGGGGCATAGATATTTGCAATTGTTAGATCCTCTTGTTGGATAGACCCTTTAAGCATGAAATAGTGTCCTTCTATATCTCTAACTACAATCTTTAGCTTAAAATCTAATTTGTCTGATATGAGAATTGCTACCCTAGCTTTCTTTTGAGGTCTATTGGCATGAAAAAATGGTTCTCCATCCCTTCACTTTCAATATCTATTTATCTTTAGGTTCAAAATGAGTTTCTTATAGACAGAATATGGATGGGTCATGTCTTTTTATCCAATCTGCAACCCTGTACTATTTCATGGGAGCATTTAGGCCATTTACCTTAAGAGTTATTATTGAAGTGATTATTGATTATTGGATGCTTTTATTGTCATCATATTGCCTGTGGAGTCCTTGGTTCTATAGATAGTCTCTGTAAGTTTCTGTTCTATATCACAAGTTGGGGTCTTTCTCCTTTTACAGAACCCCCTTAATATTTCTTGCAGGGTTGGCTTGGTGGTCACATATTCTTTCAATTTCTGCTGATCTTGGAAGCTCTTTGTCTCTCCATTCATTCTGAATGACAGGCTTGCTGGGTAAAGTATCCTTGGCTGCATGTTCTTCTTATTTAGCACCCTAAATATGTCTTGCCAGCCCTTTCTGGCTTGCCAGGTCTCTGTGGACAGGTCTGACATTTTTCTGATGTTCCTCCCTCTGTACATAAGAAATCTCTTCCCTCTCACCACTTTCAAGATTGTTTCCTTGGATCTAAGATTTGCAAATTGTACTGTTATATGTTGTGGCATTGGTCTGTTTTCATTGATCTTGGGCAGGGTCCTCTCTGCCTCTTGGACACAAATGCTTGTTTTCTGTCCCAGATTAAGGAAGTTCTCAGCTATGATTTCCTCAAATATATCCTCTAAATCTCTCTCCACCCCCTCAGAGGTCCCAATCATTCTTATTTTTTTTAAGATTTTATTTATTCATTTGACTGAAAGAAACACAGCAAGAGAGGGAACACAAGCAGGAGGAGTGGGAGAGGGAAAGCAGGCTTGCTGCTGAGAAGGGAGCCTGATAGAGGGCTCCATCCCAGGATCCTGGGATCATGACCTGAACTGAAGGCAGACGCTTAATGACTGAGCCACTGAGGTACCCCCCAAGAATTCTGATACTGGAATGTTTCATTGAGTCACTAATCTCTTTCAGTCTGATCTCTTGGGCTTTCATCTGTTTTTTTCCAGGCAGCTTCAGTTTCCTTCTTTTCTATCATCTTATCCTCTATCTCACTAATTCATTCTTCTGCCTCGTTTACCCTGGCAGTCAGATTATCCAGTTTATACTGCATTTCATTCATAGCATTTTTAAGTTTGGCCTGATTCAATCTCATTTCTGCTCTTAGAGATTCTATATTGTCATTAATATTTTTCTCAAGCCTAGATTTCACCTTGATAATTATTACTCTGCTGTCAATTTCTGACATCTGGGTTATATCCATATCCATTAGTTCTGTGGCAGAGACCACGGTCTCTGAATCTTTCCTTTGTTGGGGATGCCTCCTCTTAGTCATTCTGTTGAGGGGTGTTTGAGGGAATATACAGTGTCCACATTTTTTACCACAACCCAAGGAAGATGTACCTGTTTTACAGGGACTTTAAGGTTGTCCGCCTCTTGTTCTTCCAGACTGTCTTCTGAAGGAGGGGCCTGCCTCACTGTTACTCAGGCAACCCTGTTTGGGCAGAGTTGCCCTACTACTGGTGGGGGGGTGGGCTCAGTGAAAACCAGGTTTGGGGGGCTTTTGTTCTCTTGTGACTTTCCCTGGCAGCTTTCCGTGTCTCTTTCGAGAGAGCAGAAGTGACCTTATCCAAACTTCTGTCTCAGAACAGAGACATCGCAGTTTGATCTTCACTGAGCTCTCCAGGCCACACTATCTCTGTGTCTGTCTATGCTGCTAAAAACAGCAGTGTCCTGGGTTTTGTGTCCCCACAGCAGCACACCCAGCCCTCACTTCCAGGTTTGGCCATGTCTTTGCCCTTTGTGCTTCTAAAACTGTAAGCCACCCTCAGTTTGCATGCATGCCCCCAAAGCTCCAGGTTTCAGTCTGGGGGGCTTCCCTAAAGTCCTTTCTCCACCACTACCAGTCTGTGAGTCTGTGCCTGGTTCCCAGCATGGGAGGCTTTTGTGATCCTGTGTTATTTCGCCTTCCTGGCTCCAGCATTTATGGCCACTCCCTCCTCCTTTCATTTATCTTCCAGTATCTGCCTGCAGAATCACAGCTCCCTGCTTCATACCTTGAGACCAGTTGCCAGAGATATTGTTTGTGGAGATCCAGATATACCTGTTACATCTCAGGCTGATTTCTTGGGTGTTCAGAATGGCCTGGGAGATATCCAGCTCAGTTCAGGTGACTGGTTGAAATAGGTTCCCCTACTCCTCTTCCATCTTTTCTTCTCCTCTCACCATACTACATCTTCTTTATTCATTTATCTGTTGATATACTTCTGGGTTTTTTCCATAGTTTGGGTATTGTGGACGTTGCTGCTGTAAACATTGGGTACAGGTACCCCTTCAGATCACTACATTTGTATCTTTGGGATAAATACCCAGTAGTGCAATTGCTCGGTCATAGTTTAGCTATCTTTTCAATACTCTGAGGAACATTCATTCTGTTTTCCAGAGTGGCTGCATCAGCTTGCATTTTCACCAATAGTGTAAGAGGGTTCCCCTTTCTCTGCATCCTTGCCAACACCTGTCATTTCCTGAATGGTTAATTTTAGACATTCTGACTAGTGAGAGGTGGTATTTCATTGTGGTTTTGATTTATATTCCCTGATGCCAAGTGATGTTGAGTAATTTTTTCATGAGTCTGTTGACCATCTGTGTGTCTCCTTTGAAGAAATGTCTGTTCATGTCTTCTGACCACTTCTTGATTGGATTATTTATTCTTTGGGTGTTGAGTTTGATAAGTTTTTCTTTTTTTTTTAAGGATTTTATTTATTTATTTGACAAAGAGACACAGCAAGAGAGGAAACACAAGCAGGGAGAGTGGGAGAAGGAGAAGCAGGCTTCCCACTGAGCAGGGAGCCTGATGTGGGGCTTGATCCCAAAACCCTGGGATCATTACCTGAGCCAAAAGCAGGTGCTTAATGACTGAGCCACCCAGCAACCCCTGAGTTTGATAAGTCCTTTATAGATTTTGGATACTAGCCCGTTATCTGATATGCCATTTGCAAATTTCTTCCATTCTGCTCACTATATTTTGGTTTTGTTGACTGTTTCTTTTGCTGTGCCAAAGCATTTTATTTTTATGAAATCCTAATTGTTCATTTTTGCCTTTGTTTCTCTTGCCTTTGGAGATGTGTCTAGCAAGAAGTTTCTGTAGCTGAGGTCACAGAGGTTGCTGCCTGTGTTCTTCTCTAGGATTTTGATGGATTCCTGTCTCATATTTAGGTCTTTCATCCATTTAGAGTCTATTTTTGTGTATGGTGTAATGAAATTGTCCAGTTTCACTCTTCTGCATGTGGCTGTCCAATTTCCCCAACACCATTTGTTGAAGAGACTTTTTTCCATTGGATATTCTTTCCTGCTTTGTTGAGGATTAGTTGACCATAGAGTTGAGGGTTCATTTCTGGGTTCTCTATTTTGTTCCATTGATCTATGTGTCTGTTTTTCTACCAGTATCACACACCAAGGTACATTTATACTTGGCATTTCCATGATTTCTCTTTAGTCTTTCTCTCCTAATATGAATGTTATAGAAGTAGAGCAGCTCCTTGTTTTCTGGGAAGGAACTGCCAAGGCCAAAAGGAAACCAAACTTTGCCTTTCTAGCCACCTCTGGCTTCTGATGTAACAGAGACCAGGGAGGTGAAAAATAATTCTTAGAAAGTTAAGTACTTTTTGACACAGTAGATTAAGCTGTAATGGAAAAAGTTCTGAGAGGTTGTTTTTCACAAATTACCACTGTTAACCTCCAAATTACATCAGCTGAGACGGTTTTTTTGTTATTTGAACTCTGACACAAATTGGGTGAGCCCTCATAGTGAGTGAGAAAAAAAATTTCTCTAGGTTAGTAGGAATTACACTATTTTGAATTTTTTTCTAGCTAGTAAAAATGCTGTTAACATTGACAATTCTTTCTGGATCTAAAAAGAAATATTCTAATATCTAACTATTTGTTTATCTGTAAAAAATTCTCTCAGCTTTAAGTCTAAAGAGTTTTTGTTTTTGTTTTTTTTTTATGATTTTATTTATTTATTTGAGAGTTGGGGGGAGGAGCAGAGGGAGAGTCTCAAGCAGACTTCCCCACTGAGCTTCGAGCCCAATGTGGGATTCAATCTCACTATCCATGAGATCATGACCTGAGCCAAAACTAAGAGTCAGACCCTTAACTGACTAAGCCACCCAGTTGTCCCTCTAACAGGTTGTATATTTAGCACTGAGCAACATGGCAGTTCCATAAAGGCAGCTGTATAATTAAGAAATGATAACTTTTAGGATATGTTCTATCTTTATATATCTATCTTCTAGAAATATTACTAATATTACAGGTAACAGTCAGTTTCCAGCTTGGCCAATGTAAATAACTGTAAGGTCAGGTTAGAAATCATAAATATTTTATATCTGAAATGACTTTATATTTCATTCATTAATTTCTAGTGAGAAAGGCCATAACCAAATAAAAGCTAAAGGAAGAAGAAGAAGATTATAAATTGTGGTGAATGCTGTGAAGGAAATAAACTGATGATAAAGTATATACACTATCCAAAGGGACCAAAAAGTTTACTCTGTTTTTAAGATTTTATTTATTTATTTGAGAGACAGCATGAGCAAGTGAGTGAGAGAGAGAGAGAGAGAGAGAGAACAAGGTAGTGGGGTTGTAGGGGTGGAGGGACAGAGGGAGAAGCAGACTGCCCATTGAGAAGGGAGCCCAAGGGGATCAATCCCAGGACCTTGGGATCATGACTTGAGACAAAGACAAAGGCATAAGCTTATCCAACTGAGTCACCCAGGTACCCCATCAAATAATCTTTAAAAGAGCATATTTAATGCATTTTAAAATTTATGTAAAGTAATTAAAATACTATTCAATAGGAAATAAAATATTGTTCAGCAAGTTCATTGTCCTATTATAGCTGTGGCTTCTTTTGGGAGGTGGCATCAAGAGTTGGTGGTATTTAATACAATGTCCCAAATCTTCTTATTCCACTTATTCCTTCTTATTTTGTGAATCTCTAAAGGGGAGGAAGTGAGCTATATTAAAGGCTCTTACTTAGACAAGACTAACCAATTTTGGTGAAAAAAGAAAAAAAAAACTTTTCATTAAATGTAATCAGTTCAGTAAACAATGCATTAAGTTGTCACCTTTACATATGTTAGTTGGATGTTATTCCCTCTCTTCTCCCCAACAATTCTGGTTCCACCCAAGATGAGAAGTTATTAAAAAAAAAAAAAAACCAAACAACTTTTGAAGGTAATTCTCCGTTAGGCTTTTAATGGAAATAAACTTAGAAAACACTTAGAGGGACGCCTGGGTGGCTCAGTGAGTTAAAGCCTCTGCCTTCAGCTCAGGTCATGATCTCGGGGTCCTGGGATCGAGCCCCGCGTCGGGCTCTCTGCTGAGCAGGGAGCCTGTTTCCTCCTCTCTCTCTCTCTCTCTGCCTGCCTCTCTGCCTGCTTGTGATTTCTCTCTCTGTGTGTCAAATAAATAAAATCTTAAAAAAAAAAAAAGAAAAAAGAAAACACTTAGAAATGTAAATACCACAGTAAAATCCAAAGGACCAACTCTCTTGGAAAGTGATTGAGCAGACTTGTAACAAAGGGAAAATAATGGGTGTCCTCTATGATTTCCCAGAACTTTAAAGTCAATTATATTATCCCTATTTTACAGACAATAATAATGAGAACACAGAAGGGATAAATGGTGTTCTATTCTCTCATACAATAGTGGGTATCAAAGTCAGGGTTAAAACTGAGAGCATTCTGGCTCCTAACTTACAACTATAGTTTGGATTGTTGAGTCCAAGGAGGGGAAGACTATTGGGTCAAGAAGTGACTTAAAATTGCCTCTGTATCTTACATTCTACTTGCAAATGTTCTCTTCATATTTGTGTACTACTCTGTCACTAATGGTCATTGTTGACAGTCACTGGGTTAAGTGTTCCTCTCTTGACAGTTCTGCACTAAATTGAAAAGTTCTCCCCTGAATGTGTTGTTGCTTGTTTGTTTGTTTTTAATTCTAGCTTTACACATCCCATCATGTTATGTTTCTTATTTTTTTCCCCTTGGCTCTAACAGGTTAGAATGAGATTTGACTTAGAGAATACTTTCCTGGTCCAATTTCCCTTATTATATATAACTAGTTGAGATGGCCATAGTATTGTATCATAGGTGTAGTCAAACATCTAGTAGTAACAAAGGTATTTGGGTTCCATTCCATCAACATATCTTTAGAAACATGTTTTCCTTCTGGCATAAAGAATCTTTCTGAGGCCTATAGGGTCCACTCTACCTTTTAATATTGGGGAACCACAAAAATGTGATAACCCAATGTCATGCTTTCTCCTTTAAGGACCAGTATTCTCATTTCACAGTTGCCTGAGGAATCACAACCATTAGGATGTGTGGTATATACTTATTTCTAGTTGGATTGTCTTTTATCTCAGATGACTGGTAGTACTTCTAGATTATAGCTGATCTGTAAGTATTCCACATATCAACCAATCTTAACTGCAACAACTGTCAGTCTCTAGTATGAAACATCTTTTATGTTGTTTTATAGTATTTTTTAAATGTTTTCCCCAACTGCTTTATGTTGAATTTCCATTATTCTGTTTACTTCTCTGTGAATTAATTTATTTTTTGAAATATATTGCTATTTTTCTCCATCTGTGTATCCAATGGTGACAAACCTGCCATGACATGAATGTTAAATTGAGATTGCTTGATTTCAAAATTTTTTAAATTAAATTACTTTAAATACTTTAATTTCCTCTTTGAATGTGGTAAGCATAACAAAGTTGCATTTTTTAGAACCTAATAAAGTGATATCTTGGGGTTTTGTTTTTCTTTTTTTCCTAATTTTTTTTAATTGTATAACTCTCCTCACTCTCACAGCATCCCACCCATCCTACATTCCCACCCACACATCTAATTTATGAGTCCTCTACACAAGAAGAAAGAATGGGAACGACTGGGAGATGTGCTATTAAAATGATACATTTTCAGATCTTCTCTAAATAATTTTCCTCAGAGCCTTCTACTTCTAAGACTGTTTCATGAGGCTTATTGACCTACAGAAAGGAAAAAGGGAGAGAAAAGCATGTACAAGTAGTATTAGGAATGAAAACAGCAATATAATAAGTAAAATGAAGATTTGAAGAATCAGAAGAGAACATTATGGAGCAACTTTATGCTAACAAAATTGAAAACATAAATTCAATTGACATAGAGTATATAATGTATTAAATTTGACTCAAGAAAAATTAGAAAATCTTCATAAACTAATATGCTTAAATTCATTGAATTGATAATAAAAATTAAACTACCTTTAAAAATAACCCCAGATCAAGGTGATTAGATGTTTTTCCTGGAAAATTTCCCCTAAATTTCAAGGATAAAACAATCTAAATTACAGTAACAACTTTGGAAATTGGAAAAAAGAAAGAAAACTACTCAACTTACTTTATGATGCTAGTGTAGCTTTGATTTAAAAAAAAAGCAGGAAAGTGCAGACTCAGTAAAGAATAGTTCAATCTTACCTATGAACATAGGTGAAATGTCTGAAATAAGAACCATTAGATAATTATTGCTCAGCTCCAAATGCCAAGAGTCATCTTTACTTCCTCTTTTCCCTCCCATACCCCACATCTAATGAATCAGTTTGCGAGTTCTGTTGACTCTGCCTTTTAATTAAATTATGTCATTCCTGGATCAAAATACTTTAAAGACATTCCATGATGCATAGAATAAAATCCGAACCTCTCACCATGATCTACAAGTCCCTTCATGATCTGACTTCTGCCTGTCTCTTCAACCTATCTCCTACTACTCTCCTTCTGGCTCACTCCACTTTAGACATACTGATCTTATTCCTGTTATTTGAAAAGACCAAACATATTTTCAGCAAAGGGGTTTTACATTTTCTGTTCCCTCTGCCTGGACTCTTCCTCCAGCTGTTTGTATAGTAATCTCCTTTTCATCAGTCAGGCCTCTGTTCAAATATCACTTCAAAGAAGTCTTCCCCAAGCTCTGTCTTGCCATTTCTTCATTCTTCTTCCCTCCGTATCTTAACCTTCTTTATTTTCCTTCATATCACTTATCAGTACCCAAAACTATAATTTTTCTAATCTAGTAGTTTATTGTCTTTCTCTCTCACTAGAATGTAAGCTCCAGAGGGCAGGAATTTTTCTTGTTCTCTGCTATATTCCTAACACCTAGAAAAGGACCTTGTAGGCATTAAATATATATTTAATAAATAAATTTAGTCCAACCTTTTTTATTTCATGGAAGGCATATGGCTTGTTCAAGGTGACTTGTCCATCTGAGAAAGGAACCCTTTCTTTTTGAGTCACATTACAGTGTACTTTCTATTATACCACATTTCTCTATCTGCCTCTAGCCCCATAATTCTAGTTTAAAAAGATAATCCTGTCCTCTCCCTGGCAGACTAGTAAATGTATTAATTCGTGAAAATGTTCATGAAGTTTGCTGCAGGCAAATCAGTATGATGAGACTTATACATGGATACTGTCTTACTTTGTAGCTTTCCAGTAAAGGCTACACTTCATTTCAGGAGTATCTTCCCTTAAGAAATAGGGAGAATGCTTGCCTTCCATGTGTGTGTTTATTAGCAAATATAATAAAGCATGTTAGGGCCAGACACGATACACTGATGACATTAATTTATCCCAAATAAGTCATGAGTACATTGGCTCTGATTAAAGTCCTGTTATTCACATCATGTAAAGTAATTTTAAGTAAACTCTATGCCCAATTTTGGGCTCAAACTCACGACTCTGGGATCAAGAATCCCATGTTCTACCAACTGAACCAGTCAGCACTCCTTGAAAAGTACTTTTACAGTTTGAAAAAAAAAACAGAGAAGGTCACAGAGCAAGGGTGTGCATGTATATATGTGTATATGTGTACATGGTACAATTTCATTAGTTTATTATGCAAATATGATGTGTCTATGACTGTGCTAGTGGATATACAAAAGAAGTGGCAGGCATTAATTCTTATAATGGGAAATCTTATATACTCTTGAAAGAACTCAGAAAGAATTCTGACACAGTATATAAGCAATGAAGAATAGTAAGAGTAACTGTGTCTACCAGAACTGGTGAGATTCAGAATAAGAGGAAAATCACTATGAGTTAGAGTTCATCTGAACAAACAATACAGAGACTATGTGATATAAGACTATGTGCAACTTTTCTCTCTGCTTTTTGTGGCAAAGCTCACAGTATATTGATATATCATTAAAAATAGTTTATTTTGTTTGGATTCTGAGTGAAAGCCATCCACCACAGGAGACAGAGTTTTCTAAAGTTTTAAAGTAATTCTTGGAAGATAGTAAGGTCTGGTAGTTGCCTTTGATTTTCTAGGCAGATGCGCAGTGTTCAAGTATCCTTTTCTCCCTTTCAGAAGTAGGGGTAGGGATATTGTCCTGCCACTGTGGAATATTTCACAAGGTTTCATCAAAGTTTCAGACTATCAGTTTCTTCGTGGCTTATCACTTCAAGCCCCTGAACAAACTGGAAGGGATATATTCTGTTTGCTCTGGGCAGCCTATATTTCTGATTGTCTGCTTCCTGTCAACGGCTGCTAGAGAGAGGCTAATTAACTGCATTTGATTTGTGGATAGAATTTTAAACCACTTTAACAGATTCTCAATTAAACTGCTTAGGCCTTGCAGGCATAATTCTACAAACTCCAACTCTTGAGAAATGCCCATTAAAGGTAATGGGGACTCTGTCTAATGAGGGCAGTTCAGTCAACTAAGCAGTCTGTGATGGTGGCTAGAGAGGTTATTCAGAACTTTGCAAATGCCATCCATTTCTGTGGAGAAAATAGGCCTTTGTATCAGCTGCAGAGTAGAGCCTTCCATTTAAAACATGCAAAACACTAACCACATTTCTCTTTAAAAATGTATTAAGGGAGAAATTATGTTCTAGAATATTGGGTTTGTTATAATAAGAATTATAGGGACTTTAAAAATAGATTTTGACTACTAGAAATAGAAATTTCGTTCAGAGTAATAAATTTTCTGCCTTTATTTATTTCAAAGCATTTCCTCAAGCAGTATGTGTAGGTAAATGAAAAATATAATTGAATTTATTTTAAATGTAACATAAGAACCAGAGCAATGTTTCTCAAAATAGGGACTGCCTGCAATAGAATCACCGAGGGAGCTTGTTATAAATGTAGATCCCTAGGCCCACACAAATCCTGCTGAATCGTATTCTAAAGTTAGAGCCTACTGATCTTCATTAAAAACAAACACACACGCAAAACTGACCTGATGTTTCTGATATAATCTAAAGTTTGAAAACAGTGGAGGTTAAAGTTGGAGAGTAATTACTTAAAAGTGAGTTTTGTTAGTAAGGGATCACTAGCGTCGTGTGTGTAGGGAATGCTAGTCAAATTTCTGACAGCTTTTTATCTCATTTGCATCCCAATGTCATTGAGAAGAATAAAAATATTTATTGTCCAATAAAAGTAGACTAGATATATTGGGACATACCCATTCAATACTATACAGTCATTTAAAATGACTTTATAGAATGATACATGAATGCATGGGAAGTTATTCATTTTATCTTGTTAATTGAGAAAAGCAAGTCACAAAATATTATGTATGTTGCCATTGTTCTCAAAAATACTAGGCAAGGAAAAATATCTGGACAGACATATAAAAGGAATTAATGGCATAAGATTACAGATAACTTTTATAGTCTTTTTGCTTATTTGTATTTTCTCAATGTTCAGTGACGAATATCCACTATGAAAGTAACACCGAAGTTGTTATAACAAAAAGAAAATATCCACTTCTTATGACACAATATAGTTTCTAACACTTTAATTGAAGAAATCTTTCAGATCCATACTATTTAGTACTTTAGCACCTCAGATGCTGTTATTCAAACAAAAAGTGGTTGTTATATAGTAACATATTTTTAAAAACACAAATCTATGGGAGAAGTTGTATATAAATTGAAATGCTATTTTTAATGGAATGGAGGAAAATGTTATTTTTGCTTTGGCCTATCTTACCTTCACTGGAAAATATGTCTTTCTACCATTGTATATGCCTAGTTTAAATATTTTTATTGAAAACAAAGATAAATTAAATATTAAGTAAATATTTTCACTGAAAACCAAGATAAATTAAAAATATTAAGTCTTGGGGCACCTGGGTGGCTCAGTGGATTAAGCCTCTGCGTTCTGCTCAGGTCATGGTTTCAGGGTCCAGGGATCAAGCCCTGCATGCATCAGGCTCTCTTCTCAGCAGGGAGCCTGCTTCCCCCTCTCCCTCTGCATGCTTCTCTGCTACTTGTGATCTCTCTCTCTGTCAAATAAATAAATAAAATCTTAAAAAAACATTAAGTCTTAAACAAGTTTTTTAAAAAGTGGGAGATAGAGATCTAGTCTCTACAAGCTGTGATGTCCAATGTGGTAAATACTAGCTGCATAGGGCTATTGAATGCTTGATACATGGCTAGTCCAATATCACATGTGCTGAAAGTGTAAAATATACAACTTTTAAAAAGACTTACTAGGAAAAAATATAAAATATCTCAATAATATCAATGTTGCTTGCATGTTGAATTGGTAATATTTTTTATATATAGGGTTAAATAAAATATTAAAATTAACTTTACTAGTTTCTCTTTAGTTTTTAAATATGGTTCCTAGAAAAATTTAAATTATACATGTGGCTTGCATAAGTTGCCTATTAGATAGTGCTCTTTAAGTCTATACATCACGTTCTTAAAGGAAAACTTATTTATGACCCACCTTGCCTGGAAACCAAATGGTACTACTGAGCCTGGGAAAGGATTTGGTTTACACTAGGGTTTCTCAAAGTGTGATGCCGGGACCGGCAGCATCAGCATGAACTGACAACTTGTTGGAGATTAAATTATTGGAACACATCCCAGACCTGCCGTGTCAAAACCTTGGGAGCAAGACCCAGCAATAATAAGCCCCCACCAGGTGATTCTGATGCAAACTAAACTTTGAGAAGTGCTGATTTGAATAAACCTATGGTGAGTCTTACTGTAAATGCAAGAATACTTGGCTCTAGTCTATCTGTTTTGAAAAATCTGGATTTCTATCTTTTGTTGTTTGCTTAACTAATGGCCTATTTTCCTTAAGATAGAGAATAAAAGGGTGATGATAATTATTAATGATAATTATTGAGTTATGGTACAATTATCTACTTTTTAGATTTAGAAAAGAAAATGTGACCCTTAACCCTAAAATATATTAATGAAATCTATTTACAATTCCCTATGAGTTTAAACAAGTATTAAGTAAAAATAACATCTCTGTGTTTATTATTTCTTTTTTAAACCTTTACTCTTATTTTATCTGATATATTTTTAACATCTTTGGCCCTAATATCCTGACTTCAGGATATTTCTTCTGAATATAGTCAAAGGTTAAGGCCTGGTGAGAAAAGCAAAAAGATGAATTAGTCCTATTCATTCATTCATTCATGCATTCATTCAACAAATAACTATTAAACACCAATAGGAAGAGATCTTCTTGATTCTGATCTGGTATCCCCTTTTCCTGCTTCTGCATGGGCAATTCTACTAAAGAGTTAACAGATCCAGAGAATTAGTTCTAGTCAAAGGAATTAGTTAATCCAGGTAATTAGTTATTGCAGGCCAGAGTGGCCCAAGAAAGATGAGGAAATAGCATTCCTCACAGACAAGGAGTGATCTCAGGTTTCTCATAATGCAGGTGTGGATTTATCAAGAAGGAGATAATTTTTAGCACCAGCTTTATATAATAATCATCATAATAATAGCTTTTTGCAAGCAAAGGATTTTGTAACTATTAAAAAAATCATGAATGTCCATAATGAGTGTATTTTTCTTTTGAACTGTGATATGGCTTTCAAAAGCAAATGGAAATTTTTTAGATGTCAAACTCTGCCAACAAATGAACCTACAGCATCTACTGCATATATTGTAGTTGATGTTTAAAAGCCTTTAGGTTACACTGGAATGTTGATATAACAATATTCACTTCTATGCCTTTGACATAAAGTAGATACCTTCCATCTAAAAGGAGCTACATTTAAAAATACTGTTTCCAAGTTGTTGTGCTAAGTTCTAAAGTAAGGGGTAAAAAATAAAAGACAGGGTTTATCTTTTAGGAACTCAAATTTTCTTGCTGCTAGTCAGCTCCGGCTGTACCTAAGAATCACCTACAGAGCTTTTGAAGAACTAACAGCTCAGGCCTCACCGAATTAAATAAAAATCATTAAGTCTGGGGACTGAGTATAGAGTTAACTCCTGGTAGAGCTCTAAGATTACAAACAGAGCTAAACTAAAGTATAAACAAATTGTTATAAGAATGCAACTAGGGACACGTGGGTGGTGCAGTTTGTTGTGTGATCCACTCTTGGTCTCAGCGTAGGTCATGATCGCAGTGTTGTGAGACTGAGCCCTGGTGAGGCTCCCTACTCAGCATAGAGTCCGCTTAAGACTCTTCCCTGCCCTCTACCCCTCCCCTCCATGCTCATGAGCACTCTCTCTCTGTCTCAAATAAATAAATCATTTTTAAAAAAGAATGCAAATAAATTTTCAGGGAGGAGTTGTCAATATTTAGAGAAGATTTCACCAAAAAAGTAATCAGATGGGAGTCAATAACGTATCACCACCAATTGGCCTGATTTTTCTCAGATGTCTGTTTTCTCTCCTACTTTCTATGACCAGTGCTAGTTAGTACTTTTTCTGGGTTCCTAGGTGGATTTCTTCTTCTGTTTAGTTCTTTTTTCCCCACCACATGTATTTAATACTTTCGAGGAATCCTTTTCTGAAGAACATTTGGTGAACCAGACATAAAGACCCCTTCTGTTTGTTTGCATTGCAGTGAGAATTACTTGCGTTCCCAGTTGTTACTTTCTTTTGTTTCGGTGCATCCCTGCACAGCCCATTGATTTCTCTTCAGATTGCTTTTGGATGGGCAGATATTCTCTTGGTCATTAAATTCATTTTTCATGCATGGGTTTTAAATTATTTCTCAAATTTATTACTTCTTCCTATTTTGTCCAAATCTTTTAGTGTGGTCAGTAGAATACATTGTCTCTCTAAGACTGACCCCACTACAGTGTAGTCAAAGAGACTCTTACCCTGGTTTTCAGGTGTGAAGTCTCATTAAAGTTCACACAGTTTTCCCTATCTGGAACACCAAACCAAAGATTAAAGGAGGGGATAGGGCTGTGTAGAATAATTTTTAATGGGCTTTCCACCAATCCTCTTTTTAGCCCCACACTAAACCCTGTCTTCAGAGGTAGCAGATGTCTTCAATATTTGTATTTCAGGAATTGCATGGGAAGAATAGGCTTGTTTCTTGTTGATTTTCTGACATGATTTAAGTTTTCACTTTCTTCAGTACGCTCTTAGTTACTGCTCATTGATTTGTTTTACAGCTTCCAAAATTTTGTTTTCTTTCCTATTGTGCATGTTTACTTATTTAATGTCAATTTAGTAAGGTTGTAGAAAGGAGATGGGGGAAAATTATGTTGTCAATCTGTCAAGTTTATTGAGAAGTAGCTATTTGCACTTAATAAATGTTTCAATTTCGTATCAGTGAGCCAAGTTTATCAATACCTTCATATACTAATGACAAAAACATGCCTTAAATCATGCCTTAAATCACCATATAAGTTACACATTTATAAAGGTAATCTGTGAATGCATTCATTGTTTCTCTATTTGTCATAATGCACACTCTGGTCTAAGACTGTCACCTTGAACTCAAAATTGGCAAGTTGATACAAATGTTTAGACAAAGCTAAATAAACATTTGGGAATGGTTAATGAATTCAAAGAATGGTTTATTTGCTATTCCAGGATTTTTATGCTTTTCAACTCTCTTTTCCATTTCCTAAGATAAATTCCTCAGAAGGTAAATCAAGGTGTTTATGTCATCTTCAAGAAATAAACTAATAAGTTAAGATATTCAATGGTAGACAGAGTAGTATGGATCATAAAAACCTGACTGAGCACTTAGAATCTTTGATTTCTAGTTCTCAGTTAAATTCTAAAGAAATAAAGTGGAAATATGTCTTTTCTGATATTTTGACTTTTCCTTAGCTCAATTAGTGAAATAGAGTTGGGGGAGGAAAATACAAAATTGTAGGATTTCCCTAATGTCATTTTGTGAATCTTGATATTTAAACAAGTTGCTGTTAAGTCAACTACTTTGAAGCCACTTAACTTAAATGCCTTATCTATTAAAGAGAAGTGTAAGAGAAGATATCTTGTCAGTAAAGACTTACCAAAAATGTAAAGATCATGAAAAGGAAGATCTAGGAGAAGAACAAAGTTTGGTCCATAACCTTTTTTATTATTAGGACTTATGTAATCTTTGAAGCTACAGAATATAATTGAAACAGCTAGGAAACTGAACAAGAGGACAAGATCTCTTTAGAAAGAAAAGTGAAAAGCTGAGAGAGAGACAAGGAGAGAGGGAGAGAATATGATTAATACATAAAATCATGAAGGAGGTAGAGTAGAATAATATAGATTTTCCCCCAAGTCTATTGATCCCATTCCCAGTCCCAAATACATAGTCTCAAATCTCAAAAGCACACATTTACAACAAATGGCAAATCAAATATGGTATTATATTTAGGAAGGAGCTAACTATAAATCATCAAGAAGATTCAATGCAGTAACTGAATGTAAATCCATTAATTTAACAAGTTTACTGAGTCTCTACTCTAGTTAGGAATTAAATTAGATCAGGTTGTTAATACAAAAATATTCACTGACCTCACGGAATGGATAAATGAGTAAGGTGTATAAACAGCTGAGTGGAATATTGTGTGGTAGATGCTAGGGAAGTGTTCACCATTATAGGTGGTGGAAAGGATGTGAAATGGGTCTTGAAGTTTTAATAACAGTAGAAGCTTGAACTGGAGTGGGACATTTGCAGGCAAAAATATTAAGGAAGAATATTTAATAGGAAAGGGACAATATCTATAAACACATAAATGTGTAAAATAGAATATCAAAGTCAGAACACAACTAGTAGTTCTCATTGGCTGATTCATGGTGTTTGAGGCAACAAGTGGTATATTAGTTTTCTATTGCTGCATAAGAAAATAACACAAAGTTAGCAGCTTTAAACAATACAAATGTATTAAATCACAATTTCTGCGGGGCAGAAGTCTAGATACAGCGTGATTGGGTTCTCTGTTCAGGGTTTCACAAAACTATAATCAAGTTGTTGACCAGATATATTCTCATGTGGATCTCAGATTGCTGGATGAATTAATTCCACTGTGGCTGTAGAATTTATGGTAATTTGATTCTTCAAAGTCAACAAGGAGTCTCAGCTGCTTCAAATCTCTTACTTTAGGGATGGCCTACATCTTCTTTTAAAGGCTTCACCTGATTAATCCAGGCCCTTCTAGAATACTCTTTTGATTAACTCAAAGTCAGCTGATTAGAGGCCTTAATTATATATCTGCAAAATTCCTTCACTTTGGCCATATAATGTAACATAGTCATGGCAGTGTTATCTCTCACCTTTGTTATATTCTGTTTGTGAGAAGCAAGTCACAGGTTCTACCCATAGTCAAGGGGAAGAGATTAGAGGGATGATATTTCACAAATGTATGACTCATTGAAGGTTATTTTAGGGTGTCACAAGTGTGGAGACTAGACAGTAGAGGTTATTTTTTCATGCTAAAGAGATTGACTTTTGGGCATCTGGGTGACTCATTTGGTTAAGTATCTTCCATTGGTTCAGGTCATGATCCCAGCTCCCTAGGTTGAGTCCCACATCAGGCTCCCAGATGAGCAGGGAGTCGTCTTCTCCCTCTGCTCTTCATCCCACTCATGCATGTACAGTCTCTCTCTCAAATAAATAAGTGAAATCTTTTAAAAAATAAATTGAGATAAGTCAAGCAAAGAAAGTGAATTATATGGTTTCATTTACTTGTGGAACATAAGGAATAGCATGGAGAACATTAGTAGAAGGAAGGGAAAAATGAAGGGGGATGGAATTGGAGGAGGAGATGAACCATGAGAGACTGTGGAGTCCAGGAAACAAACTGAAGGTTTTAGAGGAGAGGGGGGTGGGGGGATGGGTATTAAGGAGGGCACGTATTGCATGAAGCACTGGATGTTATACATAAAAAATGAGTCTTGGAACACTATATCAAAAAATAATGATGTACTCTATGGTGATTAACATAACATAATAAAAAATAAATTGACTTTTTTTTTTACCAGCCACTTATGAGAAAGAAGTAATTTTTTTTAATTGAAGTATAATTAACATACAATGTTATATTATTTTCAGGTGTACAACATATTGATTTAACAACTCTATACATTACTCATTGATCACTATGATAAGGGTACTCACCATCCATCACCATACAAAATTATATTGATTATACTCCCTACGCTGAATTTGTCACCCCGTGACTTTTTATTTTATAAATGGAAGTTTATATATATATTAATCCCCTTTATCTTTTTCACCCATCCCCCTACCCACCTCCTCTCTAGGAGCCACCAGTTTGTTCTCTGTATTTAAGAGTCTTTTTTTGTTGTTGCTTCTTTGTTTCTTTGCCTATTCATTTGTTTTGTTTTTTAGATTCTATTTATAAGTGGATTCATATGGTATTTGTATTTCTCTAACCTATTTCACTTAGTGTAATACCCCCTATGTTCATCCATGTTGTCACAAATGGCAAGATCTCATTCTTTTTTATGACTGAGTAATATTTCATTACACACATCATATCTTCATTATCCATTCATCTATTAACAGACACTTGGATTGCTTCCACATCTTGCCTATTTTAAATAATTCTGCAGTAAACATAAGTGTGCCTATATTGTTTTTGAATTAGTGTTTTTGTTGTCCTTGGGTGAATAGCTAGTAGTGGGATTACTGGGTCATATGGTAGCTTTATTAAAGAACCTCCATACTTCTACTGAGGTTGCACCAATTTACATTCCCACAAACAGTGCATGAGGGTTTCTTTTCTCTACATCTTTGCTAACACTTGTTATTCTTTGTCTTTTTGATACTAGACATCCTGACTGGTGTAAAGTAATATCTCAGTATAGTTGTTATTTCCATTTCCCTGGTAATCAGTGATGTTGAGCACCTTTCATGTATTTGTTGGCCATCTGTATGTCGTTTTTGGAAAAATGTCTGTTCAGATCCTCTGCACATTTTTTTAAAATTTTTTTAAAGATTTTATTTATTTATTTGACAGACAGAGATCACAAGTAGGCAGAGAGGCAGGCAGAGAGAGAAGGGGAAGCAGGCTCCCCGCTGAGCAGAGAGCCCAATGCGGAGCTCAATCCCAGGACCCTGGGATCATGACCTGAGCCGAAGGCAGAGGCTTTAACCCACTGAACCACCCAGGCGCCCCTCCTCTGCACATTTTTAATCAAATTTCTTTTCAGTGTTGAGTTGGGTAAGTTCTTTATATATTCTAGATATCAATCTCTTATTAGATATCATTTGTAAATATCTTCCCACTCACTGGATTTCCTTTTGTTTTTATTGATAGCATCCTTTTCTGTGTAAAATCTTTTTATTTTGGTGTGGTCCCAATTGTTTAATTTTGCTTTTGTTTCCCTTGCCTGAGAAGACAGATCCATAAATATGTTCCTAAGAGCAATGTCAAGAGATGATTGCTTATGTTTTCTTCTAGGAGTTTTATGGGTCAGGTCTCACATTTTAGGTCTTTAATCCATTTTGAGTTTATTTTTGTGAATGGTATAAGAAAGACTTTGATATTTAGTATTTAGCCACTAGTGGAAACTTAAGGAGTGTTTGAACTGAGGAAATAACATTATCCCTGCAAACATGTGGCTTATGAGTTAGCAAATACCTCAAGGGGAAAGTGCCTGCAGAATTTCTGGCTTATTTTTTTCTTGGATCATGACTCCTCAAGGCTCTACCCCTTTGGCAGCCCCGATTTCGGTGTTCTTATTACAGTGAGACTACTGTGAGGCTCAGACTGATACTTCTTCTCTGGATCTTGACATTGTTAATAGACAAATGCCCCAAGAATAAAAGCAGCAATGAATGTGGAGCTCACCTCAGTGTAATTCCCTCCTATCCAGAATCTTAGATCCTTTGAATTATGATTTCTTTGGGTGATATCTGATACCTTAAAATTATATATTTAGAAAATTTTATACAGCTTTTATAGTTATTCTTAATCTGATGTAAACTACTCCATCATGGCCAGAAGCAAAGACAGTCTTAAAAATTTTAGTTTATTGGTAAACCAACTGTTTGAAACCAATGTCTTAGCTTGGTTTCTTATCTTGACTTTTGTTCTCAGGATTATGATCTTTTGCTTTAGTGGACCCATTCTTATTCTCAGGGAGGAATGGTGATTGGCCTCCCAGCTCTGAAAAATCTGGTAGGCCATTACTGCATACCTTCCAGAGGAGGAAGCCTGATTTCAATGACAAAAAGCACAAATCTAACTATTTACAGTGTTCTGAAATGTCTATAGGAACAAATCATACATATGCTTTTACAATGCCACATCAAAAACCACATCATACAGATGCTGACGAGGATCCAGAGAAAGGAGAACCCTCCTACACTGCTGGGGGGAATGCAAGCTGGTGCAACCACTCTGGAAAACAGCATGGAGGTTCCTCAAAAAGTTGAAAATAGAGCTACCTTATGACCCAGCAATTGCACTACTGGGTATTTACCCTAAAGATACAAATGTAGTGATCCAAAGGGGCATGTGCACCCAAATGTTTATAGCAGCAATGTCCACAAAGCCAAACTATGGAAAGAACCTAGATGTCCATCAACAGACCAATGGATAAAAAAGAAGTGGTATGTATATACAATGGAATACTATGCAGCCATCAAAAGAAATGAAATCTTGCCATTTGTGACGACGTGGATGAAACTAGAGGGTATTATGCTTAGCGAAATAAGTCAATCAGAGAAAGACAACTATCATATGATCTCTCTGATATGAGGAAGTGGAGATTCAACATGGGGGGTTTGGTGGGTAGGAAAAGAATAAATGAAACAAGATGGGATTGGGCGGGAGACAAACCATAAGAGACTCTTAATCTCACAAAACAAACTGAGGGTGACCGGGGGAAGGGGGTAGGGAGAGGGTGGTGGGGTTATGAACATTGGGGAGGGTATGTGCTATGGTGAGTGCTGTGAAGTGTGTAAACCTGGTGATTCACAGACCTGTACCCCTGGAGCTAATAATACATTATATGTTTATTAAAAATTTTAAAAAAATAATAAATAAAAAACATCATAGAATAAAGGTTTCCACTAAAAGGGAGGTACAAGCCTTTCATCTGTAGTAAGTAGCTCAGAATAAATCCACTCCCACCACTGGGGTAGCCATAGCCTTCTGACAGTGGCCCAGTAGCATTCTCTTTGTACATGAAAGCTAACAGCTTACTAAGGAGAAACAAAATCCAGATACTAAGAATTTTGCCAGTACCTTGGAAGGCACAAAAGCAGCATTATATATAGCTTCCTATGTGACAACCCATTCCTTGAGAGCTTTCAAAAACAATTTGCAACTAGACTTTTAGCATAATTTTCATTTCAAATCTTTTAATATATCTTTTGTTTGCCACAATGAATAATTATATTTCAAGGTTAGGTTAGTTCTGAAAGATTATATTTGGGCTTTAACCTTGAATACTCTGCCATGTAACAATGTAATAATATTTTCTTTATGCTAATATGCTAATATGCCTGTATTCAGGAGAGTTTATAAATAAAATGTGTTTTTTAAAGACTAAGTACCACTAAATACCACTAGTTCACTTCATGAAACTTTATTCAAAATTCCACCGGTATTTTTCAAAGAGCTGGAGCAAATAATCCTAAAATTTGTATGGAATCAGAAGAGACCCCAAATCGCTATGGAAATGTTGAAAAACAAAAATAAAACTGGGGGCATCACGTTACCTGATTTCAAGCTTTACTACAAAGCCATGATCACCAAGACAGCATGGTACTGGCATAAAAACAGACACATAGACCAGTGGAACAGAGTAGAGAGCCCAGATATGGACCCTCAACTCTATGGTCAAATAATTTTCGACAAAACAGGAAAAAATATACAGTGGAAAAAAGACAGTCTCTTCAATAAATGGTGCTGGGAAAACTGGACAGCTATATGCAGAAGAATGAAACTCGACCATTCTCTTACACCGTACACAAAGATAAACTCAAAATGGATAAAAGATCTCAACGTGAGACAGGAATCCATCAGAATCCTAGAGGAGAACATAGGCAGTAACCTCTTCGATATCAGCCACAGCAACTTCTTTCAGAATGTATATTTGAATAAAGTAAAGCTAATAATTCCTGCTGTCAAGACTTGCAGTATGTAACAAAAAAGATCACATTTTGTTGGTTGGATTTATACCTTTCCATTTTATCTGCTACAATCACAAATGCTCATTTAATAAACTTCAATTTTTTTCTCTCATATAGTTGTTTCCTGACTAAAAAAATATTTATTTAGCTTAAATGAACAAAGCTTTGTAACACTCTAGGAATGTAGTTCTTTTGCCCATAAATTGAAAATAAATTTAATACATCTTAAACTTATTAGTTAATCTTCTTTCCTCCTTCCTCCTTTCTTTTTCTTCTTTTCTTTCTTTTGTTGTACTAGTTTCAAAGGTTAGTACAGAAAATATGATTAGATTGACCCAAAATCTATTGCCAAATTCAGAGTCAATTCAATCCTATTCAGGAACTGGTCGTATATACAACATTGTTGCGTATTGCTGACATCAATTGACCGTCATCACTTGCTTGCTGAAGGCAATCAACTGAAGCACATTCAGAGCTAAGTACTGAAATAATTGAACCTGTTCAAATATATGAAGAACACATGAACAGACTAGATCTCTCTAGTCTGGAGAAAAGACTGAAAGGGAAGTAGGAACATGATAGCTATATTTGAATGTTCTAAGAGTTGTCATGTTGAAGAGGTATTAAACTCATTATAGAAGGTCACAAACAGTGTAGATAGGATGAACCATGAGAAGCTACAAGAAGAAACGTCTCAACTAAATATAAGGATAAACTTTGTAATAGTCACTAAAAAAAAAAAAGCAATATGTTTTTTTTTTCCTTTTTTTAAACTTAAATTCTAGTTATTTAACATATAGTGCACTACTGGTTTCAGGAGTAGAATTTAGTGATTCATCACTTAAATATAACACCCAGTGCTCATCCCAACAAGTGCCCTCCTTACTGCCCATCTCCCATTTAACGCATTCCCCTATGCGCCTACCCTCCAGCAACCCTCAATTTGTTTCCTATAGTTAAGAGTCTCTTATGGTTTGCCTCTCTCTGTTATTATCTTATTTTATTTTTCCTTCCCTTTCCCTATGTTCATCTGTTTTGTTTCTTAAATTCCACATAAGAGTGAAATCCTATGGTATTTGTCTTTATCTAACTGACTATTTCACTTAGCAAAATACCCTCTAGTTCCATCCACAACATTGCAAATGGCAAGATTTCATTCTTTTTGGTGGCTGAGTAAATATATATATATATATATATATATATATATATATATGCCACCTCTTCTTTATCTATTCATCTGTCAGTGGATGTCTGGGCTCTTTCCATATTTTGGCTTTTCTGGAAATTGCTGATATAAACATTGGGGTGCATGTGCCCTTCTAATCAGCACTTTTGTATCCTTTGGATAAATACCTAGTAGTGCAATTACTGGGTCATAGGGTAGTTCTATTTTTTTAAAGCTTTATTTGTTTTTGGGAGAGAGAGAGAGAGAGAGCGAGCAAGCAGGGGGCAGGGGCAGAAGAAGAGAGAGAGAATCTCAGGCAGACTCCCTGCTGAACACAGAGCTTGACAGACCCTGACCTGAGCTGGAGTCAGGAGTTGTATGCTTAACCAACTGAGCCATTCAGGTGCCCCAGGTTAGTTCTATTTTTAAATTTGAAGAAACTATATACTATTTTCCAGAGTGACTGCACCAGTTTGCATTCCCACCAATAGTGCAAAAGGGCTCCCTTCTGAATCCTTGCCAACATCTGTTCTTTCCTGAGTTGTTGATTTTAGCCATTCTTGCAGATGTGAGATGGTATCTCACTGTAGTTTTGACTTGTTTTCCCTTGATGATGAGTGATATTGAGCATCTTTTGATATGTTTATTAGCTATCTGAATATCTTCTTTAGAAAAGTGTCTATGTCTTCTGCCTATTTCTTTTTTTTTTTAATTTATTTATTTGACAGGCAGAGATCCCAAGTAGTCAGAGAGGCAGGCAGAGAGAGAGAGAGGAGGAAGCAGGCTCCCTGCCAAGCAGAGAGCCCGATGTGGGACTTGATCCCAGGACCCTGGGATCATGACCTGAGCCAAAGGCAGAGGCTTTAACCCACTGAGCCACCCAGGTGCCCCCCAACTATATTCTTTTTTTTATTAATTTCTTTTCAGAGTAACAGTATTCATTGTTTATGCACCACACCCAGTGCTCCATGCCATATGTGCCCTCCATAATACCCACCACCAGGCTCACCCAACTTCCCACCCCCCCCGCCCCTTCAAAACTGCCTATTTCTTAACTAGATTATTTGTTTTGGGGCTCTGAGATTGATAAATTCTTTATAGATATTGAATACTAACCCTTTATCTGATATGTCATTTGCAAATATCTTCTCCCATTCTGTAGGTTGACTTTTAGTTTTGTTGATTGCTTCTTCCACTATGCAGAAGCTTTTTATCTTGATGAGGTCCCAATAGTTCATTTTTGCGTTTGTTTCCCTTGCATCCAGAGATGTGTCTAGTAAGAAGTTGCTGTGGTGAAGGTCAAAGAAGTTGTTGTCTGTGTTCTCCTCTTACATTTTGATGGACTCCTGTCTCACATTGAGGTCTTTCACCATTTAGAATTTATCTTTGTGTACAGTGTAAGAGAATGGTCAAGTTTCATTCTTCTCTATATAGCTGTCCAATTTTCCCAGCATCATTTGTTGAAGAGACTGTCTTTTTTCCATTGGATATTTCCTGCTTTGCTGAAGATTAGTTGACTATATAGTTGTGGGTCCATTTATGAGTTCTCTATTCTCTTCCATTGATCTATATGTCTGTTTTTGTACCATATTGTCCTGATGATTTGATGGTTTGTGATGCTTCCTGCTTTGCCTTTCTTTTTCAACATTAGTTTAGCTATTCAGGGTCTTTTTTGGTTCCATACAAATTTTAGGATTGTTTGCCCCAACTCTGTGAAAAATACGGATGTTATTTTGATCAGGATTGCACTGAATGTGTAAATTGCTTTTGGTAGCATAGACATTTTAACAGTATTTGTTCTTCCAGCCCATAAGCATGGAATGTTTTTCCATTTCTTTGTGTCATTTTCAATTTCTTTCATAAGTGTTCTATAGTCTTCAGCATGCAGATCTTTTGTGTCTTTGGTTAGGTTTATTCCTAGGTATCTTATGCTTTTAGGTGCAATTCTAAATGGAATCAATCCTTGATTTCTGTTCCTGCTGCTTCATTACTGGTATATAGAAATGCAACAGATTTCTGTACATTGGTTTTGTATCCTGAGACTTTGCTGAATTCATGAATCAATTCTAGAAATCTTTTGGTGGAACCTTTCGGGTTTCTACATAGAATATCATGTTGTCTGAGAAAAGTGAAAGTTTGACTTCTTCCTTGCAGATTTGGATGCCATTTATTTTTCTTGTCTGAATGCTGAGGCTAGGACTTCCAGTGTCATGTTGAGTAGTAATCATGAGAGTGGACATTGCTGTCCTTTTCCTGACTTTAGGAGAAAACTACCCACCCACCAAAATAAAAAGGATAAAAGCTTTCAGTTTTCCCCACTGAGAATAATATTAGCTGTGGGTCTTTGTATATGGCCTTTATGATGTGGAAATATGTTCCTTCTATCCCTACTTTCTTGAACGTTTTTATCAAGAAAGGATGATTCATTTTGTCAAATGCCTTTTCTGTATATATTGAGAGGATCATATTGTTTTTTATCTTCTCTTTTATTAATGTGATGTATGTTACTGTATTTCTCTCTGAATTCCTACTGTGCTAGTGTGTGTGGGGGGTGGGTGGAAGTTGACGTCACCCTGCCCTCTAGGCTCTAGGGAGGAGAATTCCTGGCTGCCCCTGGTCAGGAAGCTCTCAGAGAAAAGTAAACGATCTCCCCTCCCATGTCCCTGGATTTCATCAGATCCCTACCCTCAAGCTGTCTGTGCCCAGGCAGTAGGCATGCCTGGAACCACAGTTCTCCTGTTTTATCTCTGGCAGGTGTTTGGTGTTCAAAACTCCATATCTTAAAGAGCTTGGCAGGGCTATGTCTAGCACAGTTCAGTCTGAGAAAAGCAGTTGTTTGCCTGCATAGGTGCCTGGAGTTTATGCTGAAGCACAGCAAAACCTGCCGACCAGGTTATTTACCCTCTGTGCATGCCTCTGTCCCCTGCTGTTGAACAGGCACTCAGTGGCCCCAGTGGGCCTTTTGTCCTTGCAGGGGCAAAATTCTCTCTTCCAAATGTACTTCAGGAAGGGGAGTGATCTCTTCCAGTGTGACCCAGGGCATCCCCACATTGAGGCATCTTGTGGGGACACTACAGCACTGCTCTCTCTCCCATTCTCTCCCTTTTCCCAATTTCGTTCACGAAAAGGGGCCCCTCCCCTTTGTGGCACTGCAGCTTATCTCTCCCCTAATTCAGAGCCCCGAACCTCACATCTGCCACATTCTCTCCCTCCAATTGTGCAAATTGTTTTCTTAATCCTCATACTGATTTTCTAGTTGTTCAGAATGATTGGATGTTGATCTAGCTGTATTTGAGGGACAAGGCCATTCTCAGGGTTCCCCTCCTTCTCCACCATCTTAACTCCTCCCAGAAAAGCCACAGTGTGTTTTCAATTTAGACAAAAGTCTTTCTTAAATCTCAAAGTGTTGATTAGTTTTTCTGTTAAGCTAGTTAAAGAAATAAAACTTTTATTTAAAAAACAATTATTTGAGAACTAATTATTGAAAGTTCATTAAGTGACACCTTTAAAGTACTGAAAGAAAATAATCTAGAATTCTTTACTCAGTGAAAACATCCTCCAAAAATGAAGACAAATTACATTTCAGTGAGTTTATTTTTAAAAAGGAGGTGAAATAAACACATTTCAGACAAGCAAAATATGTAGGAATTTGGCACCTTCTTACCTACTCTGAAAGAGACATGAGGGGAGTTATTTAGGCAGTAGGAAAATAATCCCAGATGGAAGGATGGGAAGGCAGAAGGAATGAAGAACACAAGAAAAGGTAAATATGTGAGGGAATATAAAGCAATATTATAAAATAATATTGCTTGTTTAAAATAATAACATATTGTAAGGTTTAAAAATATGTATAGAAGAAAATGCCTATCAACAATAGCATAAATTACAGGAAATAGGGGTTAAAGTATTTTAAGATCTTTGCAATGTCTAGAAAGTTGCAACAGTGTTATAGTAATCTATAATAGGTCAAGAGTACATGATGTAATTTCTAAGGTAATCACTTAAAAATACTATCAAGATAAAAGAATTTAAGAGTTGGAGAAAATGAAATAATAAATAATAAGGAAAAACACTCCTGTTTTAAAAGAAAGAAAAGAAGGGGCGTGTGGGTGGCTCAGTGGGTTAAAGCCTTTGCCTTCCGCTCGGGTCGTGATCCTAGAGTCCTGGGATCGAACCCTGCATCAGGATCTCTGCTCAGTGGAGAGCCTGCTTCCTCCTCTCTCTCTGCCTGCCTCTCTGCCTACTTGTGGTCTCTGTCTGTCAAATAAATAAATAAAAATCTTTTCAAAAAAATAAAAAGAAAAGAAAGGAAAGAAGAACATAGAAATTTTAAAAAAACTGAATAGGACAAGTAGAGAGTTGATTTAAACAAAATACATCATAATTTCATTAAATATGAGTAGACTATTCCAAATAAATGGTAAAGATGATCAAACCAAATTTAAAAAAAAACTATTTACAAGAGACAAAACTTAAATAGAAGACAGAAAGATGGAACCTAAAGGTCTAGAAAAATATACCATGTAAATACTAGCCAAAAGAAAACCAGCATAGTTATACTAATATCAGAACAACTCAACTCTATACTACATTACCACTAAAGATAAAAGGATATTTCATAATGATAGAAAAAGAAGTCAATCTAGCAGGAAGAAAAAAGAAACTATCTTAAATTTAATTACCCTAATATCCTCAATACATGTAAAGCAAAAGTTGGCAAAAGTATAACCATAATCATAATTTAAAGCTTTGAGAGACTTCTCTTGGTAATGATTAAAAAAAAAACAGTAGGTATATAGAGCATCTGAGTGAAACATGATAGCTAGAATTAATTGACACATACAGTAAACTATATCTAACAACTACAGAATGCATTACCTTTTATCAAATGCACATTAACATTTACCAAAATAGATTTTATGCTGGGGCATAAGAGAAATCTTAATGAATTTCATTTTTTAAAATGATTTTATTTATTTATTTGACAGAAGGAGAGACAGAAAAAGCAGGGGGAACGGCAGGCAGAGGAATCGGGAGAAACAAGCCCCCCAAGGAATGGGGAGCCCAATGTGGGACTCAATCCCAGGACACCAGGATCATGACCCGAGCCAAAGGCAGAGCTTAACTGACTGAGACACCCAGATGCCCCTCTTAATGAGTTTCTAAGGACTAAAATCATAAGCATGTTCTTTTTTAATTCAGTATAATTAAACTAGAATATCTCTAAATATTTGGAAATTAAGCAACATGTTTTAAAATAAAATATAAATTTAAAATATGGCACTTTAGTGGTACTTGGGTGGCTCAGTCAATTAAGCATTTGCATTCAGCTCAGGACATGATCCCCAGGTCCTGAGACTGAGTCCCTCATAGGGCTCCTTGCTCAGTGGGAGTTTGCTTCTCTGCCCCTTCCCTGACTCATTCTTTATTCTCTCTCTTTCCCACGTAAATAAATAAAATCTTTAAAAAAAAAAAAAGTATCAGGTCCAGATAGTAATTAGGGAATCCTTTTTTAAAAATTAAATTAAATTAAATTTTTTTTGCGTGTTTCAAAATTCATTGTTTATGCACCACACCCAGTGCTCCATGCAATATGTGCCCTCCTTAATACCCACCACCAGACTCACCCAAGCCCACACCTCCCTCCCCTCCAAAATTTAAAGCATTTAAGGAAGAAATAATACCACTCTTACACAAACTCAGAAAACTGAAAAAGAAGAAACATTTTTCAATTTCTTTTATAGTGTTAACATTATCTTGACATGAAAACCTGATAAAAACATTCCAAGAAAATAACGAAAGGCATTTACATAATAAGTATAAATAGAACTTTTTAAACAAAATAATAGCAAATTCTTATATGTATAAAGGATAATAAATCACAAAAAAGGTGGATTTATCCCAGGTATATATAGTCAGCTTACACTTATATTAAAGGAGAAAGCCTTAATGATTTGAATAGATGCCAAAAAAAGTTCAATACAGATTCATGATAATTCTTAGCAAATTAAGAATTGAAGAGATTCTTAAGCTAGTAAAGGACAGCTGCAAAAAACTATAATAAATGCTGTTAATAGTGAAATATGGAATATTTCCCCTGTGATTGGGAATGAGATAAAGATCTCTACTTTTCCTTTCCTTATTATCTGCTAAACTTGCTGATAAATTTAACACTGTCTTGATCAGTAAAACAAAGCAAGGAAAATAAAAAATATAAAAGTCAGAAAGGAATAAATACCATTGTTATTATTTGAAGGCAACGTGATTGTATAACATAGAATATTTTCTAGATGTATAGATAAAATATTAAAATTAAGAATTAATTTAGCATGATTGTTTATTACAAAATGAAGCTAGAAGATGAAATTATATTTTAATACACTAGCAAAAATTATTAGAAAATGAAATTTTAAGAAACAATAAGACTTATAGTAGCAGCAAAACCCATCACACATTTTTTTTTAAAAATGTTTAAAAAGACCTCTGCATAGAAGTCTACAAAACATTAATGAGAGTAATTATAGCTCTAAGTTAAAAAAGGGATATACCATGTTTATGATTTGGAAGTCTCAATGTTGAAAATATATTCTTCAAAAGTTGATCTATAGGCAAAAAGAATTTACAATAAAAAACCCAGAAGGATTTTGTGGCAATAGCTAGCTTACTAAATGTGAAATAGGCAAAGAATAAATAAGAAAATCTCAAAGAAGAAAAAAAAATTGGGATATTTTACACTAAGAAATGGAATGATAGTATTTGCTATAAAGTTGTGAAAATTAAAACAATGAGGTATCAGTGCAAAGATAGTTAAAGAGACCAATAGATTAGAGAGTACAGAATTATATTCAAACATTTAAGGTCACCAGAATTATGACAAAGGTGGTACTGAAATGCAGAGGAAGGGGTGGTCTTTTCACCAAATGGAGCTGGGTCAAGTGGCTATCCATGCTGAAAATAAATGTGTTTTGATCCCTACCTCACATTATATGTGAAAATCAATTCCAAATGTATTTTAAATAAATTTGAATTGCAAAAAATAGAACTCTAGAAGACAATAAATTGCAGATGAATATTTTTATGACCTTGGTTAGGTGAAAAATTGCTTAAGCAGGACACAAAAAGAACGAATCATAAGAGGAAATATCAAAAATTATACTTCATTAAATTTTAAAATTTATATTTATCAGAAGACAATATGAAGTGAGGATAAAGACAAGCCACTGAGTAGGAAATGATATTGCAATGCATATATCTGATGAAGGACTTTTAGCATTATATGTAAAGAGTACATAAGGAATTCTCTCATATCAGTAAGAAAAAGAGAAAACTCAATTTTTGAAAGTTAGGTCAAAAATTTGAGGAGCCACGTTACAAAAATGATTTTAAGTCATCAATAAGTGTATTAAAAGATGTTCAATATTAGTAGTTATTGAAGAAATGAAAATTAAAACCACAATAAACCAGGATGGATAAAATTTGAAAGACTGATAACACTAAGTATTTGCAAAAATGTTGAACAGCTTGAACTTTCATATACTGCCAGTGGAAGTGTAAATTGGCATAAACATTATAGAAAAACTGTTTGGAACAATTTTTTAATGTCATTCATACATGTGTACAATGACCCAGTGATATTATGCTAATAACAAGGAGAAATAAGCCCATACCTGCATCAAGAGTTAGGAACATAAATGCCAATAACATCTTTATTAATAATAGCCAAGACTTGGTTTAACAAATACTGAATAAGTGGCAGTTAACCCAATGGAATACATCAATGAAAAATAATAAACTACTTATATACAACAACACGGATAAATCTAACAGGCATAAAATACAGAGCAAAAGGAACAAGATAAAAAAGAGTACAACTTGTATGATTATATTACATTCAAATTAGTTAAAATTAATCTTGATAATAGAAGTCAGGATATTGGCTACTTTGAAGGGATAATGACTGGAAGAGGGGCACAGTGGAGCCTTCTGGGATGCTAGTAATGTTTCTACATCTCCTTTGGGGTCATAGCCATATTCATCCATGCTTATATCTATTTACCTGTTTATCTACCTGTACTTTTAAGATTAGTGTAGTTTTTTGAGTATAGGTTCTACTTCAACAAAAATATTTGCCAAAAACCCCACCAAGACTCAAACAACAGAAGGAAGAGAGAGGAGTTCTGACAAAGCAATGGAAAACGGAAAAGAAATGGGAACATTTGTCTAGATATGTACAGTCACATGGCTTGAATAAATGCTTTTTTAAATGAAAAATGGAATCCTGCAGACTGACTGATAGAGAATGAAAACTGTCTTTGGGTTAACTGAGAATTTGGTGACTTTATCTATGAACAGAATCTGGCTTTACATTTTGGAGTGATATAATTGAAAATACTTTATATGGGAAACCACTGCTCTTCTGTGTTATTTGTAACCTTCAATGTCTGCTTATCATCTTGGCTTCTTTTTAAAGAAACTCTTTCTGGACTTTAAGATGATGATATAAATAACTTTTTCCCTCATCTAGGTCTACATCACCCTATTTCTCCAATCTAAGCTCTTTCCCCAGTAATCTTTCAGCTTTGTATTAGTAAACAAGATTCTGTCATCTGACATCCTGAACCCCGAGAGTAGATGTAGATCCTCTAAATCACATAGAAAGCTTTCTTCGCTCTTTATGTCAAATGTTCTGGAATTGTCAGCAAGAGTGCAAATGTTTTCAGTGTGTTTGAAGCAAGTCATAGGAAATTTTTAAAAAATGTGTCAACTGTGTAATTTAATATAGAATATTGAAATGACAATGAAAGAGAATGAGATTGACGCCTTTTATTTTTTCTACCTCCAGGGTCTAAAATGTTCTTTGTTACTATTATTATATAGGAAAGAGCCAGGATATCTGCTAAAGCAAAACAAGCAACTGTCCCTGATAAAAAATAAGTACCTGTTTTCTAGTTTATGGAAAGAAAGAAAGAGGAGAAGAGGAGTATAAAAATCTCAAGCCCTCTCACTTTCTTATATCAGAAAAACTATAAATTTCTCATTAGATTTCTGATGTTGTAATATTCAAGAGGAGCAAACTAACTCATTGCAAAAGAAAATCCCTTAGGTCAGATGCGATCCTGGGTGAAATGAAACTAGAAACTCTTTCATTTGATTATTGCTCACAATTTTTTTATAATCTTAGGGAAGTTCCCAAATTGGCTGTGGGTTTTAAAGTGAGGACTCTGCCAAGCCAAGTCACTAACAGGCAGGATTATGTAAAGTAATTTCACAATGTGGACCAGGCAAATACAAGCCTCCCCAGTTCCCAGACCTGGAATAGGTTATCTCATTGCCCCCAGAGGAAATGCCTAATTACCTCCTGGAGCAGTCTAACTGTATTTGCAAGGTAAGAATTTAAACACCAGGATTTACAAATGAGTATGCCCAGTTGAGCTGAGTCAGCAGCTAAAAATTGCTTGAATGGGAAACTCTCTTAAAGTATTGCTTAGAAACAATTAATAGAAACCTGGATATTAAGAGTTTGTGACTGAATTCTATACAAGATAAAGCAAGCTGCTTCTTAATTCAGAAAAATGAGAAAGACTTATAACTGTTTAGGAAGTGTCTTCTCTTTCCGTGATTTATTTTGATTTGCAGTAGCAGTGACTTCTGATATCACTTTACCAAATATACTAGTTACTGTCCTAGGTAATAATACTAAAGAAGATCGCTTAGGACTCCAAAAGAAAATTTTTGTAAAAATTGTTAAATGTCTAGTAACTTGGAAATTAGCAAGCTAGATATTAACTACAGAATTTTTCATAGTCCCATGCTGACTGTGTCTCTCAACTAAAAATTTGAGATAATATAACATATACTAATCTCTATCAACATTGTATATTTTATTTCTGGCTGACCACCATGGCAGAATAGAGCATATTCTTAATTAGGCCAGGATTCTAGATTTGGTTTCCTACAGCAGTAACCTTGGCTCTGTTCTATGATGGTAGATCACATCCCAGCCACATAAAAAGGTCATAAAAGGAACTAAAAAAAATATGTCTGCTCTATATAACCTCATTCATACAACAAATAATGATTAAGCACATGCCATAATTGTGGCATGTTGCCTGAAAAATGCAAAAGAATAATGGGAGGAGTCATTGAAAAACTATATTCTGTTTATATGGACCAATAAGATTATATTAACATGATATTACCATTCATTTACTTAACACTTGGAGAGTTGCAGCACAAAGGATTGGCAAAGATTCCATGTCTTAATATTTGACTTCCACTACTTACGATATCACTTCTGTTGGCTATAACTAACTTAGATATTACTATTTAAAAATACATGAACAAGATAACTAGGAGAGAGGCTTGGAAAGATAATGGAGTAGGAGGACCCTAAGCTCACTTGATCCCACATTTACAACTAGATATCACTTACATCCAAGTATATAAACTAGGGAGAGAACCAAAGATGGGCAGAACAAACTCCACAACTGAATGTAGAGAAGAAGCCACTTTGGAGAGGTAAGGAAAGGCAAAAACCAGGAGTTGCCCACAGTAGGGAGGGAGTTGCAGGCCCAGAGAGGGGAATGCACAGGGGAGCCCAAATGAGGAAAACAAATCCCCAAATTATCTGGCCTTGAAAACCAGAGGGGCTAAATTCCATGAATTTGGAACCTGGATGTTTAAGTCTGTTGACTTAGCACTGGTTAAGCCAGGAGGGTAAGTGAGCCAGGTCCCTGCCCTTAAAGAGACAACAGGCTGCGAAAAGGCAACACAGAAGCAAGAGGCTGCACAATGGGAGGGAGATCTGTTTATACTGATTTCAGATCATTTGGGGGGACATTTCTCTGGGAACAAAGAAGTTGGCAGGGGCCATTTTCCTCCCCTGCTCCCCAGCATAAATAGAGTCACTTGTAGGAGGCAGCACTGAACAATTTCTCCCTAACCTTCTAGTAGTGCACTGGCTCATGCATTCTCCTGATGACTGGCTTACTCTAACCTGCTGGCCTGGACCCTGGGCTCCATGCAAATTTTGTTAATGCTTTGGGAGCCTCACCTAACCACCATCCACACAAAGGTCACACCCAGGCCCAGCCACCACAAACACAGCCATGTGCCCATGGCCACCGCCATTGCCATATGCTGTGCCCCTGGCTGCTTCTATGTTTTGGAGGATTGGGCCTAGGACCAGTGGCTTACTGCAAATTTTGTTAATACTGCCTGCCTCACCCTGAGCCCTTCTGCAGTCACACCCCCTCAGAACCTGCCTGCCTGGATCTTACTAACAACACAGAGAACAAGCACAGCCAACAACAGGCAGAGAGTCAGTGCAGATGACTGGACTGAAAGGAAAAGCAACTCAGACACAATAGTAGGACGTAAGCAACACACATAGGAGAGACTCTTCTGAAGTGCCAGGTTCTGGTGAATAGGGAACACTGCACTGCAGGGCACTATGGAAACTCTTCTTCATAAAGTCACTACTTTCAGGGCACCTGGGTGGCTCAGTGGGTTGAGCCTCTGCCTTCAACTGGGGTCATGGTCTCGGGGTCCTAAGATTAAGCCCTGCATCGGGCTCTCTGCTTGGTGGGGAGCCTGCTCCCCCCTCTCCTTCTGCCTGCCTCTCTGCCTGCTGTGATCTCTTTCTCTGTCAAATAAATTTTAAAAATCTTAAAAAATAAATGAAGTCACTACTTTCAAGAAGAGAGGGCATACATAAATTTCCTAACACAAAGAAACAGATACAAAGAGATAGAAAAAATTAGGAGAGAGAGAAATATGTGCCAAATGAGAAAACAGGATAAAATCAAAGCAGGAGATCTGAGCAAAACAGAAACAAGTAATATACCTGATACAGTATTTAAAGTAATGATTATAAAGACACTTACTGGACTTCAGAAAAGAATGGAGGACATCAGTGAGACTCTTGTCAAAGAGATAAAAATCACATATCAGAGATGATGAGCTCAGTAAATGAAATTTAAAATATGGTATATAGAATAAATAGTAGGCTACAGGGAGCAGAAGAACATAACAGTGACCTGGAGGGTAGAGTAATGGAAAGCAATCAAGCTGAATAGGTGAGAGATAAACAAATACTAAATAATGAGTTTAGAGTTAAAGAACTCAGTGACTCCATCAGGTGTAGTAACATTTACATCATAGGGATTCCAGAAGGAGAAAAGAGACAAAAGGGGGTAGAAAATGTATTTGGAGAAATAATAGCTGAAAATACACTGAATCTGGGGAGGGAAACAGAGAACAAGATTCAGAAGACACAGAGATCCCCCAACAAATTCAACCCAAGGAGGTCCACACCAAGACACATAGTAATTAAAATGATAAAAAAAATAGTGGTAAAGAATTTTAAAGGTTGCAAGAGGTGAGAAGACACACATACAAAAGAAAACCTATAAGTCTATCAGCTGATTTTTTCAACAAAAACTTTGCAGGCCAGAAGCGAGTGGCATGATATATTCAAAGTGCTGAAAGGGAAAAGTCTGCAGCCAGGAATACTCTATCCAGCAAGACTATCATTCAGAATAGAAGGCAAGGTAAAGAGTTTCCCAGACAAACATAAGTTGAAAGAATTCATGATCACTAAACCAGTTCTATAAGTAATGTCAAGGGGCACTCTGGGGATGGACACCAAAAACCATAAGTGAAAAAAATAAGAAACACAAATGCAAAAAAGAAAATTAAGTACTTTTGTAAAAATCAGTCAAGAGAAGCACAAAATTAAAGGATGCAAATTATGATATCAAATATCTGAAATCTGGAGAAAGGAGTAAAGAATGAGTTCAATATCAAGCGACCATCAGCTTAATATAGACTGCTATGTGCAGAAGATGTTACATAGAAACCGAATGGTAACCACAAATCAAAAAAAAAAAAAAAAAACCAACAACAAACAAAACAGTAATAGATACACAAAAAATAAGGAGTAAGAAATCCAAGTATATTACTAAAGAAAACCACCAAAAAAATGAAAATGAGAAAGAGAAGAAAGGACCAGAGAAAAATGAGAACAACCACAAAAGAAGTAACAAAATGGCAACAAATACATATCAATAATTATCTGAATGTAAATAAATTCTCCAATCAAAACACATAGGTTGACAGAGTGGTTTAAAAAAAAAAACATTTAAATGCTACCTACAAGAGACGCATTTCAGACCCAAAGTCACCTGCAGATTGAAAGTGAGGGGACAGAGAAATGTTTATCATGCAAATGGATGTCAAAAGAAAGTTGGAGTAACAATACTTATATTAGACAAAACAGACTTTTAAACAATGTCTGTTAAAAAAGACAAAGAAGGACACTATATAATAATAAAAGTGACAATCCAACAAGAAGATATAGCAATTGTAAACGTTTATGCACCCAACAAGGGCTCATCCAAATACGTAAAACAGTTAATACAAACATAAAGAAACTAATTGATAGCAATACAGTAACAGTAAGGGACTTTAACACCCCACTTACATCAATGGACAAATCTTCCAAACAGAAAATCAACAAGAGAATAGTGGTTTTGGGCACCTGGGTGGCTCAGTTGGTTAAGCAACTTCCTTCAGCCCAGGTCATGATCCTGGAGTCCTGGAATCGAGTCCAGCGTTGGGCTCCCAGCTCCATGGGGAGTCTGCTTCTCCCTCTGACTTTCTCCCCTCTCATGCTCTCTCTCACTCACTCTCTCTCAAATAAATAAAGAATATCTTAAAAAAAAAAGAAAAGAAAATCGACAAGGAAACTGGTTTTGAATAACACATTGGACCAGATGTATTTAATAGATATATTAAGAACATTCCATCCTAAAACAGCAGAATACACATTCTTTTCAAGTGCACAGGAAACATTCTCCAAAATAGATCACCTATTAAACCACAAAACAAGTCTCAACAAATTCAAAAAGATCAGGGGCGCCTGGGTGGCTCAATGGATTAAAGTCTCTGTCTTCGGCTCAGGTCATGATCCCAGGGTCCTGGGATGGAGCCCCACATTGGGCTCTCTGCTCAGCAGAGAGCCTGCTTCCTCCTCTCTTTCTGCCTACTTGTGCTCTCTGTCTGTCAAATAAACAAATAAAATCTTTTTTAAAATTACATAAAATTTTAAAAGATCAAATTCATACCATGCTTCTTTTTTTTTTTTGACCACAACAGTATGAAACTAGAAATCAACCACATGAAAAAATCTGGGAAAAAACCCAAATACATGGATTAAGTAACATCCTAGTAAATAATGAATGTGTCAACCAAGAAATCAAAAAAAAGAAATCAAAAAGTACATGGAAACAAATAAAAAATGAAAACATAATAGCTCAAAAACTTTGGGACACACCAAAAGTGGTTCTGAGAGAGAAGTTTATAGCAATACATGCTTACCTCAAGAACCAAGAAAAATCTCAAATTAACAACCTAGCTTTACAGCTAAAGGAGCCAGAACAAGCAAAGCAAAGCAAAACAAAACAAAACAAAAGAAACCTAAAACCAAGAGAAGGAAGGAAGTAATAAAGATAGAGCAGAGGGGTGCCTGCCTGGCTCAGATGGTTAAGTGTCTGCCTTCAGCTCAAGTCATGATCTCAGGGTCCTGGGATTAAGTTCTGCACAGGGCTCCCTGCTCAGCTGGGAGCCTACTTCTCCCTCTTCTTCTATCATCCCCCTGCCCCCGCTTATGCTCTCTTGCACTCTCTGTCAAATAAATAAAATGTTTAAAAAAAAATTAGAGCAGAAGTAAATGATACAGAAACTTAAAAAAAAAAAAGAACAGATCAATGAAACTGAGATGTTTCTTTGAAAAAAAAATTAATAAAATTGATAAATCTCTAGCTAGACTTAACAAGAAAAAAAATGACCCATATAAAATCACAAATGATTGAGGAGAACAACCAACACCACAGAAATACAAGTAATTATAGGACAATTTTATGAAAAATGATATGCCAACAAATTAGGACTCTCACTTTTACTCAGCAAAGTACTGGAAGTCCTAGCCACAGCAATCAGACAACCAAAATAAGTAAAAGAATCCAAATTGGTAAGAAGTCAAACTTTCACTATTTGCAGATGACATGATATTATACATAGAAAACCCAAAAGACTACCAAAAAACTACTAGAACTGGTAAGTGAATTTGTAAAGTCCCAGGATACAAAATCAACATAGAGAAATCTGTTGCATTTCTATACACCAATAATGAAGCAGCAGAAAGAGAAATTAAGAAAATAATCCCACTTACAATTGTACCAAAAATATTAGGATATCTAAGAATAAACCTAACCAAGGAGGTGAAAGACCTGTACTCTAAAAACTATAAAATGCTGATGAAAGAAATTGAAGGAACAAAGAAATGGAAAGACATTCTATGCTCATGGACTGGAAGAGCAAATATTCTTAAAATGTCTATACTATCCAAAGAAATCTACACATTAAATGCAATCCCTATCAAAACACCAACAGCATATTTCACTTAACAAGGACATTAGATGACTCTTATGCCACACTTCAGATCCTCTCTCCCTCACATCTCTGGGGCTCTTTAGCACTTTTTCTGCCCCAGCCAGTCTTGTAGGGACTAATTTTGTCTGGGATCACATAGACTTTACAAGGGTACAATTTTGCTTCATGTCTGTGCTGTGTGACTCATATCTCCCACCTTGAGGCCTTCCTATTGCCAATTAAGCATCAGATATTATGGGACTCATTCAGCACCCTTGTCTACGTAACTCAGAAGTATGAGGGAATTCATGCTCTGTGGGGGAGACACTGACCAATGGAGACTGTTCCTGGCAAATCATTTCTACTCTTCCCCATAATTCAGATTTACTCTTTTGAGCCACAGTACTTCATACAGCCTCTCAGTAAACGCTCCCTAGAAATCAAACAATCAATTGTGCTTGATAACCAAGTAGTGGTCAACTCAGCAACACTCTCTCCCGCCTTTTTTCTCCTCCCTTCTTCACTTTCCTTTTCCCTTACTTCTGCTTCCCTGGGATTGCTTTACCAAATAGTAGTAGTGGCACACAGGATTTTGCCTTAAGGTGTGCTTTCTAGGGTACCAAACTAACACAGAGACCATTTGTATACATTTGAAAAACAGTTACACTTAACCAGTAATAAAATATAAAAACATGCATGGTGCTGCTAACAACAATATCAGAATAGTGGGTAACTTTGGGAAAGAAGGAATAGGGCAATGCTTTAACTGTATTAATATTCTATTTATATAAAGGGAAAGAGAAAAATCTGAAGTATGGTGAAACTTTTTATAAAATCTGAGGGTGGACATATCCCTTACTTTCATTCATATGTATATATATTGCAACCCTATAGTCTCTAAGATTCATTCCAAATCTAATGTATTTACCTAAAAAGAGAAGAATTTTTTAAATTGATATATAATACCCAATACCATAAAATTCACTCTTTCAACATGTATAATTTAATGGTTTTTAATATACTTATAATGTGTGATCATCACCACTTTGTAATTCCACAATATTTTCATTACCTCAAAAGTAAACCTATTAGTTGTCATTCCCCATACCCAGCTCCCACTTCCCCCACTCCTACAACTGGTCCCTAGAAACTTCTAGTCTATTCTTTTTCTGTGAATGTCCCTATTCTAGACATTTCAAATAGATGGAATCATATAAGATACGGGCTTTCTGTCTGCTTCTTTCACTTAGTATATTTTCAAAATTTATCCTCGTTGTACTATGTATCAGGGCATGATTTATTTAAGGCAGAATACTATTCTTTTGTATGGATATGTCACAATTTGCATATCCATTTATGAGTTGATGGACATTTGGGTTATATCTTCTTCTTGGCTATCATGAATAATGCTGCTATGAACTTTCTTGTACGTGTGTTTATGTGGACTGATATTTTCATTTCTCTTGGGTATATACCTAGGAGTAAAATTACTGAGTCATATGGTAACTCTATGTTTAACCATACGAGGAAATGCCAAACTGTTTTCTAAAACGGCTGTGCCATTTTACATTCCTATCAGTGATTATATATATGAGTGCCCTAATTTTCCCATGTCCTTGGTAACACAATAACAGTTTTCTCTATTATAGCCAACCTAGTAGGTTTGAAGTGGTATCTCCTTGTGGTTTGTATTTGCATCTCCCACATGACTAAAATTGAACTCTTTTCATGTGCTTTTTGGATCCATTCAGACCTACTAAAAGATCTACTCAGATACTTGGCCCATTTTAAAATTGGCTTATTTGTTGTTTTATTGCTGAATTGTTAAGAGTTCTTCATATGTTCTGGATATATGTCTCTTATCAGAAAAGTGATTTATAAACATTTTTTCTATTCTGTGAGTTGTCTTTTTCACTTTCCTTATACTATCCTTTAAAGCACAAAGTACATTAATTTTGATGATGTTTAATTTATTTTTTCTTTTGTTACTTATGCTTTTTGGAGTCATATCTAAGAAATTGTTGCTTAATCCAAGATCATGAGAATTTGCCCTTTTGTTTTCCTTTTGTAGTTTTAGTTCTTACAATGAGGTTTCTGATCCACTTCAAGTTAACACTTTTGTATATGGTGCGAAGTAGTGGTACAAATTTATTCTTTTGCATGTAGGTATGTGTTATTACAGCTCCATTTTTTAGAAATGTTTAATTTTTTTATTAAATGATCTTGATATCCTTGTCTAAAAGCAATTGACCCTGCCAGCAATTCCCAGTGATATCTTCTTATTTATTTATTTATTATCATTACTACATGTCTTCTCTATCACATTATATCGCCATTTAACTTTAGTGTTTTTGAGGACAGGGATGATGAGTTATAAACATTTCTATTTCCCAAAGTACACTGCCCAGATATTTTGTTCTATATTTACTGAATGAGTCTTGAATGGATGAAGAGAGTTTAAAATACCTTCTGACACTATTGTCCTAGACTCACTTTAAAAGTGTGACTGAGGGGCGCCTGGGTGGCTCAGTGTGTTAAGCCGCTGCCTTCGGCTCAGGTAATGATCTCAGGGTCCTGGGCTCGAGCCCCGCATCGGGCTCTCTGCTCAGCAGGGAGCTTGCTTCCTCCTCTCTCTCTGCCTGCCTCTCTGCCTGCTTGTGATTTCTCTCTGTGTCAAATAAATAAATAAAATCCTTAAAAAAAAGTGTGACTGAATTTTTTCCACCTTTTTTCATAATAAAAATACGTAATTTTCAAGATATTTAAAGAAATATAAAATAAAATTTGGAGTTTAGCTTAAATATTACTTCCTTCCTTTCTACTTTCCGAAGTTTTCTACTTCATGAAATCAATAATGCTTCCTTTTTAATTTGAGTGACCTTCTATGGAAATATTTTTCCTCTCTGTATTCTATAGAATACAACATTATTTAATCATAATATTATTTTATGTTACTTTGTTGAGAAGCATGAAAAATGACATTGTCACCACTCAAAGGAGTGTTCACTTGAAAGCACCAGGACCAGTTCTCTGGTATTTGGTGAAAACAGATGGTAGCATTCCAATCACAAAGTGTATCTCCACCCTATAGGTATGGACAGGAGCAAAGTCCAGCTCAAAATTTAGATCAATGTTTGATTCAATTCATCATAGATATTAACCCTGCTTGTCCTGTTCCTTGAGCTTTTGCCAACAAATGTTTTGTCAATCCTTTATTCTCTTTCTTAGCCTGCATACAGAATGTGTTGGAACATAGTGATTAGCAACTGAAAGTCAATCTGGCCTGGGAGACTTGAATAAACCTTTTAGATTTAGTCATGTTGAGGGAGTCCTATTTTTTTCTCTGTCAGGTTGGGAATCTGCCACACTTAAGAGAAATTAGTTATTCCAACAAAATGTTTTTTCTCTCTTTTTCTGTGCCAGAATGAGACTCCAGGGAATAAGCAAAGGTGATGTTGCTTGAAGAAATTTCAAAGTTTCCCAACTCCCAGAGCTCAAGTAGCCAGGGAAATAAGCACTGGCCAGAAATGTACTTGGACTAGATAGGAATTGGGAGCCATTTGAGAAAAGGGATATACGTCTGTGCTGTGTGATTTTACTCTCTGAAATAGGATAGGTTTAAGATGACTTGGTGTTTTAAGAAATAATAGGGAAAAATCGGGCTCCTTTGTGTGGGTTTGTTATGTAGGTGGTGATGGTGGCTAGAGGAATGAGTTGGCTTTGCTATACTGAGGCAAGATTGGTGGCTACAATACAGCTTGCATATATTTTGGGTAAAGGATTTTTGAAAATAAAATAAACTGTTCTTAGATTCATTCACATGTTATTTGCTTAAGGAATTAGTAACCTCTCTCATTGGGGTATCAAAAAAATGGATGCTTTGATCGTTTTTACCATTTTATTAGAAAAAAAAGGTATACTATGCTCCCAAGTTGGCTTATATACAAAAGTAAGGTTATCAAAAATTAATACAACTTGTTCCTGTGACCCCTTAGGCATGATAAGGGGTTTCATAATGTTATAAAGAGATTTAGCAAATGCAACATTAGCATAATTCATGGAATTCATGCCATTTTTCTTTATACTTATGACCATATGAGCCCCATCAATAAAATCCTAAGTTCTTCATTTTTCATGAGCCAAATTCTCTTGACCCAAAAGACTCAGCCTTTATATTAAGTGCTATGCTTAAGAGGACTCTGCAAACACAGTGCAGGCGGCCACTTTCTATGTCACCTGCTCCCATTTATGTTCCATAACATTGGTGTTCACTGGCCCAGTTGGGCCCTCACTAGCAACACTAGCCCCAGGAGCTTGGCTTACCAGTGACAGGATGCCTTCTTGCTTCCAGAATTCTAGCATCCCACCTCAAGTGTTATTTGTATAGTCCAGGCTTTTTTTATATCAGTGTTTATTTCTACTACTGTTTCATCATTTTTTAATTTATCTGACTCAACTCCAGGTAGTTTTTGCTCAATATCTGGCAGGTTGTTAACCAGCCTGTGTGTTTGGGGCAGCAATTCATTCACCATTTTGACACCCACACCTGACATCTTCATTAAAGCCCAGCACAAAATTTTCAGATCCCAGATCTGTTTGGTGTCTACATATTCCTTCTGTATCCAGCTCTTTGCCACAAAGTATATTTCACATAAATGTCACTTTTTTCAAAAGTTTCACATGTTCTACAGTGGAACCATATGCCTTATAGAAATGATGACTTTTCAAGTCTGTATCCAAACATAGCTTGTCAATAATCTCTCACAAATTCTAAGTCAGCTTGTAAGCTTTCACACTTTTTCTGAAATGTTTTCTTCAGGGCTTATAAACTCCTTCTCATGCAATCGCCTATGTTCTATACTCCTGTGTTCTTTTTTGACATCAACTTTACAACCACTAACTACCTTTTTATTGCCCTTTCAATCATAGCCAGCTGAGATGCTGCCTCAGAGAGAATGTTTATTGAGTTTGGGGCTATCTCTGTCACAGAAATTCTTCTACTTTGGACTTTCTTTGATTGTATGATCACTTGTTAAGCTCTTAAAACATCAGTGACATTCAGTTCTCAGAAAACCTACATTGAGGAAGAAATAGTGATACTATTTGTAGGGAATTAATTTAAGGTTTATGGTCAGGGTTGTCTGGGTGGCTCAGTCAGTTAAGCATCTGCTTCCAGCTCAGGTCATGATCCCAGAGTCCTGGGATCAAGCCCCACATGGGCTCCCTGCTCAGTGGGAGTCTGCTTCTCCATCTTCCTCTGTGTGCTCTCTCTCACTAAATAAAATCTTAAAAAAAGAATAAAAAAAGATTTATGTTCAGGTATTATAAGCTGCTCATTGAAAGATGAGCAGGGAACCCCAGGAGAGTCACATTGACAGGTAAGAAAGCTGTGCCTGAACTATAAATGTGACTTGAGAGCTGTTGGTTGTCTTTGTTTATATAGTTGTCACCATTGTGGCACAGTTGTTAACATTCATTGAGTGCTTACCATGTGCTAGGTACTCTGCTAGGGGCTTTATGTGAAGGATCTCATTCAATATTCACAGTAACCCTTCAAAGTGGGTTCTCTTATTAACCCTGTTTTATAGATGAGGGAATAGAACCTCAGGTGGATGAGTATTTAAAGACACACAACCAGTAAGTGGTAAATTAGGTATTTGAACTTAGGTAGTGTAACTTCAGAATCCATATTCCCCTTAACCTTCACATTGTACAGCCTTCTTATAATGATACCTAATGTCTTCTGTGCACTTACAACAGTCTAGGCACACAGTATAGTTAGTTACCATGTACTCATTAGTTAATCTAATCATTTCATCAGCACTTCAAGATAGTTGACACCATTGCTGTTCTTTTACAGATGAAGAAACTGAAGCTTAGAGGAAATAAGTTGTATTTCCAAAATAACATAGCTATTAATTGGCAGAAACAGGATTTGAACTCATCATCTGCAAACGCTATGCTATATTGTACCATAAAGGATTAACAACTTATAAACAGAAATGCTGATCTATAGGTTCCTATAGCAAAAAGCAAAACTCATATCTCTAATATTGCTGCTTGCAGGGCTTATTAAATGGAAGGTGTTGGGATATATAATAATTATCAATAACTTATATCTGGTTATTTCTGATATTAAAAATGATAAGATTTTTCCAAGGAACATGGAATCAATACCTTTCTTTCATAAGAAATTTGACTTTTCAAGAATGATCTTGTCAGAAGTAGCACTAAGGAGAGATGGAATAGAACGTGATCTCTATCCCTAGGAAAAGTGAATATATATAAATGTATACTACAGTAGAAACAACAACAGCAAAAGAAAATATGAATCAAAGGATTGTGCTTTTATAATAACCCCCTTCCTCCAGCAACAACCTGCCAATGAACTGCTAGGATCTATATTTGACTATTTGGCAGGAGACATTGGCACATTAAAGAAAGAGGATATTTGACTGGAGAAGGTAGGAAAGATGGTATAAGAATATGACCTGCTGCCTAAGGAAGACAGGGCAGGGTAGACTTCCACAGTGGGAGGCATGGAAGCCCTGGGTAGTAGGGGAAATATGTGGCAGAAGCCCACTGAAAAATTAGAAAGATACCGAGAGACAAATTTTGTCTACATCAGATCTTTGATCATAGTTAACCTTAATTTTAGGTATCATTTATTTCTACTTCTGAGATTCTTAAGATTATCTGAGAGAAATAAAATACTTTTTTTTTAAATTCTAGAGTTTGGGTTGGAAAATTTCTGCTTCCTAACATACTGAGGTTAGCAGGGATTTAGAATTTGCTGCCAGCCTTCTCTTGGAAAGTTTTTCCTTTGGCATATATGTAGAAATGCTAACTTTGAAAAATGGCATCTGGTTAACTGCCCCTAACTCAGCCAGTCTTGAATTTCCACTAAAGTGTATATGAAGACAAGGAAAATGATGAGAACACAAGACAATACTGATAATTTGGACTGACAGTCAAATTATTGGCAGAACTAAGGAGAAATTTTCCCTAGGTAAAAATCTGAAAGAAATAGATTGAAAAGTGTCATCAGTGGACCACTCATAGTATGGAGCTAGAAATTCGATAAGCTAGTGCACTGAGACTAGATAGAAAAATGCTGTTTTGCTCCCATACAATCTAAATATTGATTCCAAAATGCAAATTCTATATTCAGCAAAACAGGATAATTTTTTTATTGCACGAAAGGTACTATTTTAGTCAGCTAGAAAGCAGGCCATCATCCCCTAAAATATTGTCATTCTTCCTATATATACTTGGGAACTAAAGCTACCAGGAAAAAAAAAATTAGGGAAGAAGGCAAAGGATGGAAAATATTTCAGCTTTGGGAATTTGAGAATGAAGCAGTGGTGAATCCCATTCTTAAGAATTAGTCCCCACAAATTTCTCTAAGTAGGACCAGAGAAAAGAAAAATCTTGGTAGGAGTGTATTCCAGGGATTGTAGTATTTCAGGTACTCCATCAGTTTACATTATCAACAAGGCAGGCATTTGGATAAGAAGAGGAGCAAATATTAGTTCAAAGAAGGTACATTAGAAGAAATCAAGTTAGACACAGAGAACAGATAATTGAGACTAGGAGATGAATATATTAACAGACCATCCAGTTGTATATCTGATAAAGGGATTTATCTAACACCCAGTTTGAAGACAGCTTAAGAAAAATTATTGTGTCCTAACTACAGGCAAAGAGGGTCAAGATAGATTGCAACTCCTCTGAAATAAGCAATAAAAGAAAAACAATATGAAACACAAGAAAAACTTACAAAGAGACTAAAAGACAGAATTATTCTGCAGAATCAAAGAGCACATTTCTGAAAATATGTTTTTAAAGGTGTCAGAAAAGTATTAGAAAATATTTTGTCATTTTAACTAAAATGCAAGATGATGACTTCTATGAAGAAAAAGCAAAGTATAAAATGACAGGTGTTCAGAACCTTTTGTAAGGTCATGGACCACTTTAAAAATCTGATGAAAATTTTAGACCTTCTCTCCACATAAAACAAATTTATAAATATAGTCACTTTTTTTTTTTTGCATTCAGTTTCTGGAGTTTCACATATCCTCTGAAGGCTGTTTATAAAGCTCAGTCTAAATCCATGCCACAAAGAACAGATGAAGATAACAGAATGAGACTATTAAAAATGGGAAATAAGATAAGGAAAAGATTACAAGTAATTAAAACTCAGCCACAGATTTATATTGTCAATGAAGTCATATAAAAAGCAGATTTGACAATGCTGACAATCAGATCAGTAAGAATGTCATATATACTTGAAAAAAATTTCAGAAAGCAATGAAAAAGAAAAAGATGAGACCCATCTTCTCCAGATGATAAACTTGAAGAATAGGTAACTGGCCTAGTGATTTTAAGTATTCCTAAGGAAGAAAAAAATCCCAACTAAAACAATAATGAGATGTGTGTAGAAAAAAAGAAAACTTTCCTAAATTGAGAAAAGAGGGCCCATTAGAGTCTAAGCAAAATTAGTGAAAAGAAGAAAGAGAAGATTGCCACACTTTCTGAAGTTTGTTGTTGTTGTTTTAAATCATATGTTGGTTGGCATGCAAATATTGGTAGCCAAGAGGGACTATAAATAAAAAAGCAGAAAAAATATAGTGTAGTACTTAATACCTTGTGCTTGCTATGGAGCCAGGCAAAATCTACCACTTAGTACTTACATGGATCTGGAGGAAATAAGTAATTATTCTGAATCTGTTTTCACATATCTGAAACAGAACCATTCATAGTTACCTCACAGGACTATTGTGAATATTAAATGAGACAATTTATATAAAATGCTTAATAAAAGGTCTGATACTCAGGAGGAACTGCCTGTTTGTGACTATATCGCTACTACTATAATCATCATCATCATCAACACTGTCTTCATCATAATGGGTGGTAAGATTATAGATAATTTTTAGTTTCTTTATTATTTTTATATTTTCCAAATTTTCTACAATGAGCACATATTAGTTTTATAATCAGAAAAATATGTAACTTAAAAAATTACTATACACACATTCATATGTAGAATACAGGGTCAACATAGAGGCATGACAGAGCTACAGAAAACAGAAATGTATATTTTTAAACTAATTTTCCTAATTTTTGGTAACAAGTATATATTAGTTTTATAATAAAAACTTCTATTTACAAACTTATTTTTTATTAACATATAATGTATTATTTGTTTCAGGGGTACAGGTCTGTGATTCATCGGTCTTACACAATTCATGACACTCACCATAGCACATACCCACCCGAGTGTCCATCATGCAGCCACCCTATCCCTCACACCCCCTCCCCTCCAGCAACCCTCAGTTTGTTTCCTGAGATTAAAAGTGTCTTATGGTTTGTCTATCTCCCTAGTATCATCCTGTTTAATTTTTCCTTCCCTTTCCCCCATGACCCCCTGCCCTGCCTCTCAAATTCCTCATATCGGTGAGATCATATGGTAATTGTCTTTCTCTGATTGACTTATTTCGCTTAGCATAATACCCTCTAGTTCCATCCACGTCATTGCAAATGCCAAGGTGTCATTCTTTTTGATGGCTGCACAGTATTCCATCATTCATCTATATATATATATATGCTTATATCTTCATCCATAGTATTCCATCATATATATATATATATGATTATATCTTCATCCAAACCCATATATATATATATATATGCAAAGTAAATAATCTTTTTTTTTTAAAAGATTTTATTTATTTATTTGACAGAGAGAGAGAAAGCACAAGTAGGCAGAGCGGCAGGCAGAGGGAGAAGAAGAAGCAGGTTTCCCCCTAAGCAGGGAGCCTGATGTGGGGCTCTATCCCAGGACCCTGGGATCATGACCTGAGCTGAAGGCAGCCGCTTAACTGACTGAGCCACTCAGGCACCCTATCCACTAATCTTTTTATGGACATCTAGGTTCTTTCCATAGCGAGGCTATTGTGGACATTGCTTCTATAAACATTTGGGTGCATGTGCCCCTTTGGATCACTACATTTGTATCTTTAGGGTAAATACCAAGTAGTGCCATTACTGGGTTATAGGGTAGCTCTATTTTCAACTTTTTGAAGAACCTCAATACTGTTTTCCAGAGTGCCTGTACCAGCTTGCATTTCCACCAACAGTGTAGGAGGTTCCTCTTTCTCTACATCCTTGCCAGCATCTGTCATTTCCTGACTTGTTAATATTAGCCATTCTTTTTTTTTTTAATTTTATTTTTTATAAACATATAATATATTTTTATCCCCAGGGGTACAGGTCTGTGAATCACCAGGTTTACACACTTCACAGCACTCGCCATAGCACATACCCTCCCCAATGTCCATAACCCCAGCCCCCCTTCCCAACCCCCCTCCCCCCATCAACCATCAGTTTGTTTTGTGAGATTAAGAGTCACTTATGGTTTGTCTCCCTCCCAATCCCATCTTGTTTCATTTACTCTTCTCCTACCCCCTTAACCCCCCATGTTGCATCCCCTCTCCCCCAAATCAGGGAGATCAAATGATAGTTGTCTTTCTCCGATTGACTTATTTCGCTAAGCATGATACCCTCTAGTTCCATCCACGTCGCTGCAAATGGCAAGATTTCATTTCTTTTGATGGCTGCATAGTATTCCATTGTGTATATATACCACATCTTCTTTATCCATTCGTCTGTTGATGGACATCTAGGTTCTTTCCATAGTTTGGCTATTGTGGACATTGCTGCTATAAACATTCGGGTGCACGTGCCCCTTCAGATCACTACGTTTGTATCTTTAGGGTAAATACCCAGTAGTGCAATTGCTGGGTCATAGGGTAGTTCTATTTTCAACATTTTGAGGAACCTCCATGCTGTTTTCCAGAGTGGTTGCACCAGCTTGCATTCCCACCAAAAGTGTAGGAGGGTTCCCCTTTCTCCGCATCCTCGCCAGCATCTGTCATTTCCTGACTTGTTAATCTTAGCCATTCTGACTGGTGTGAGGTGCTATTTCATTATGGTTTTGATTTGCATTTCCCTGATGCCAAGTGATGTGGAGCACTTTTTCATGTGTCTGTTGGCCATTTGGATGTCTTGTTTGTAGAAATGTCTGTTCATGTCTTCTGCCCATTTCTTGATTGGATTATTCATTCTTTGGGTGTTGAGTTTGAGAATTTCTTTATAGATTTTGGATACTAGTCCTTTATCTGATGTCATTTGCAAATATCTTCTCCCATTCTATCAGTTGTCTTTTGGTTTTGTTGACTGTTTCCTTTGCTGTGCAAAAGCTTTTGACCTTGAAGAAGTCCCAATAATTCGTTTTTGCCCTTGCTTCCCTTGCCTTTGGTGATGTTTCTAGGAAGATGTTGTGGTTGAGGTTGAGGTTTCTGCCTGTGTTCTCCTCAAGGATTTTGACGGATTCCTGTCATACATTGAGGTCTTTCATCCATTTTGAGTCTATTTTTGTGTGCAGTTTAAGAAAATGATCCAGTTTCAGTCTTCTGCATGTGGCTGTCCAATTTTCCCAACACCATACTTTTGAAGAGACTGTATTTTTTCCATTTGACATTCTTTCCCGCTTTGTTGAAGATTAGTTGACCATAGAGTTGAGGGTCCATTTCTGGGCCCTCCGTTCTGTTCCATTGATCTATGTGTTTGTTTTTGTGCCAGTACCATACTGTTTTGATGATTACAGCTTTGTAATAGAGCTTGAAATCTGGAATTGGGATACTGCCAACTTTGGTTTTCTTTTTTAACATTCCTCTGGCTATTCAGGATCTTTTTTTGGTTCCATATAAATTTTAGGATTATTTGTTCCATTTCTTTGAAGAAAGTTGGTGGGATTTTGATAGAGATTGCATTAAATGTGTAGATTGCTTTAGGTAGCATAGACATTTTCACAATATTTGTTCTTCCAATTCATGAGCATGGAACATTTTTCCATTTCTTTGTGTCTTCCTCAATTTCCTTCATGAGCACTTAATAGTTTTCTGAGTACAGATTCTTTGCCTCTATGGTTAGATTTATTTCTAGGTATCTTATGGTTTTGGGTGCAATTGTAAATGGGATCTACTCCATAATTTCTCTTTCTTCTGTCTTGTTATTTAAAAGGTGTATGAGCTACATATACTCACTGTAGAGGGTTGGGACCCTGCAGAAGAGTACAAGAGGAAGTGTTCAGTGTCCTGTTTACCAAGAAATGAACATTGTTGATTTTTGTGTGTACATTTGTATGTATATTTTGTGTGTATTTCCATTTGTATGCTTATTGCTTTCTTGAGATAATACCAAACATATAGTTCCATATCCTGCTTTGTCTAACCTAATGTTGTACAAGGAAAATTTACCCATGCAACTGAAATCTCTATAAACATCATTTTTATTAGGTGCTCAGGTGATTCAGCTATCCTGCAATTGTGATATAACTAAATTGCTCATGATTTTCTGTTGTTATGTTTGATGTTCTAACAAATATATATATATAATTTTGAATTTCTGATCGTTTCCCTAAAATTGATTACTAGAAGCAGAGATACTAAGCCAAAAAGATATATAGTCCTAAGGTTCTTTATGAATCTTGATGCTTCCCAGAAAAGTTGTAATAATTTGTAGTCCTCTTACACCTACTCCCTAAACACTCTAGTCTTGTCATTTTGGTTTTAATTTTTACTTTGCTTACATATTAACTTGAACATTTGTTTTCATCTTTATTGGCCCATTGTAATTCCTCCTCTATTAACTGCTCCTGTGTGACTTTGTCATTTTGTTTTGTTTTGTTTTGTAGTCCTAGATATTTCTTTGTGACTTGTAATAACCCTATCTATTCTGAAGATATATTTTACACATCAAAAAAAGAAATTCATGATAAATATTCTCCATAAACTGAGAATAGAGGAGAACTTCCTCAACTTGATGAAGAATATCTACAAAAAAGTTACAGATAACATCATATTAATGGTATGAGTCCTTTTTAACATCTCACTGAAAGTTCTAATTAATGCTATAAGACAAGAAAAGGAAGTGAAAGGTAGAAAGATTGGGAAGGAAGAAATGAAACTGTCTTTGTTTGAAGATGACATAATAATCTATGTAGACAATTAAAAGAATCAATAACAATCAAAAAACCCTCCTGGAAATAATAAGCATTTATAGTAAGGTTGCATGATACAAACTTAATATACAGCAGTCAACCATTTATCTGTATACCAGCATGAACAAGTAGAACTTGAAATTTGAAGCACAATACCATTTATATTATAACCCCCCCCAAATGAAATACTTAGGTACAAATCGAACAAAATATGTAACAGATCTATATGAGAAAAACTACAAAACTCTGATGAATGAAATCAAAGAATAACTAAACAAATGGAGAAATATTCTATGTTTATAGATATGAAGACTCAATATTGTCAAGATACCAGTTCTTTCCAAATTGATCTATACAATCAGTGCAATCCCAATCAAAATCCCAGAAAGTTATTTTGTGGATGTTGACAAACTAATTCTAAAGTTTATATAGAGAGGGAAAAGACACAAAATAACCAAGACAATCTGGAAAGAGAAGGAACTGACACTATCTGACTTAAAGACTTAGTATAAAGCTACAGTAATCAAGACAGTGTGGTGTTGGTAAAAGAATAGACAGATATGTCAGTGATACAGACTAGACATCCAAGAAATAGACTCATAAATGTAGCCAACTGAACTTTAACCAAGGAACCAAGGTAATAAAATGGAACAAAGATTTTTTTTCTCAAAAAAAAAAACGGTGCTGGAAAAACTGGGTACCTATAGAAAAGGAAAAAAGAAAAAAAGAAAAAGAAAAAGAAAAAAGAATCTAGATACAGATCTAATGTCCTTCACACACAAAAAAACCCTAAATGTAAAATGCAAAACTATAAAACTCCTCAAAGATAACATAGGAGAAAACTTAAATGACCTTATGTATGAAGATGACTTTTTAGATACAATACCAAAGGTGAGATCCATGAAAGTAATAATTGATAAGCGTGAAACCCTTAAAATTATAAACTTCTCTTCTGCAAAAACAAGCGAACAAAGAAAACAAAACAAACAAAAAACAAAAAAACAATGTCAAAGGAATGAGAAAAGAAGCCACAGACTGAGAGAAAAGCTTTGCAGAAGACATATCTGATAAAGGACTGTTATCCCAAGTATAAAAGAAACTCTTAAAACCCAATGATAAGAAAACAAACTCATTAAAAATGAGCCATGATTTTAATAGACACTTCACCAAAGAAGATATATAGATGGCAATAAGACTATGAAAATGCTATGGGGGTGCCTGGGTGGCTCAGTGGGTTAAGCCTCTGTCTTCAGCTCAGGTCATGGTTTCAGGGTCCTGGGATCAAGCCCCACATCGGGGTCCCTGCTCAGCAGAGAGTCTGCTCCCCCCCCACCGCCTGCCTCTCTGCCTACTTGTGATCTCTCTCTCTCTGTCAAATAAATAAGTAAAATCTTAAAAGAAAAAAAAAGATTGAAAATGCTATCAGGGAAATGCAAATTAAAATAACAATAAGATGGGCGCCTGGGTGGCTCAGTGGGTTAAGCCTCTGCCTTCCGCTCAGGTCATGATCTCGGGGTCCTGGGATCAAGTCCCACATTGGGCTCTCTGCTGGGAAAGGAGCCTGCTTCCTCCTCTCACTCTCTGCTTACTTGTGATCTCTCTCTGTGTTAAATAAATAAACAAAATCTTTTTTAAAAGTAAAATAAATAATAAATAAATAAATAAGTAAATAAATAAATAAAAATAACAATAAGATACCACTGTGTACTTATTAGAATGTCCAAAATCCAGGATCAGGCCTGGTTAGTACTTGGATGGGAGAATAGCCAAAATCCATAACCTTGACAGCACCGAATTCTAGCAAAAAGGTGGAGCAACAGGAACTCTAATTCATTTCAGGTGGAAATGAAAAATATTACAGCTACTTCAGAAGACTGTTTGGTGGTTTATTATAAAACTAAACATACTTTCACCATATGATGCAGCAATTGAGCTCTTTGGCATTTACCCAAGGAGTAGAAAATTAATGTTCACATAAAAACCCGCACACAGATGTTTATAGCAGCTTTGTTCATAATTTCCCAAACCTGGAAATAACTAAAATGTCCTTCATAAGGTGAATGGGTAAACTGGTAATTCAAACAATGAAATATTATTCAGTGCCAAAAAGAACTGAGCTATCAAACCATGAAAAGATATGGAAGAAGTTTAAATGCATATTGCTAAGTGAAACAAGCCCATCTCACAAGACAACATACTGTATGATTCTAACTATATCCTTTGGGAAAAGGTAAAATTACAGAGATAGTAAAAATACCAGTTACTGCCAGGGGTTGGGAGAAGAGAGGGGGATGAATAGGATTTTTAAGAAAGTGAAAATACTCTGTATGATATTATAATGATGGATACATGTGATTATATCTTCGTCCAAACCCATAGAATGTACAATACTACCAAGAGTAAACCCCAATGTAAACTATGGACTTCAGACGATTATGATGGGCCAACACAGGTTTACCAGCTACAACAAATGTATCGCTTTGGTGTGGGATGTTGATAACAAGGGAGGCTATGCATATTGTGAGAATATGGGGATATATAGGAAATCTTTGTACCTTCCCCTCAGTTTTGCTGTGAAACAAAAATTGCTCTAAAAATAAGCTTAATAAAAAAAGAAAACTTTGTTATAAAGTGTAAATGAAATATTTTTGACCACTGTAACCAGAGACCATAATTTTTATGGCAAAAAGAAAATGGAAAGAAAGAAAGCTTTATAGAATGAGATATAAATGTTCCTCTGGAGAGAATTTATGAATTCTAGCCAAGGCTTTCTTTTTAAGCATGTGAAAATTAACATATCATCTGTTTTAATCCATAAATATACTCTTCAGCAATCATTTTCACTTGAAGACTGTGCCATATTTGCAAAGCCAATTTTTTTCCCCATTTGTTCTGTTCTTCTTAGTAGGCCCAGAATGGACTGGACACTTTCCAAGGTTGGAATTAAATATGATTTCATAGGATCGCAGTTCTTGGAAATTTTGTGAATGTGTATGTAACTATTATGACAGGGCAAGAATGTGGTATAATAAGAGCATAAAATTCTCAGTTAGGATGTCCCTGGCTCTCATTTCTCAAATGTTTTCAACATCTCTCTGTATTCAGAACTGAAACCTCTGGGATTATTCTTACCTGAGCACCATGTTTTTGTTCTTCCACAGTTGGACTTCCTCAAACTCCATGGCTTCTATTATAAACAGAGCCCAAACTTGCCTGTTAAGAATATATTCTACACTGAGCATAGCTGACAGTGTGCTATACATCTCTTGATACATGTTTTTCTTTCCTTCTCTTTTCAAAGAATCATTCTTTCTTCTCCTTCTCCCCCCTTTAACCATTTTACCACACCTTTATTCCTCCATTTCATTCCCTATTTGAATTTACATGCCTTCTCCCATTCCAAAAAAGAAAAGTCAAACACCAATCAGAAGGATCCACCCAAGAGCATTTTCCAGTGTGTTATGACCCATTAGTGTATATGAATTCAATTTAGTGGGTTGCAAACAGCACTTTAAAAATGAAGAAGAAAGAAAATATCAGGATATATCACATATAGTAAGGCAACTACCTTTATATGAAATAAACTTAGAAGGTTACTGAGTCCAATGTAGAATGTATTTTATTCTGTGAGTCAAGGTAAAAAAAATGTTTAAGAAACATTGCTATAAAGCACACTTCAGGATGTAAGACAGATTTAGAGACAGAATAAGCCATCTATCAGCTGGGCAGTTGTCCTGGGTACCAATCTATACATGCATATACATATTTCACAGTTACTATAAACAGATGGAGAAAATTACACTTATCAGGACTCTTTAATAGGAAAGTAATTAGGTAGATGAGTATGTAGATAGGATTGTATTGCTTAGAGAACAGGCAGATATTGAGACCTTTCTTCCATGTTCTTCACCCATATCCACAAAGTTCAGCCTGTCGTTTCAACAAATATTGAACAAATATTTAAAGTAATTTGATTTGAAGGGGCACCAAATTATTAGTCTGCTGAATTTGTTCATGTCTTGACTCATCTCTGTGTAGACCTTAAACTCAGAGAAAAAAAATGTTGTTGGAAAAAAAGTTAAGATAGTAATACCTTCTGTAACAAGTAAAACTCAAAATTTCAGTGACTTAGTACAACAGAAGATTTATTTTTATTCATGTAATTTATATTGCAGGTGTGGGCAAGTCAGTGAGTAGCTTTTCTCCAAATGGTGATTTAGGTAATCAAAATTTTTGTTTACGTGAAACATATTAAAATTATAGCACCTATTTTATTTTATTGCTTATTATGTTCAGTTAGCCAGCATACAGTACATCTTAAGTTTTTGTTGTAGAGTTCAACGATTCATATTCCAAACTGTGGAGTCCTCTCCCATTGGGATTTCAGAGTCTTTGCATCCATCCCAAAAATGGGGAAAGAAAGACTGGAAAAAGACACACCCACTTACTAAAAACTCCCACCTGAAAGTGATAGCCATCACTTATGCTCACATTCCATTGGCAAGAACTAGTTACTTGACCACACCTGGGTCCAAGAAGGCACTGGAAATGTCATCCCTTACTAGACGGCTGCCTCCCAGCAACATCACTACACAATAAAGAAAAGCATGTCTCTGCCTTTGACTTTGGTCAATCCCAGAGTCCTGGGATTTAGCCCCACTTTGGGCTCCCTGCTCACTGGGGATTCTACTTCTCCCTCTCCTCCCCACTCATGTGCTCTTTCTTGTTATTTCTGCCTCTCTCTCAAATAAATAAAAATCTTAAGAAAAAAAAAAAGAGAAGCATGCACTTTTGCTGAACAGCTAGCTCTCTCAGTCACAGTAAGTTATAGCAACCATCATGGGGCACCTGGATGGTTCATTTGGTTAAGTGTTTGACTTCGGCTCAGGTCATTATCCCGGTGTCCTAGGATCAAGCCCTGTGTCAGGTTCCCTGCTCAATGGGGAGTCTACTTTTCCTTCCCCCTACTTTTACTCTCTCTCTCTCTCCCTCCCTGTCAAATAAATAAATACAATCTTAAAAAAAAAGAAGTAGTTAGAGCACTCATCAATGCGTCTCTGTAAATTGCCAACACAGACTTTTGGGACACATTGCTCTTCTCTTTACCATCTCTGTGTTTTTTTGCTGTGTGACAGGGTTGTGTTGATCATTGGTACTTAAACGTTTTTTGGATAAAAATAGGCTGTTTCATTTCTATCTTACTAAGGTAGTGATTTCAGCATCTTCACATTTAGCTGCATATTACTTTTATTTTAAATGAATGTAGTTAATAAGCATGAAGTGTATAAGATAGTAAATCCTAAGTTGTAGTCAACTACCTTATTTATTCAGCTGCTGATTTCCATTTGGTTGACCAGACGGAGCACTTTGCATTCTATAATATGTGATATTTGGAGTCAGTAGAACGGCTTTAAGTTTTGATTAAACAGAAAGCATGAAAAGGTTTGAAAGTTAAGCCAGTAATATTGAAAACATTACAATCTGGTTTAAATAAACAATCATCTGAGTGAAATGGATATAAACATATTTATTTGGTGCAGAAAGCACTTCTTTAGAAATTGCTCTTAGAATATAATTTTTATGTATGCTCTGAATATCAAAATAGTTCATAATTATGGATAACAATTATTGGAAAATGCATTATTGCTTTATTAGAATTCTTGCCCAACATCAATATGATACAATTATTTGAATGTTTATTTTTTCTTCTCTGATAATCAGAACAAAATATTGGAATTTGGAATCTTCTTTTTTTTTTTTTTTTTGGAATTTGGGATCTTCTAATAGCAACTAGAGTTTTCTTCAAAATATCTGCTAGCAGTATGACTATGGAAAATTGTGTAGCCTATGTCTGAAAATTGTGTAGCCTATGTCTGAAATTCAAAATAATGAATGCAATAGATTTGTTGAATTATTACTGATAAACTGACTTTGACTTCACTGAAATGTTTCCAACACTAAATTTATATAATGAATTACTCTCTCTTCTTTCCTTTTGGTTTCCTGCTCTAGTTTAGTGAGCAGGTTAATTAAGTGCTAATATTAAATTTACTAGAGTATACAAAAAAAGGACTAGCATCCACACTGTTGATTAAATGGCAAGGTAGAAGGCTGGCCATGATGTTTAGTTAGAAACATGGAAGCTGTTGGTTTCTGTGTGTAATCTGGCCATCTGAATGTCGATTCTTTTTTAACAAATGACCAGGGAAAAGAGGAAATGGCAACATGAGAAAAACAGCATTTTTTTCATTTCAGAAATAATTGATAAGTAGCCATTTTGAACTTAGTCATTACATCAGTGTTTTGCAATGTGTGTTCCTGTGAAACAGTCCATTAAAAAGGTTCTAGGAACAAATAAGTTAGGGAAACACTGAACCCTCTCTCATGGATAATCATAATTCATGTTAGCATCTTAAGGGCTTTGAGAAATTCTTTAGTTTGGAAGCATATTTGACTTTTTTAACCTAGAGATTTCAATTTATATTAAACAATTTTTGTTTAGTAAGCATTAACCCTAATCACTGGATCTCTGCCCAGCCCTTTTTTCTTATAGGGAAGAGGTGAGAGATAACGCTTGTAGTTGTTAAAGAGCAGACATTTTTTTGTTTGTTTCAAGGTAAGTTATGGGGCACCTGGGTGGCTCAGTGGGTTGAGCCTCCGCCTTCGGCTCGGCTTGTGATCTCGGGGTCCTGGAATCGGGCCCCGAGTCAGGCTCTCTGCTCAGCAGGGAGCCTGCTTCCCCCCCTCTCTCTGCCTGCCTCTCTGCCTACTTGTGATCTCTTTCTTTCTTTTTTTTTTTTAAAGATTTTATTTATTTATTTGACAGAGAGAGATCACAAGTAGATGGAGAGGCAGGCAGAGAGAGAGAGAGAGGGAAGCAGGCTTCTTGCTGAGCAGAGAGCCTGATGCGGGACTCGATCCCAGGACCCTGAGATCATGACCTGAGCCGAAGGCAGTAGCTTAACCCACTGAGCCACCCAGGCGCCCTTGTGATCTCTTTCTCTCTGTGAAATAAATAAATAATCTTTTAAAAAAGTTACTTACCAAGGTAAGTTATATACCTGAAAGAACTGAAAATGGGTTTTCAAACAAAAACTTGTATGTAAGTGTTCATAGCAGCTCTATTCACAATAGCTAAAAGGTGGAAACGGTTCAAATTTCCATCAATAAATGAATGAATAAAGAAATGAAGCATATCCATGTAATGGAATACTATTTGGCCATAAAAGGAAATAAAGTAGTGATACATGCTACAAAATAGATGAACTTTGAAAACATGCTAAGCAAAAGAGGCCAGTCACATAAGAATACATATTATGTATTTCATTTATATGAAATGTTCAGAAGAAGCAAATCTATGGAAACAGAAAGTAGATTAGTGAGCAATTGCTTGGAGCTTGGGAGATGTAGGATAGGGGAATGGCAGTGAAAGGGTATAGAGTATCTCTTTGTGATGATGAAAATGTAAAATTGGCCATGGTGATGGTTGCACATATATGTGAATATACAAAAAAATATTGAATTGCACATATAAAATAAATTGTATGGTATGTGAATTATATCTCAATAAAGGCTATTAAGAACAAATGATAATCATCATTTAATAATTACATAAATGTCCATTTTTAAATATAGGGACATTTTGTTTCAAGTGGGGTAATCTTAAAAAAGCTGCTTACCACTTTCTGTTTTTTAATTTAAATCATTAATAGCAATATTATACATCTCAAAACTGGTATATCATGTAATAACGATATATATAAAAACATATGTAAGCATGAATATTTGTTCCTGTTTATATATATATACATTTTTTTTCAAATAACCTAGTTTGGAGTAATATGTATTACTGTAATATGTGTATGTATGTATATATATCAAATACTGTAATATGTATTTGTGTTATCAACATACTTTCAAAGAGGTATAATAGAAATGTAAAGTAATATAAATATACTACTCTCCATGATTTGTGGCAATTAAAAAAAAAACAACCAAATAGAAGACATTTGGAGAATTCAGGCCTCAAGATTTAAAGACCAGTTTGGCATTTTATGGTTTGTTTATTCTGGTTCTGATCTCACTGACTTTTTCATCAGTTTCTTTTACTTGTTTCTTTTTTCTTTCTTTCTTTCTTTCTTTCTTTCTTTCTTTTTTTTTTTTTTATTTCTTAACATTGGAGTGTCCCAGGGCTTAGTCCTTATACCTGTTCTTTTCTTTACCTGCACTGATTCCCCTGGTCATCTCATCTAGCTTCACATTATTAAATAGCTTTATGTTGATAACTCCATAATTTCTCCAGACCATACTTCACCCCTGAACTCAACTTGAATAGATAATTTGACTTCTCATCATCTCCATTTGGATGTCTAATAGATATTTCACATTTAACTTGTCCCCAACTAAACTGATCTTTTTTTCTAAATTCTGTTCCATCTAACCTTCATTTCATAGTTAATGGCTAATCCATTTTTTCCTATTTCTCAGGTTAAAGCCTTTCAATCACCTTGATTGATCTCTCATACTTCAATCATGCTGCCCCTATAGGGTCTTTGCACTAACTGTTCTCTCTACCTGAAATATTCTTCCCCTGACATTCATATGCTGGGGTCCCTTTCTGCCTTCAATCCTTTGTTCATATGTCACCTTTTTTTTTTTTTAATGAGGACCACACAAATCACACCACTTAAAATCGTAAACATTCAGCACCACTGATCCCCTACCTACTCTGTTTTTTCCATAATACTTATCACCATTTAACATACTATGAACTTTACTTACTTATTTTGTTAATGTTTAACTGTCTTTCCCCAGTAGAATGTAAATGCCATGAGGGCAGTGATTCTTGTCTGTTTTGTTTACTTCTTGTATCCACAGTGCCAGAAACTGTAATGGGGATATGGGTAGCACTCAATAAATACTGTTCAATAAACCAATGATACTATGTTACATTTAGTCTCTATTACTTTTAATGACCCTAAACATGGTTCATCATGTTGGCAGTGACTGATGTGGATCTTCCACAACAAATGTAACACTTCCTTTTTTTTCCTAAGATTTATTTATTTTATTTGAGAGAGAGAGAGAGCACGGGCTAGAGGGGCAGAGGGACAGGGAGAGAGAATCTGAAGCAGACTCCAGGCTGAGCAGAGCCCAAAGCAGGGCTTGATCTCACAACCCTGAGATCAAGACCTTAGCCGAAACCAAAAGTTGGATACTTAAGGGACAGTGCCACCCAGGCGACCCTGTAATATTCCCTTTCATAGGACATATGGTGTGTATTTTCTGACTGGACCAAAATGTGCTTTTTGTAACAATGAACCAGAAGCTATTCTTTAACAACATGCCCTCTCCACCCACAACCATCTCCAATTCAAATTAAGTGTCAAGTTGTAATCTTTTTATTCAAAGATTTTATTTATTTGAGTGAGAGAGAGAGAGAGAGAGAGAGTGAGCACAGGCGGGGGAAGTGGCAGACAGCAAGGGAGGGAGAAGCAGACTCCCAGCTGAGCACAGAGCCCAACATGAGGCTCAATCCCAGGACCTTGAGTTCATGACCTGAGCCAAAGGCAGAATGAGCCACTCAGGTGCCCTCAAGTTGTCATCTTTATCAGTTACTGAAAATATTTCCAATTTTTGTAATTTTTCCACTAAAAAGTCAGCAAGAGCCTTGATTTCTGAATTTTCTCTTTTTGCTTTTCTAAACATTTCCCCTATACAGCTTCAAAAGTGAAACCAAGGACGTTTTAAATGAAAGTTTGTGTTATGATAACATCTAATTATCACTCATATTTCACACTGACTGGTTTTTGTTTTTTGAATGTTCTCAAAGCTTTGTTCTCTTACCAGCATTAACTTGTCTCTAAAAGCAGGTAGTTTACAGCCTAGCAAAGAAAGCAAAATAGTGTATGTGTGAAATTAGCACAAATTAATCAAGCTATCAAAACTTTAATTTCAGATTTGGGGACTTAAATGATCCTTATGTTTAAGTTGTCAACCTCAGAGTCTCATTAATCTAAATTTTACATTTAATTGATGAGGGCTGTGCTGCCTCCTTAGAACTGGCATATATAGTTTACAAGTTACACGATGTAGGATTCCTTTTCCTGGGTCTTAGTTCCAGCCTTTTCATTAACTAAGGGGATTTCAGACTAATTGTTTCTTCTTTCTGTGCCTCAGGGTTTTTAAACATAAGAATTCAGGAGCACTTAGGTGGCTCAGTCTTTAACGGTCTCCCTTTGGCTCAGGTCATGATCCTACAGTCCTAGAATCAAGCCCCTTGTCTGGCTCCCTGCTCAGCAGGAGGACTGCTTCTCCCTCTCCCACTCCCCCTGCTTGTGTTCCCTCTCTTGCTGTCTCTCTCTCTCTCTCTGTCAAAAGATAAATAGATAGATAGATTACATAGATAGATAGATAGATAGATAAATAAATAAAATCTTTAAAAAAACATAAGAATTCAGAGAGGTATTCTTCTGCTGTATCTGTCTTAGAGAAAGAGACATTGATGTGTGCTGAACAGGACATAGGTTTTGGAGTCATGAAGACCTGTATTCAAATCCTGCCTCAGCCACTAACTGGCTTTGTGGCTGTAGGGAAGTCAGTATCACTGACCTCTATTTCTGTCATCTCCAAAATGATGTTAAGACCTATTTCACAAGATTTTGAGGATTAGGTAAGCAATTTGAAAAGTGCCTAGCATAGTGGCCAGCACAGATCTCACTTTTCTTCCTTTTGTTGCTTCTCCATCTGCCTCTGTCCTAATTGTAAAATGAGGTGTGAGAACTAAATTTTATGTAAGTGACTATCATGCAATAAGTGCTTAATAAATGTCAGTTCTTTTGGATGTTTGATGAAGTAATTAAGTTTACTAAATAAGGAAAGTTAATATTACAAATAGTAGGGAAGAGGAAAATGAGAAAATAAAAGTTTAAAGGAAAACATGAGAACTTAGTAAATTTAATAATTATTCCTATTTCAAATAATAATTTCCCATTGGTTTGAGAGTACTCATCTTCCCAAATGTCTAAAATATCTCAAAACTAAAATCTCTGCTGCATAAATAAGCCCATTATCTGAGCCCTATATTTTTGCAAAGATTTCATAAGATATAAAATACAGGGGCACCTGGGTGGCTCAGTGGGTTAAAGCCTCTGCTTTCGGCTCAGGTCATGATCCCAGGGTCTTGGGATCGAGCCCCACATCGGGGTCTCTGCTCCTCGAAGAGCCTGCTTCCTCCTCTCTCTCCCTGCCTGCCTCTATTGCCTACTTGTAATCTCTGTTTGTCAAATAAATAAAATCTTTTTTTTAAAAAAAGATATAGAATACAGATTCTTAACTAAAAAAGTGATTAAATTATCAAATTCATCACTTTGCCTAACATGTTTATCAAAGCAGTGTCTACTGCTAATTGGAATCAGGTGTACAATACACAGGGCTCACTGACCTCCTTGGAAATAAGTATCTTAGGGGAACATGCGTTTTTATAAAAGGATACCAGTTAATTTTAATAACTTCATATATACCTTTTTTATATACTCCCGAAGTGAAATGTACAATGTACGTGAATACTAAAGGTGAATGTTTGCTAATGTCTTGAAAAGGTCATTTGTAAGTTCATTTATTATAGTCCTATTGCAGAGTATTTGTAACACATCTTGCCTTGATTTAATTCACTATTAGTCATATGTAAGTGATAATATGCTCCAATCTATATAGACCTTTTTGATTTTCTTTTTTTATTTGACAGACAGAGATCACAAGCAGGCAGAGAGACAGGCAGAGAGAGTGGGGGCGCGAAGCAGGCTCCCCACTGAGCAGAGAGCCTGATGCTGGGCTTGATCCTAGGACCCTGAGATCATGACCTGAGCCGAAGGCAGAGGCTTAACCCACTGAGCCACCCAGGCGCCCCAACCTTTTTTGATTTTCATATAATTTACTTTCTTTTTTTTTTCCAGCTTATTTTAGTATCAAATGGGTAAATATTTTTTTTTCCTTTTATAGAATCATGAGTAGTCCTGCTCCTCTGGGCTTTTAAAAAGATGTATAAATATTTCTTAATAATAAAATACATGCTAATTTATTATTTTTAACTAAATTTAAAAGCATGATGTATAATTATATAACATTTGCTATAATTCCAGATATGGAAGTATAGAAAAGTATAACTCACTTAAGGTGAATATAGAGTCATTTATATTCAACCATGTGAGCTGAAGTTACAAAAGAAGAATGAAAGTAACAATTTTTTTAGCTCCTAATGGATAATTCTAAATAAAACTTAATTCATGAAAGGGTCTTTAACTTTTTGATGCTCAACTTAACTGTTCAATCCAATAAACATTAATCCTGAACAGTCTGCCATAGTGCTGAAGAGCAGGGGCTTTGCAATCAAGTGACCTGGGTTTGGATTTCCATATCACAGTTTACTCTCTGACTCTAAGCAAGTTACTCAATTGCTAATTGTCTTAGTTTCTTCAACTGTACAGTTGGACTCTCATATCTACTTTGTAAGAATGTAGTATAAGGATTCAACAGGAAAGAATGTATGTGTGCCTGGTTATAGAAAGCACTCAATAAGTGGTAACTGCTAATACAATGTATTAGAGTCTGTGCCAGACTCTATACACTGGTTATGCAAAGATAAATAAGACATTACCTGGTACTGAACTTAAATTATGAACAGAGTGTATATTGACATACAACTATAGTGTTGCTAGCTTTACAAAATAACATGTGCCAATCAGGCACATTATTTAGCTGTCTGTATTGCACATGTTATAGGAAATATATACCATATAAGCAATGCTGAAATGAGCTCTGTGTGTGTGTAAAAATTTGAATATATGAGTTTTCAAACCCTGATATGAAGTTCCTGGTGGGGCTTAAGTTGGCTATGGTTTTACAATACAAAATATGCTAGTTATAAAATGTATTTTGTGGAAATTAATTATATCCTTAACATCTTTAGAATGGGATAAACATTTAAGAAAAGAAAAGTTTGTTTTGCTCTAAATTGACTAACTTTTAAATAAAATTTATGGAAAATAGGTATTTTTGTTGTTGTTGCTCAGAAGCTTCACATGAAAAACTTCTAAGGAAGCTAAAGAGCATGCCTTAACTTTCTATAGGTTTGCTAGTCAATCCCTGTAAATTGCTTTTTATTATTATTATGATGTTATACTACTCACCATACAGTACATCATTAGTTTTTGATGTAGTGTTCCATGATTCATTGTTCACATATAATACCCAGGGCTTTATAGTTAGAAGAGAGACTCTTCCAGAATGCAGTAAAATATAATAAATCACTTTTTTGGGGGGGGACATCGTGTTTATTGTTTTGAGGTCACAGGTCAAGTCACCTCATCCCCACCAAGAAGGGAGGAAGATACCCTGGGTGTGGAGTGGGAGTGTGGGTGGAGCACCTATTTTTCTACCTTTGGAGGCCCAGGGGCCTGGGAAGGTGGCTGTGCCCTGTCTGACACCCCTCCCCGAGAGTGCAATTTTTTAAATATAATTTTATTTATTTAAATTTTATTTCTTCAATGTTCCAAGATTCATTGTTTGTGTACCACACCCAGTGCTCCATGCAATACCTGCCCCCCTTAATACCCACCGCCAGGCTCACCCATCCCCTCAGCCCCCTCCCCTCTAAAACCTTTGGTTTGTTTCTCAGAATCCACAGTCTCGTGGTTCGTCCCCCTCCAACCCCCGAGTGCATTTATTTTAATAAAGGAAACATCAACACACAAAACAATGTTTTAATTATCTCATTGATAGTTATGCATTAATTTCTCAGAAGGGAAGAACTTTAAGGGTGTGTCACAGGCACTGATCATTCATCAATTAAAGGTACCTATATAGTAGAAATGAGGTAGATGAGTAAAAGATAGGTGTTTCCCACATCATCTACTTCCCTCCCTGTATTCATCAGCTGATGGAGCTTCAAGAGTATCATTAGAACGATACCAAATTCTTCTGATGTCCGATATACAAAATTCGGTTTTCCAATTAATTTAGCAATTTATTCAGAAAGAGCTGTCTCTCAACTAACAATCCAAACTTGTCAAATTCTGATCAGAGCTCATAATGGTGACTCTGAAATCTCACCAAGGTTCTTCTGAATCAGAAGAAGAGATTCGGGGCACCTTGGTGGCTCAGCGGGTTAAGCCTCTGCCTTCAGCTCAGGTCATGATCTCAGGGTCCTGGGATCGAGCCCTGCATCAGGCTCTCTGCTCAGTGGGGAGTCTGCTTCCTCCCCTCTCTCTCTACCTGCCTCTTCCTACTTGTGATCTCTGTCAAATAAATAAATAAAATCTTTTTTAAAAAGAAGAGATTCATTTATGTGCAGTATAATATTTACATATGGACTATATTTTAATGCATCCTTTAGCAAGTCATCATTCCTGGGTAATGTATCAGGTGTGATTATAAATAATGTGACTGCTTTTTTTCCTTAAAAAAAAAAGACTGTAAATGGCTTCTGAAGACAATTGTAAAAGAAGAGTTGAAAATGTCTTCAGTAACTCCAAAATTATGTGGAGATATATTGACATACAAGCTTCCCACAGCTACCATAATGAAAAATCACTTTCTGTATTTACTCTGTACATGTGAGAGGTTACAGAGATGAGGAAGTCTTGTCCTTGTCCTCAAGCATATTGTTGTCTAGTTGAGGAGTTTAACAGGTCAATAGACATTTATTTATAGTGCAGTGTGGAAGTGCTCTGCAGAAGAAAGCACAAATTCCCAGAAGGAGCCCAGAAGAAGAACGGATAACCAAGTTAGAGAAGCCTTTGTAAATTGAATGAAAACACACATTTGGATAGGTAAGCTCCAAGATGTTCATGTCACATATTGTGTCACGATATCTATGTTTATATCTCATATTTTGGCATTCTCTTTAGTGACAAAATCCTTAACAAAACATTCCACATGAAAAAGAATTACATAATTGTTTTGTCTTCTCTATTACAAGCAATTAATATACACAGGTTTAGAAAAAAAAGATTGAAGAACTTTATTTGGTCTCTTTGTTTTGACACCTTGTAGCTAAACTAACTGGCTTAGTATAGGATGAACAATGAATCCAAAATAAAGAGTTACATTCTAAATGGAACAGAGGTATTCATCATAATGATATGAATGTTCATTTTTCTCCCATAAACCAATCAATAGCCAATCTGAACACTAGCACACCTAGTATATGTTTTCTTAGTATAACTCATAATCTAATTTTCTTTTCCTTCTCTACTTCTCTTCTTTGCACTTTCTATAGAATGACTGTTCTTGTTGAACAGTGAATCCAACAAGAGAGAGGAAGATGGGAATTAGGTCATGTTCCAAACTGACAAAATTAGGCTGTGGAAATCAAAATGTGTCCAGGGAGTTACACTGAAGACAGAATTGAAGAGATATTCTTCCTCTCTGCCCTGGACCAATAAGTGCAACTGAATTAATTCAGCTGGCAAGCTATTTTTAAAATGCTGTGTATGTAAAATAGATTCATGGGGAAAACAGTGTTAACTCTAAAGCACTCTATGGATAAGTACATTTTACATCAGCAGACAATGACCCTAGAGAAAAAAAAACACAGTGATTTTCAATCATTAATAATCAGTCTTCAAATCATAGGTAAGCAGCATGGAGAAGTAATTTTTCCCTTTTTGCCATCATGATCCACAAAACCATGGATGGTTTGAAGTGTAGATTCAATTTAATCCTATTCATATTTCTTGAAGACATGCTAGGTGCTATGTGCTGGAGGTGTGGTGATACACCAGACAGACATAGTTCCTGTCCTCATGGAGTTTCCAGTCTGGCAGGCAAAACAGATATTACACAAGGAGTTGTAAGTATTATGACTCTTATGAAAGAAAAGTCAGTGAAATTGGGAGTATAAAAGAGGGCTGCATTTAGCCTTGAAGCAGGTAACTATGGTCAGAGTCCTATCTACACTGTAGCTTAGATATGGGAAAAGTAGATGAGATAACATTCAGGCTTTATTTTTTGTAGTTGAAATATGCTTAAAAGTCACTGGGACACTTTCTTCAGGGGACTTGGGTGTGGGAGAGTCTCTCCCTGGTTCACATGCTTTTATATGCACTTACTTTCTCTCTAAGCTGGAATGCCTATTACTCTTTATATTCTCCCCCAAGATAATGGAGTCATTTCTTAAGTGTTAAACTTCCCAAGCTCTTTAACTTTTAAATGTTAAACTTCCCATGCTTTGTAACTCTTCTAGAAGGGTTAACCCTTAGCCATCATTTAGGAACTCTTTTAGGTGTGTTCTCCATAATTCTATGGCATTCTCAGACCCAGCATAATGTCTTTACCTTTCTTCCATTTGGCTTCAGAATCTTGTCTCCTAGTAGGAAATGTAAGGAGTTAAATTTGGTTTTCATTGCTCCTATTGTTCATTCACTGAGAGTCTTCAGTGCCAAAGTGTACTGTGAGTAAGAGTCAGTTTTCTCTATTAATGAAAAACTACCAGAGGACAAGAAAGTAATTTTTAATAAAGTAGAAGGAAACTGTGAAATCTAACAGTATTTGTTCTGGTACTTAAAGTGATTCAAAGTTGCTTTCTGGGGTAATAGGAAGTATATACAAAAGAGTTGGGGATCAGTACTTTTTTCTGTTCCACAAGTATTCTGCAGAAAGCCTGGTAAATTGTCTTGCCAACAGGACATCAGGTGCTCCTTCAAATCACTATTTTTATATCAGTTGGATATTTTATATATATATATATATATATATATATATATATATAATATCATATATATGATATATTTTATATCAATTGGATATTATATATTATATATAATATATATTTATATATATAAAATATATATGGAATACAACTCAGCCATCAAAAAGGACGAAATCTTGCCATTTATAATGATGTGAATAGAACTAAAAGGTATTATTCTAAGTGAAATAAGTCAGTCAGAGAAAGACAAATGTTATATGATTTCACTCATATGTGAATTTAAGAAATAAAACAGCTGAACATTAGGAGAAGGGAAGGAAAAATAAAATAAGATAAAAACAGAAAGGGAGGCAAACCATAAGAGACTCTTAACTATAGGGAACAAGAACAGTTCAGTGTTCATCTTCTTTCATGTTTTCATCTTCACATATAATTTCATTCGACCAAAAAGGCCTATATTTTGTTTTGTTTTGTTTTGTTTAAACATTTTTTTTTATTTTCAGCATAACAGTATTCATTGTTTTTGCACCACACCCAGTGCTCCATGCAGTCCGTGCCCTCTCTAATACCCACCACCTGGTTCCCCCAACCTCCCACACCCCCCACCTCTTCAAACCCTTCAGATTGTTTTTCAGAGTCCATAGTCTATCATTGTTCGCCTCCCCTTCCAATTTCCCCCAAATGAAAAAGGCCTATATTTTTTTACAAAGATTATAAGCCATTGTACCAGACAATTTCTAAGAAGTATGATTTTTTTTATTTCTTTAAGTATCCTGTTCCAAAATGTCCTCATACTGCTGGGTAATTCAGAAAGCCAGCTGATGTAGGAGGATGTGGCTTAGACAAAAGGGCAAAAGTTCCTGAAGGCCTAAAGGGAAATAATTTCCTCTTCTTGCTTGTATATTTGCTGCTGCTGAGTTATTATATGAGAACAGTGGAAGGTGGACTCTTCCTCTGGATGTAGCCAGAGGGATTCCCTTGAATGAGGTCAGTGGAGCTGATAGTCCAAGCCCAGACATATGTAGGTTAAAGTGTAGATACTCTAATGGTGTCAATTACCAGTGTCTTGTTCTTCCACAGTGAGCTAAGAAGGGCCTCAGGTTTGGAATTGTTTCTGAATGCAAAGTTTCTTATAATAAGAGAGGAAGAAGCCTTAGAAAGCTTTTAGTTTGTAGAATTGTCCTTTGTCTTTGGGTGGTAATATGTGGGCAGGGGGACCAGTTCTGAAGAACTATCTAGGCAGGATGATGCCTAGGGGCCATAGAACTGAGAAGTGAGCTGGGATATGGAGGGAGGGAAGCAGACAATGTTTCTATGAACCCACCCTGCTTAATCAAAATGTGATCATTGTTACAGACTGAATGTGTGTGTTTCCCTAAAATTCATGTGTTGAAATCCTAACCCCCAATGTGACGATAATAGGAGTTGGGACCTTGGAAGGTAATTAGATCATGATGGAGGAGCCCTCATGAATGGATTAGTACTCTTCTAAATGGAACCCAGGGAGCTCTCTCTCGTCTTTCTACTAAGTGAGGATAAAATTAGAAGAAAAAGCCTACAGCCCAGGAGGCTCTCACCAGAACCTAACCATGCCTTGAATCTTGATCTCAAATTTCCAATTTACAGAATGGTGAGAAATTTGTTTATAAGCCACCCAGTCTATGGTACTTTGCTATAACAACATGAACTAAGACAATCATCTTGAAGAACTATGAGATCCAAGGAAAAACACACATTACTTTTATTTGGTATTTTTATAATCAGAAACAGACTTCAGAAATTTGATTTTATACTATTTTCATTGTGGTAATTTCATTTAGTTTCTTTTTCATTTTGCTAAAGTTGCTTTTGAAAATGCCATGCCATAATTATTATCCAAAGAAATTTTTTTCCACATACAGTATCATGTCATGTTTCTTTAGGACTATTCTTGGCTGGGTAGGCATCATGGATATATGACCTGTGCAGCTGTTTTGTTTACTGCTCTGCTGTTATTTTTTTGAAATTCTCAATAACTTTTGAACAAGGGATCCTACATTTCCATTTTGTACCATGTTCCTCAAATTATGCATTGTTGGTATCTATCTTATCTTAATTTCACTAGGTTATATGGTCCATGGTGGTGGTAGGGAAAAATGTGGACAGAAATGTGATTTGTTGCAGACCCCAGACATCCACAGTTTGTCACCAAGCCTGACTATCAAGTTGAACTGGATAAAAATTGAGATGACCCTGGTTCTTGAGAGTGGAAGGTGAAGTGTGAAGTTCCATGAGATCTAGGTATAGTCATTTCTATGTTGTCACATATGAATATTTTTAAAATTTTATTCTATTTATTTAGTGTTCCAAGATTCATTGTTTATGCACCACACCCAGTGCTCCATGCAATATGTGCCACCACCAGGCTCATGAATATTTTTAAGGTGTTTCATGTTAACTCTTTCATAAACTTGGCTACAGGGTCAAAGTAGATAGAGTGCTGCATTAGTATTTATTGCTGCCACCAGATTAGAAAAAAGGAAACTGGTAATAGCTGCCTACCACTCTAAAATGCTATTTACAGTACAGATTAATCAGTGAATGCTGGCATATGCCTTTGGTGCTCTCAAAAGGAGGTGTTGAGGCATTATTGAGATTACTTATTGTATTGTTTATAGCATTATCATGAAGCTATCAGGATGAGGTCAAATATGATGGTTAACATTGCAGAATTGTAGGCAACAGAGAGAAGAAATGTATCTCAGCCTTGAGCAACTTGGAGTTAAGCTCCAGGTTAATAAGCATGACAGATTAAAAACCCATTTCACTTGGATATAATGACACCAATTGAGTTGTTTGTTACTGACCCATTATCACTAGAATGAATACTCAAAGTGGTTCTTTGTGAGAAACTTGGGCCTCCTTCCTCCCCCCACCCCCCCAGGATCTTCTTGGAATTAGCAACAGAAATGTGCTAGCTATATGTGGGCAGTCTGTGGCTGTAGGGCTTTAAGACAATGTAGTTTGCTAGCCAATAATCAGAGATTTACTGATACCTCTTCTGAATAGGTAAAGAGTCATCACTCTCTTTTTGGTCTGTTAAAACAAACCCAAAGAAAGCATACATACCCTAACTTCTTTCATGCTAGGGAAAGAGCTTTGGAAGAGTATGTCAGACTAATAAATCTTATTTGTATTAGCTTTTGTTATTTGCAGCATACATCACCCCATTTGGAAACAGGTTATCATGTGTCTTCTCATTTTTAAGTTGTATATGGGTCTTCCACCAGCAAGTACTCTTGGTGCTCAGGGACTCATAGTGGTCCCTTATAGTTCTTGAAATCAATCTTACTCTGAAATGGGGCCTCCCAGTTTGTAGCTTCTCCCTCCTACAGTCATTTAGAGTTATTGGTTTGCTCTGAAAGCAATGAAAATTGGAGCATGTTTTTTAATAGACTTTTTTCCCAAGGACTGCCAGGAAGATTGGCCCCCTTTCCACTATGATATAGTTTTTTGGTTTTTTGTTTTGTTTTGTTTTTTTGACATAGTGCCTTATTCTTGAGGTTTTCTCTAGTATTTGAGGGTACCAACTGAGGATCATACCCTATGAGTACAACTAACTATGTGTATGAGTACAGCCAGTAACTATCCACATCAAAGGATATCACTCCTTTCCTTAAGATTTTATTCTCTCTGGTCTGCTAGAATGCTGGGAAGGCCCATATTATGCCTTTCCTTTGCCTCCACTGCTTTCCTTAACCTGAACGCCTTCCTTTGTTCTTTCTCCCTGCCCAAACCCAACCTTCATCATTTCCTCATGTGCCACCATCTTTATGAAGTCTTCTCAAAGTACATCTCAAGTCCATCATCCTGTCCTCGAAATTCAGATGGTATTTAAGCTCTTTGCCATAATAGTGTTTACTTAGCTATCCTATACCTTAAGTTTCTTCTTTTTGTTGTTATTGTTTAAGGTCTCTTTAACCATACAGTTCCTATGTGTATTTATTTATTTATTTATTTTCACCCTGCAGAGCACTGGTACCACTTATAAGTACATGATTGATTATTAAGTCAGCAGAAGGGTTAAATCACTGATGGCTTTATTAAGAAGGTGAATATTTTATGAAAAGAGGAGTCTTCACAAAAACTAGCTTGTTAGGTTAACCTAGGACACAAGGCTAGGAAATCTATTGGAGAAAAAAAGAAAGAAGAATACTTCAGGTGTTGCTTAGAATAATAATCAAAAAAGATATTATTCCTGTTTTAAGATCAGGAAACCAAGGCATAAAGATCTTAACTGAGTTGTTCAGAATTACATATCTAGTAAGTGACAGAACTAAAACTTGAATCCTAATTCTCTGACTAAATGCTATGCTCTTCCCCACTCTAAAACATGATATCCTAGCAACTGTGGGTAGGTGAGAGTCCTTCAATTTTCTGTGTCTTTCTTAAAATGTAGCACTCAGGGAAGTATGTTTGTGTGTGGGAAAGGAGAGTTGGGGGAAAAATAATAGCTATTTACTCACTTTGAATTTTGAGTGCTGGCTAATTCTAATATTTAAATCAAAACTCTAAATGTTAATCTCTTTTCATTTTCACCCTCATTCTTGTAACAACTCCTCCCTTCCCTTATTTCACTCCTCTTCACATTCCATTTTTCTCCACCTCCATCCAAATAATCTAATTACAGTTTTGCAAGAGGAAGTTACAGACTAAATGCTGCTATATCCACACCTGGAATTTACATTAGTTTTAGTGAATCAAGCTCTGACTGCCACTTTGTGTTGCATTCCCATAGCAGAATGGGAGAAAGAAAAAAAACTGAAAGCTCAGCAACTACAGCTCCTAGATCTTATGCATTTATAACTTTGCTCTTCCTTGACAAGTTACTTATTTTTCTAACTTTGTTTTTGAAAAGGAGATGCAAATTAGAATGATGCCATAGTAATTATATTTTGATTACTTTGTATTTGAAAAATGCATGGAAGGGTGTTGATCTATAGTAACAGAAAATAATGGGGTTTTGTTTTGTTCTGTTTTGTTTTTGATAAGAGATGGAAAAGGTATAAAAAAGCTTGTAAAAGCATCCTGAGAACTCCAGTCTCTTTGACCTACTACAGTAATCATCAGAGGCCTCTGATGCATCTTTCTACCTATAGTGGCCCTCCATGTGCCTAAATGTAGGCTCAGTGCTCTGAAGGAAAAAGATTAAAAATAAAAATCAAAAGAAGCTGCCTGAGTAGAGAAAAAAAAAAACCCTCAACAAACCAGAATGGAATAGGAACATTAAATGCCAGACTAAGGAACTTTGATTTTAGCTTAAAGGCAATTAAGAACTTTTGAAAGTATGGCAGGAAGAGATTAAACAAGGTGCTTCGGCTCTAATAACTAACTGATGGCTAAGCTAGAACTAAAATCAAAGTCCTTTATCTCAGTTCCTATGTATTGGGTTGTTTCTCTAAGTAACAACATTTGAGATAGAAATATAAAAGTATAGTGATTATATGTAAGTGATGAATCACTAAATACTACTCCTGAAAAAAAGAAATACAAAAGTACAGTGATTAAGGGATTGGGCTCTAGACTCAGATGTCTGTTTACATTTCATTTACACCACCATATAACTGTCTGAACTTGGGTCCCAGTTCCCACATCTGTACAATGGGAGCAATAAGAGTACTTATGTCATCAGATTGCTTTGAGGATTAAATGAGATAATGTGTAAAGGTTTAGCACAATGTTTTTGGCACATCGTAAATACTTAATAAATGGTGGTTGCCAATAAAAAGAAAAGGGAAGGGAAGGGAAAAGAGGGGAAGGGAAAAGAAGACAAAAAGGGAAACAGAAAGGAAGAGAAAAGAAAAAGGAAAAACAGCCAAAGATCAAACACTACTGCCTTGGAGTCAGATCACATTTGGGAATGTGAACTGACCTGGATCCTGAGCCCTTGCCTGATTTTTAATGTATTGTTCAATCAAAGGTCTGAATGTTCGTTTCATCTTTTCTTAGAGTTGCTGGGTCTCTTATCTCCATCTACCCTGTGAAATGATGTCTGTTTTGCTGTCATCCACATCTTGACGCTAGAGGGTATTACTGTCATCATGGCTTGGCTCCCCTCACCATGAATAATATTTTTTCAAGTCTCCTTCCAATCTCACCTCAATTGTTACCTCATCTGAAAATTCTTCCTTGACCAAAGTACCTATCTCTACCCTATCCCTTCAGGAACACTCAATCCCATTATTTTATTTTGTTTTTCAATAAAATATAGTATTACCTCAGATTACCTAATATGTTTATTTATTGCCTGATCTTTCCCACTGAAATTTAAGCTACTTAAGGGCAGAGGCCCTGTCTGTCTTATATTCAGCAATTTTTTCTTAAGCTCCCAGTACAGTACCTGGACCAGGGTAGGCACTCAATAACAATTTGCTGGATGAATGAATGAATGAGTGAATCTGGTAGGTGTTTACTGAACAGTTGTTATGTACTTAAAGCCTAACTACCTGTTTTGGAGAACAGAAACAGCTGGCTTCCTAGAGAGTTTACCAATAGAAATGTCAGACATTAAAATGTTGATGTGTGCCGAGTTTCTTGTTTCCTATCACTGAGGCTTTCACAGCAGCAGTAGGTCAGGAACTATTTTAAGCTTCATGGGCCAAGATATTTTCAACTCTCTCTACAAAGCTGTACAGTTTGGTTCAGTTTTAGGAAGTTTCCAGCCACCTTGCTTCCTCCTAATTCACTGTTGGACCATTGAGTTCTAAAAACATTGGCATAGTGAAATCTATCTCCTAACATAGGCCCCAAATGATTCTGAAGGTAAGTAAGGATACTTGGGAAGCTGATGTTTTGCCAAGATTTTTACCATGTAGTAAAGTTGACCAGTAATAGAGTGAGGCTAATTAGACTTCCTCATAGTGACTGGTATTTTTAGGAATTTTTTCTATTGACTTCTCTATAAGAAGAAATGGAAAGTCTGAAGAGGAAGCCCTGATAAGAGGAAAAATCATTTTCCCCAAGTGCAGAGGGTAGGAAACTCAGCGGCTGCTACTAATGACATCTACCACCAAGGCAATGTAGTACATAGTTTATTCCAGGAACCATGCTAAGTGCTTTACTTGCATCTCCTCTGAGGAACAGAAAGACACTTTGGGGTTGAGATTGACAACTTCATTTTTGCTATATATCACTAGGCCATTTATTTTACAGGGATAAGACACATCAACATCCTATTTTACGGATATTGGAGGGTGCTGTTTTAAGGACTATAACTGTGCTTTTTTATTGCTTCTCTCCACAATCCTGGGGTAACTCTACAACCTGTCTCTCCGCTTCATTATTCATTCACCTTCTTTGGGCCTCTCCACCCACTATTTAGACAATGAGGCTAATGTTACAAGCTCTTAACTACCAGACAGTACATTTACTCCTACCATCCAGGAGTGCTAGATGGCTGTTATTTCATTTTCTGTGTCTTGTAAAATGTTTATACAAATGTTGGACATTCCTTTGGTCACTGATTATTATAATTTATTATATTATAACATAATATTATATATATCATATAATATATATCATATAATATATATATCACTGATTATTATAATATATTATTATTATTATTATTTTAATGATTATCATTACTTGCCTGGGTTTCTTCATCCTGGAGTGATACTAATGGTAACCAGTTCTTATCATCATCTATGGCTGCGTGGCAGAATCAAAGTGCCCACAGTCCTTGGGTGATCAGATATTGAATAGTTTGCAGAATCTGGTAGTATTTTGTTAGTGATAGACATGGTATTTCAAAAATGAGACCTAAATTTAACTGAGTTATTACAGAGTTTTCCAGGTTTTAGTAGGTGTATGTTGGACTTTCTCTTTTAAAACTTACAAAATGTATTGTTTTTATATTATTTGATAACGAAAAAAAACTTGAATAGTCTTTTTATTGAGGTAAAATTGGTATACAACATTATGTAAGTTTTGGGTATACAATATTATAATTTGATATTTGTATACATTACAAAGAGATTACTATCATTAGTCTAGTTACCATCTATCACCATTCACTTCAGCTCCTTCACTCATTTTGCCCACCCTCCAGCCCCCTTCCCCTCTGGTAACGACCAATCTATTCTCTGTATCTTTAAGTTTGTTTTTATTTTGTTTCATATCTTTGTTTTGTTCTTTAGAGTCTACATAAAAGTGAAATCATAAAGTATTTGTTCTCCTCCACTGGACTTATTTCACTTAACATAATACCCTAAAGTACCATCCATGTTATCAAAAATGGCAAAATTTCCTTCCGTTTTATCGGCTGAGTAGTATTCCATTGTATGTATGTATGTACAAACACACACACGTGCACACACACACACACTCACACATGCACACACACACACTCCATATCATCTTTACACATTCTTCCATAGACACTTAGGTTGTTTCCAAATCTTGGCTATTGGAAATAATGCTGCAATAAACATATGAGTACATATATCTTTTTGGATTCGTGTTTTCATATTCTTTGGATAAATACCCAAAAGTATGATAGCTGTAACATATGGTAGTTCTACTTTTAAGTTTTTGGAACTCTCCATGCTATTTTCCATGCTGGCTACACCAGTTTACATTCGCACTAATGGTTCCTTTTTTTCCACATACTAACACTTGTTTTTTCTTGTCTGTTTGATAATAACCATTCTAACAGGTGTAGGGTAATATCTCATTGTGGTTTTGGTTTGCATTCCCCTGATTCTTAGTGATGTTGAAGAACTTTTCATATGCCTGTTGGGCATATACATGTCTTCTTTGGAAAAATGTCTATACATATCCTCTGCCCATTTTTAAATCAAGTTGTTTGGATTTTTTTGTTGTTGAGTTGTATTTTTTATATATATTTTTTGGATAGTAACCCCTTACCAGATACAGGTTTTGCAATATCTTCCCCCATTCAATAGGTTGCCTTTTCATTTTGCCGATTGTTTCCTTAGCTGTGCAAAAGCTGTTTAGTTTGATGTAGTCCCATTTATTTATTTTTGCTTTTGTTTCCCTTGCCTTGGCATCAGATCTACAAACACATTGCTAAGAATGATTTCAAGGAGCCTCTGTTTTCTCCTAGGAATTTTATGGTTTCAGGTCCTACATTCAAGTCTTCCATCCATTTTGAGTTAATTTTTATGTATGGTATAAGATAATAATCTAGTATCATTCTTTTGCATATGGCTGTCCAGTTTTCCCAGCAGCATTTATTGAAAAGACTTTCCCCATTGTATATTTTTGCCTCCTTTTTTGTAAATTAATTGGCCATCTATGTGTGAGTTCATTTCTGGGCTTTCTATGCTGTTCCATTTATCTATGCATCTGTTTTTTATGAAATTACCATACTATTTTGATTATTATAGCTTTGTAGTATAGTTTAAAATCAGAGAGTATGAAAACTCCAACTTTGTTTTTCTTAAGATCACTTTGTCTATTTAAGATCTTTTGTGTTTCCATACAAATTGTAGGATTATTTGTTCCAGTTTTGTGGAAAATACCATTGGGATTTGATAAGGATTGCACTGAATCTGTAATTGGGTAGTATGAACATTTAAACAATATTAATTCTTCCAATCCATAAGCATGAAATATATTTCCCTCTATTTGTGTCTTCATTTTTTAAAAATCAGTATCTTGTCATTTTCAGTGTACAGATCTTTCATCTCCTTAGTTAAATTTATTCCTAGGTGTTTTGTTCTTTTTGATGCAATTGTAAACATGATTATCAATTTCTCTTTCTGATAGCTTGGTATTAATGTAAAGAAATGTAACAGATTTTTGTATATTGCTTTTGAATCCTGAAAATTCATTTAACCTCAGGTTTTTTTTTGGGGGGGGAGGGTGGAATCTTTAAGGTTTTCTATATATGGTATCATGTCGTTTTGAACAGTGGTAGTTTTAGTTCTTCTCTTTAGATTTGGATGTCTTTTTTTTTTTTTTTTTTTTCTTTTTCTTATGGGGAGGGCTTCCTCAATACTTTTTTGAATGAAAGTATCAGGAAAGGGCATCGTAGTCGTTTTCCTTGCAGAAAAGCTTTGATCTTTTCACTGTTGAGTACAATATTAGTGGTGGGTTTGTCACATAAGGACTTTGTTATGTTGAGTTACATTCCCTCTATGCCCATTTTGTTTAGAGTTTTTTTTTAATCATAAATGGATTTTGAATTTTATAAATGAATTTTATTGAGATGATCATATGATTTTTATCCTTCATTCTGTTAATGTAGTGTATCATATTGATTTGCAGATGTTTAGTGATCCTTGCACCTTTGTAAATCCTACTTGATCACAGTGTATCAGCCTTTTTTTTTTTAAAGATTTTATCTATTTGAGAGAGAGAGAGAAATCACAGGTAGGCAGAGAGGCAGGCAGAGAGAGAGAGAGGGGAGGAAGCAGGCTCCCTGCAGAGCAGAGAGCCCAATGTGGGGCTCGATCCCAGGACCCTGGGATCATGACCTGAGCCGAAGGCAGAGGCTTTAACCCACTGAGCCACCCAGGCACCCCGTGTATCAGCCTTTTAATGTATTGTTGAATTTGGTTTGCTAGTATTTTGTTGAGCATTTTAGCATCTATGCTCATCAGGGATAGTGACCTATAACTTTCTTTTTGTTTGGTGTTCTTGTCTGGTTTTGACATCAGGGTAATGCTGGCCTCATAAAATGAGTTTGGATAGTATTCTCTTCAGTTTTTTGGAAGAGCTTGAGAAGCATAGGTATTAAATGTTCTTCGAATGTGTGAAAGAATTCACCAGTGAAATCATTTGGTCCTAGACTTTAGTTTGTTGGAAGGTTTTCATTACTGATATAATCTCCTTGCTAGTAATTGGTCTATTCAGATTTTCTATTTCTTCTTGAGTCAGTCTTAGAAGATTGTATGCTTCTATGAATTTATCCATTTCTTGTAGGTTGTCCAGTTTGTTGACCAGTCAGTATTCATTCATTGTTATCTCTTATGATCATTTGTATTTCTGTGGTAATCAGTTGTAACTTCTCTTTAATTCCTGCTTTTATTTATTTGAGCCCTCTCTCTTTTTATCTTGGTGAGTCTAGCTAAAGGTTTGTTAATTTTGTTTATCTTTTGGAAGAACTAGCTCTTAGTTTCACTCATCTTTTCTATTACCATTTTAGTTTCTATTTTACTTATTTCTGCTCTAACCTTTATTATTTCCTTTATTTTACTATGTTTGGGCTACTTTTGTTCTTCTTTTTCTAATTCTTTTTAGGTACAAAGGCATATTGTTTGAGATTTTTCTTATTTCTTAAAGTAAGTCTATATCACTATAAACTTCCCTCTTAAAAGTGTTTTTCTTACATTCCATAGATTTTCATTTTCATTTCTCTTCAGATTTAAAAAAAAATTCCATTGATTTCTTTGTTGACCCAGTGGTTGTTGGTTAGTATCTGTGAGCTATGGCAAGGGCAAGGGAGGGTGCTAATATGTTGTCTTTCTGTTCATGTTCCCTGGTGGCACCTCTGTACCTTCTGGATGTGTGGTAAAACTGAAGCCTGCCCTCAGGTTGAAGCTCCAGGACAGGAAAATAAGCTTTTTTCACATACAGACTGGAGATGTGTTTCATTTTTTTTTTATTATGTTCAGTTAACCACTGTATAGTACATCATTAGTTTTTGATTCATTAGTTGTGTATAACACCCAGAGCTCATCACAACACATGCCCTCCTTAGTACCCATCACCCAGTTATACCTCCCCCCACCCCCTTTCCTCTGAAACCCTCAGTTTGTTCCCTGGGGTTGATGGTCTCTCATGGTTCACCTCCCTTTCTGATTTCTCCCCCTTCAGAACATAAGCAATATCATGGGGATGTGTTTCAATCTGATGTTTGTGCAGTTCCCTGAGGGGTGGTATCCTGCCAAAGACCATCTCTGTAATTGTTTCAGACATATGGGCCCTAGAAATACAATTTCCTCCTGGCCACTGGAGCCAGGTACTCAAGGTGCATCTCCTGTACTCAAGGGGTTGCAGTCATGTCAAGGCCTGCTACATCTGTGGTGCTCAGGGACCAGGCATTCAGCTGATTCAGCCATGGTAGGACAGGCTGCAGGCATCACACAAGAAAGCAGAGTGCTTGGCTGGCTTGGCTTTGGTGTGCAGGAGCTGGGCTCTAGGCTGAGGTGGAGTGGGTCATAGCTGTGGTGCATGGTGAAAGAGTACTGGGCTGTCCTGTTGTGGAATGCTGGGTTGGGGTGTCAGCATCCTGATAGTCCTGGCAGACCACTCCCACCAAAGCTAGAAGACTAAGGGCAGAGGAGTGCAAAATGGTACTAGCCTGCATTGGCATCAATAAGGTGAATCTGCCAAAACATCGCAAAAGAGATATCTGCCAGTACCTTTGTCTATGGAAAAAGTCCCAACAGGTTCCTGTCCCTTTGGTAGGTGCTTTAAGTTTAACAAATGAGTCTCCATCACATATGGTCTAGGTCCCTTTCAAACTGTTGATTTTATACTAGGTCCTGGGGCCAGTGTGTCTGGGCATGAGCCTTTTAAGAACAGATTTTCCATTTCTTATAGCCCCATGGTTGTCCTAGAAGTAAACCCCGTTGGTTTTCAATGTCAGATGCTTTGGGGGTTTGTCTCATTAGTGCAGTTCCCAGGGTTGGGGTGCCTGATATGGGACACAAACCTCTTACTTCTCAGTGATAAGATCTATGTATGAGACCCATTCTGGATATGGGTCACCATATCTGGAGTAGGTTTTCTTACAAGACCATGTCTCTGCTTCTCCTACTCATCTCAATATGGTGTTTTTATCCATTGTAGCAGAGGTGCTGTTCAGCCAGCTTTTAGGTTCTTTTCAGAGGGAATTTTTCCACATGTAGCTTTAGATTTGTTGTGTTTGTGAGAGGAGGTGATTTTAGGATTATTCTATGCCACCATCTTTAACCCCACTTGACTTGAATAGTCTTAAAGCAATAGTTAACATTTAAATTTGCTCTTCCCACCAGGAGATTTCATTATAAATCCAACTATTCATATGTAATCTCACATACCTCATACAGTAATGTTATTCATAACAAGAAATCATTTCCCTAAGGAACGCTGAGCATGTCCTACACACATCAGTAGGGCTTTATGAAAAACATTCTGACATCCAGGTGTTTCTCATGGACATTAATGCGGTCAATGCCCTCACCTGTCATCCTGAATTAGAAATCACTCCTGGATCTTATTGTGCCCTCAGGGCTAGTAAATATATGCCATGCCCCTGGACCCAAATAACATATCAGTAGTGACCTTTACCTTCCTTGGGCCAGTCTACATAGATCCTGAAATAGAGTATGCTTTTAAGTGTAGAGTTTAAATTGGGTCAGAAGAGAAACAAAATACCTTCTTTTTAGACTCTTCCATGCTTTCTCCATTTTCATTCTAATATTTTTGACACCAAGTTTCTTTCAATCCTGCTTTAAGAGACTCTTTCTGCAAGATTTAAAATAAACAGAACATCTGCAAATAACAAAACATAAAGAAGTATTGGGGCTCAGTGGGTTAGGCATCTGCCTTCAGCTGAGGTCATGGTCCCAGGGTCTTGGGATTGAGCCCCACATCTGGGTTGCATGCTCAGCAGCAAGCTTACTTCTCCCTCTCAGAGAAACTTGTGTGCTTGCTCTCTCTCTCTGTCAAATAAATAAACTCTTAAAAAATAAATAAAAATAAAGGTAAGCATCTTTCGAATACATAAGACTCATTTTCCACACAGACCATAACAATGTTAGGATGTATGTGTGCATGTGTTTATTTGTGTGTGTGTAAGTAAGTATGCAATCAGATACTATTCTTTATGGATCTATGATAGATTCACAGGTATTTTCAATGATTTGTGAAATCTAACGGTGAGTATATGTTATTCAAAATTCACTTATCATTCCAGGTTGGGTTTAAAAACTGTCCAATAACCGCTTTACAGAACTAATATTATTTATATTCATTCATATCAACCAATTCCTAAACAAAAGCTTCAGAGAAAACAATTTAACAATTTAACAAAAAAAACTTTGTCTTTTCCCAAGATATATACCTAATGGTGGTCTTGTCATTATATTTTGCATTACCTGGCTTTATCATGGTACTACATTATGGCAGGGATTAATTTTTTGTATATGCAAGAAGAAGAAATAATTCACTACCCATCTCTCTACTTGAATCAACATCAAATACATGCAGATACGATTCATGAATATGAGTCAGTTTGGACAGTATGACAGATGAGATATCCTTGGAATCAACTGAAGTGCTTTAAAGAAAAAAAGCCTCATGCATGGATCCCAACCTGGGGATTCCATTTAAATGGTAGATGATGAGACTAGTATGAGTATTTTTAAAATTGCCCAACATGAATCTAATCTAGCCAAGGTGGAGAACCATTCCTCTATGTCAGTTTTGGAAGACATTTTCTGTAAAGTAAAACATAGTAAGTATTTTAGATTTTACAGGTCAGTCAGCCTATGTTGCAAGTACTCAATTTCCTACTGTAGCTTGAAAGCAACCATAGAAAATACATGAATGAATGATTGTGGCTGGTTTGAATAAAACGATAAAAACAGAAAGAAGAGCCATATTTGGCCCAAGGGCAGTAATTGCTGACTCCTACACTAGGTCACTGGTTCTTTAATTTTAGTATACATCAGATTACCTAGATTGACTTATTAAAATACAGATTGTTGGCTCCTCCCTAAAAATTTCTGATCTTAGATGAAGGAAGGGAGCAAGAATTGGTATTTCTAAAAAGTTTCTAGGTGATGCTAATCTTGCTTGTCTGAAAAATGATACTTTGAGAACCAATGATCTAGACCCTTTTAGCTCTAGTCCATTTTCTACATTGCTTCATGATTACTCTACTACAGCCTATTTTTAGCCAATTTTTAAAATTTAGTGGAAGATTTTTTTCAGGTGTCTGTTGGCTATTTGTATGGCTTCTTTGGAGAAAAGTCTGTTCATGTCTTCTGCCCATTTCCTGACTGGATTATTTGTTTTTGGGGGGTGTTAAGCTTGATAAGTTGCATAAGGGAAATACAAATCAAAACCACACTGAGAAACCACCTCATACCAGTCCGAATGGCTAAAATTAACAGGTTGGGAAACAACAAATGTTGATGAGGTTGTGGAGAAGGGGGAACCTTCTTGCATTGTTGGTGGGAATGGAACCTGGTGTAGCCACTCTGGAAAATAGTACAGAGGTGCCTCAAAAAGTTAAATGTAGAGCTACCCTCTGACCCAGCAATTGCACTACTAGGTATTTACCTCAATGATACAAATGTAATGATCTGAAGAGGTGCATGCACCCAAATGTTTACAGCAGCAATGCCACAATAATCAAACTATGAAAGAGCCAAGATGTCTATCAACAGATGAATGGATAAATAAGATGTGGTGTATATGTAGAATGGAACATTACTTAGGTATCATAAAGGATGAATACTTACCATTTACATTGATGTGGCTGGAACTGGAGGGTATTATGTTGAGCAAAATAAGTCAGAGAAAGACAATTACCATATGCTTTCACTCATATGTAGAATATAAGAAACAACACAGAGGATCATAGGGGAAGGGAGGGAAAACTGAATGGGAAGTAATGAGAGAGGAAGGAAAACCATGAATGACTTATCGATAGGAAACAAACTAAGGGTTGCTAGAAGAGAGGTGGGTGGGGGGATGGGGTAATTTAGTGATGGTTATTAAGGAGGGCACATAATATGATGAGCACTGGGTGTTATATGCAACTGATGAATTACTGTTCTCTGCATCTGAAACTAATGGCGTACTATATATTGGCTAATTGAATTTAAATAAAAAATAAAGTTAGTGGAAGGGCAGAATAATTCTTAATATGATAAAATATACTAATATCAATACAAAACCAGCATCACAGTTAATTATAAAATTAAGAATATTATCATTGAAGCTGGAAACTAGGCAATATCACCACTATTATCTGACTTAGTTCTGAATGTACCAGCTAATGCAATTAGATGAAAGAAGGAAATACAATATTTAAAAAGTGGAGAAAAAGAGACACAATGATCATCATTTGCAAATGATATGATTGTTATATTTGGAAAATCTAAGTACTAGTGGAACATTATTAGAATTATATAATATATACATATCTATAGAAATACAGAAAATTTATAATGGTTTCCCTGTATAAAAGCAGTTAAAACTTATAATTAATATCTTTTGATCATTAAGAAATTTATAGAACCAATAGAAAATTTATAATGGTTTAAAACTCTAATGAGGGACATAAATAGAAAGAGATACTCTGTGCTTGGATAGAAAGACAATATTGCAAAGATGTTAAAATTTGATGTAATCCCAGTGAAAATACCAAAGAACTTTGAACTAGGCATAATTATTCCAAATGTACACAAAATATGAAAATAAACATGTGAGGATAAGTAAGAAAATTATGAAAAGCAGGAGTAATAAATAAGGATTAATTTTACAATATATATTATAAACCATAGTAGTTAAGTTACAGGAATAAGAAGACTTATCAAATAAATAGACTTTTTATCTCAGAGATAGACCCAAACACTAATATAATTAAAGAGCCATATTAAAATAGAAAATTAGGGATGCCTGGGTGGCTCAGTTGGTTAAGCGGCTGCCTTCCGCTCAGGTCATGATCCCAGTGTCCTGGGATTGAGTCCCACATTGGGCTCTCTGCTCGGCAGGGAGCCTGCTTCTCCCTCTGCCTCTGCCTGCCTCTCTGTCTCCCTGTGCTCGCTCTCTCTCTTTCCCTCTCTCTGACAAATAAATAAATAAAATCTTTAAAATAGAAAATTATGTTGAAATTCACTCTGCATTTAAGGTGAGAAAGGTAACTAAAAACTCCTTATTTCATTCTTTATACCAAAACTAATTCCAAAAAGATCATGGATTTGAAAATGAATAAATAAAATTATAAAAGTATTAGAAGTATCACTGGCTATGGATGGGAATAGGGTTCTTGAAATATAGAAAAGCCTAAGAAACAAAATATAGAAACTTTAGTGGCAACTATTAGTAAATGTTACTATATAAATTTTTAAATTCTGCGCAGAAAACATACAGTGATCAAAGGCAAAAGCTAAAGAATATGTTGTAAGACATGTGACAGATAAAAGTTGGGGCGCCTGGGTGGCTCAGTCAGTTGAGTGTCTGATTCTTGGTTTTGGCTCAAGTCCTGGTCTTGGCATCATGAGATTGAGCCCTAAGTCTGGCTCCCAGCTCAGTGGGGAGTCTGCTCCTCTCCCTCTGCCCCTCTCTCTACTCAGGCTCTTTCCCTCTCTCAAATAAATACATAAATACATTACAAAAAAAAACCTAATAATTTGCATTATCATGGATCCGTACAAGATCACCATTCAATACAAAAGAAATGAGAAAACCAGCAATTCCATGGGAAAAATAAAAAAAAAAAACACAGGGGTGCCTGGGTGGCTCAGATGGTTAAGCCTCAGCCTTGGCTCAGGTTGTGACCTCCAAGTCTTGGGATAGAACCCTGTGTTGGGTTCCCAGCTCACAGGGAGTCTGTTGTCCCTCTTCCTCTGCCTCTCCCCCTGCTTGTGCTCTCTCTTCCTCACTCTCTCTCAAATGAAGAAATAAAAAATTTTTTTAAATCACAATTGGCTTATAAATTTAGGAAACAATCTTCAGTTTCACTCATGAGTAAATCCAGATTAAAGTGAGTAATAAATACTAAATTTTGATAATATGTAGTGTTGGCAAGTGAACAGATAACATAATTAGAAACAAATCCATTACTAGAAATTTGTCCTCCTGATTAGTAATTTTCAATCTGGGGTGATTTGTCACCAAAGGGACATTTGACAATGTCTGGAGACATTATGGATTGTCAGGACAGAGGGTGCTACTGGAATCTAGTGGATAGAGGCCAGAGATAATACTAAACATCCTACAATGTATAAAACACCCCACAACAGAGAAAAATCTGCCCAGAAGTGTCAGTTGCGCTGAAGTTGAAAAATCCTGTTATAGATATACATGTTTACACAGATGTATGTTCAAGGGTGTTCTTTGTAGCATTGTTTATAAAAACAAAAGACTGAAGGTGAACTAAATCTTCATCAGTAGGAATCTGATCAGGTAAAATATGACATACCCACAGAGTGCTATTATGCAGTCTATGAGGAGACTAAGGTGTGTGTGTGTGTGTGTGTATATATATATACACACACACATGCTGATAGGAAAATATTTACAAGATATGCTAAGTAAAGAAAATGTAAAAATACAGAACAGTATATACAATATGTCCCCATTTGTAAAAAAAAAAAAAAAGGTATATGTGTGTGTATGTGTGTGTGTATAAAATGCATATATAATATATATTATACATGTATGTATATATGCATATACATGTGAAAATCTGCAAGAATGCACAATAAATTATTGAAAATGGTAAATGGTCACTCTTGGGTAGTAGATCTAGGGTACGAGGTCACTTTTTATTTGTACTCTTTTGTGTCATTTGAAATTTTACTTTATGAAAGTGTTTTCTTCATATTTTTTAAGAAACCCAGGCTGATATTACTTCGTCTTACCTTCCCAGGTCTCTCTCTCATTTTCTCCCTAAACAGAACCTACTATCCAGGGAAGATGGACCAAGTTATTCATTCATTCATTCATTCACTCTCTGCCCTCTGCCTATGAACTCCTTCTCCCAGTTCCCATTTTTTGCCTTTTAAAATCCCCAAGGAGGGATGTCTGGGTGGCTCAGTGGGTTAAAGCTTCTGCCTTCGGCTCAGTTCATGATCCCAGGGTCCTGGGATCGAGCCCCACATCAGGCTCTCTGCTTAGCGGGGGCCTGCTTCCTCCTCTCGTTCTCTGCCTGCTTGTGATCTCTGTCTATCAAATAAATAAATAAAATATTTTTAAAAAATAATAAAATAAAATAAAATCCCTCAAGGAAAGTTCCATCTCAAAGAACACTTCCTATACCCAGTGTTTCCCAGTCCCCTTAGTCACTTGGGATCACCTTTTCATTTTTTTTTAAAGTCAATGACAAATTATTTTATTATGTATTAATATGTTTTCCCCACTAGAATTTCAGGTGCACCTTTTCATTTATATACACATAGCACTTTGTATATTTTTAAGGCATGCAAACCCTGTGTTGTAATTTATGAAAATTTCTGATTTTCTTCTTACCTCCACCCTAAGCACCCATGTTAGATTGTAAGGTTTTCAAGTATATAATCATATATTGTTCATTTTTGAACCAGTTATACCAACATAGTGCTTAAGGTATTATCATTGGTAAATATATATTTGTTAGTTTAAATTGAGTTGAATGAAGGTTTACAATATATAGAGAAATATAAACAAGTAAACATAAAACCAAGGCAAATAGAAAAAAAATGTTTCTTAAGTTTGTTAGTAGCCTAAACTCTGGAGCTGTTTAGTAACTTTTGCCTTAACGATGGGAAGACGGTGATGATTACGGACATGTTTCAGCCTTATGAATATCTAAAATGCTGATATTCAGCAGCATCACATAACAGCCAGAAAACAGAGAGGTTTGAGATGATAAAAGAAGTGTCTCATTCACTTGTACAATTGAGGCATCATGTGTAAAACAGAAACACTTGCCCTAGTAAGACATATGAAAAAATGACTGACACTTTAAAGTAACAATTATATTTTCAGTGGAACTGCTATAGGAATAAAAGAGATTTTTATTACAGGAAATAGAATACAAAAATATTACCTAGGTATATTACAGCATACCGGGTTAGTTTCTGTTCAGAAAATGCAATATAGACTTAACCCCACCATTGCTTTAGGAAATAGACTTAACCCCACCATTGCTTTAGGAACAACATGTTATATAGTAAAAAAAAAAAAAAAAAAAAAACACTGTTTCTTGAGGCATGCTTCATCATCTACTTTATACATCCCATAATAAGGTCAAATTATGGTAGAAATTTTATTATGAAATTATAGTTCTTGATCTTTTGAACCATTATGTATTCTTGAAGAATATCATTAGGTATTCTTTTTTTAATTTTTAAATTTTATTTTTTAATTAAAGTACTGTTGACATATATATTAGTTTCAAATGTACAACATTATGATTTAGTAGTTACATACAATACAAAATGGTCACCATGATAAGTATAGTTATCATCTGTCACCATACAATGTTATTATAATATTATAATGCCACAATAAACATAAGAGTGCATATATCTTTTTAAATTTGTATCCAAAAAGGTTTTTTTTTTTCTTAAATCAGATCTGGGCTTGGTTAGAGGTATGACAGAACTGAGTTTTGCTGTAGCTTAATAGACTTTCTATACATGAGTATATTTCAGAACTATTTCCAAGTCAGAATTTGGTATATTTATCACTATAGCTTTGATATCTTTATTAGAGGGAAAAAGTAGTCTGCAGTGTCTAATATCCTATGTATATAGCATTCTTTACTTGACACAATTCTAGCATCCAACACAAATGGGCCATGGTTTTTGTTCCCCTTTAAAGCAATATTAGAGTCACTGACCACCCACTTAACAATGGTTACTGTATTTCAAAGTATATGCCATTGATTAAATGCGAACTTATTCCTTAGTGACCCTCACAAGAGCAAAGTTAATGAGCTCAATTTGTATTGATAGTATTCTAGCTATATGGCAATTTCAGTTATTTTCTAATTTTAAAGCAAATCATGTTAGCAAGTGTAGATGTAGAACTTTAGGAATTTCTGGCCTTTCTAGAGATACTTTCCTTGGCAATGGCCCAACTCAGTTAACCATTTAGTAAGCTACATTTTGGGGAGCACATTAAAGAAAGGTACAAAACCAAACATCTAGAATTGACTTTTAGTTTCTCAGAGGGCAAAATATAAGAACCAAATGATGCTGTTATTACCTTGTTTTAGGCAGGTATAATATTTATTTGATTTCAATCTTGGATAAATTTAAAGAACCGGGGGAAGATAATTACTTTGTATTTTAAAAGCATAAAGCCAATATAAGAAACTCTGCCATGGCTAATTATAGTGTCCAGATTAAGAACTTTCAGTCTCTTCCAGAATAATTTATGAGGACAGAGTTAATGACATATGTGGGATTTTTCAAAACATTTAATTAAGAAAAAATATGAAAGGCACTTCTGAGAAAAGTGGCCCACAACAATTCCATTATCCCCACTCTCAAACTTCCCCACTGGCTTCTGCTTTACTTATCTGTTCCTATCTGTAACCTTGCTAGATGCCATGTGAGGGGGCCACAAAAGTAGAATAAGACTTGATCTTTGCCTTAAAGCTAGCAATGGAGACAGTAATTGATATGGAAACAAGCACTGCCTTGGGTTATACAGATTAATATGATAGTAGCATAGAATTTCAAATGAACTGGAGTAATCAGAGCTGATCATATATGGTGTAGGTAGGCCTTGAAGGATTGAATACACCATTACTATTTCAAAAATATTGGTGTTGATTAATGCTAATTATAGGTTAGTGATTCCATTCTACCTTAAGTTCAAAGACAAATTCTCAGATGACAGAAAATATGTTTTAAAGAGTGCCTTAAAACAGGTACATTCATTGGAAAGTGTGTTTATTGTTTTATTGTTGGAAAGCAGCAGAGAGATGAAAGTGACTATCCTTGACTTTTGGTTAAGGACTAAATAGAAAAAAAAAAACTACTAAAACTGACAGCAAGTAATAGGAATAAAAATAATAAAAACATTGCAAGTGGTATTTAAGAAGAAACTGGTGAAAATCTGTATTGATTAAAGCATATAAAAATCAAATTTGCCTCATTTTTTCTTTATGTTTATAGAAGATTGGATTAAATGCCCTTTCAGCAGCAAAATCTGTAAATTTATTAAAGTGTAAGTGTCCATTTCTTTCTAGAATAGATTTGAGTGTTTTCAGACAATAGTGATCAAATGGTAGACTCCCTCATATCAAAACTTTTTAATTGTGAAAGTAAACCTTAAAAATACCCCATTGATGTTTCGCAGCTAAGTTGAATGAGTGCAAGACTGATAACAGAGATAGACTATATATGGGTATATAGGGATGGGTAGGTGTTTGACTACACCCTTTAACCGTTCTTCATAGCTGTCAGCTTGTAATTACCGCCTCTTGTCAGAGAGATCCTACCCACACAGATTTCCCAGAATTTAGCAAAGAGTGTCAGAATAGGAAAGCGGAAGAATGTTGGCTTGGTGATAAAAAGACAGGTAATATATAATTTTTCCCTTAAAAACACTTCTCAGCATAAACAAAGCATTTAATGAATGTCTTTGGAACTATTAAATATTTGTCTTTTCCTGAGAATTAGCTGCATCACATTTACAAACTATCCCATTGTGTGTACCTGTATTTTAATTTTGGCATTTTATCTTAGAAACTCATGATATACAAAAGGAAATGAAAAGCTAGCTCCCTATGCCAGTCTTATAAATTCAAGCCAATCCATCACTTTTATATTAGTCAATGTCAGTATTTTGCCTTTGTCATCTTTGTTCATATTTTTCTCCCTTGCTATTTGTCCTTTAGGATTTTGATAAAATCCCAAACTTTTTCTATTTATGCCCATATTCTTCTTCCCCTTCTCTGGATGTCTCTGTAACACTGAGGTCTTAATCACACATGATCTTAAATTTGTATCTAGATTAGTATTCTGATATGTCTCACTATAGTGCCTGCTCTTCTAGGACTTGGCACTTCTCTGAGCCTGTTTCTCTATGCATACAATGGAGGTGGTGATATAACCACTTTAAAGGCTTATTTGGAAGATTAAATGAGATAAACCATGTTAATTGTATAGCATGGAGTCTGGCACACAGTAAATGTCCAATAATTATAACTATTATTATTATGGACTCTATAAATGCTTACTAATTGATAGCTGATTAAGCTTCCTTTCAAGTCTGCATTCTATGAGAATACAATTATTTGCCTGCTAGAAAGAACCTCAGACCATATCTACGGAAGCAGTGACTAGTCAAAAATTAGAAATATTGTCAACTAGTCATTCCCTCTACAGACCACTAATAACTAGTTTAGCTGAATTATCTGAATGATAAAATTGGCTGTTTGTGTGTCTTGGCATTACAATGTACATAATACATCTATTTCCACAAAAAAAATCCTTGCTAAGAAAAAGAAGAAGAAGAATAAAGTCATGCCTATGAGACATTTAGATAGACTTGCCACTTAACTCAGTAAAACAACCATTTGACAGGCATTTTTTAAAAATAATTTCTGACGTAGTTGACTCTCTAACTTGATTAAATTGCTTGGGATTTTGTGTGTAGAAACAGCTTCAGTCTCTTGTAGTCCTGTCCTGATTTCTTTTAAGTGCCAAGTTGGACCAATACTTATGCTCCTTATTATTCTTCTGCAGGGAAATTTCCATTTGCAACAAAGCATTAAGAAATGTCATGAAATGCATGTGTGGTGTCTGCGTGCCTCACAGGCACTATGCTAATATGATGTGTTTTGCTTGGCAAATCAGCATTGCATAATAGGGACATTGTTACCTGCATTCTCCCATATAATGGTCTGTTCTGCATTCTCATCGCCTCACATTCTGGTGGTAAGAAATCAATTCCATTTTGAAATGGACTTCACTGACAGTCCAGACAATAAGCACACAGTTGCACCAGCCTATGTGTAATTATCTTACTCAGCAGTCAGGGCTATGCAGGGGAATGACCCTTTCAGCACAGGAAATAGTGCTCCAGGGATGAGTCAATGCAGCCCTCTGAAAAGGCCAAGGGATAGTAAAAGCTTGTTGAGACTGTGACTCAATGTGATACACACTTTGGGAAAATACACTGAGTAGTGTCAGTAACTTATTTATTTGGGATTTTAATCCTGATTTCTTTCAGGAAAAAAAAACTTTGAGGTAGTTTATAAGTTGATCATAATGCTGAAAAATGAAACAATAAGGGATTAAAACAGAATAGAGATTATACTGTTAATGAGTACAGCTATGCTACTCCCAACTATGGAAATGTACTATTTTTATTAGATCAGTGAGGGTTTTTTTCTTGCTCTATGCTCTATATCAAATTGGGCCTTAAATGAAAATTTTAGGCATTCTTCATTTTTGACTAGGTCATTGGTGACCTCAGATTTTTGCCCTCCTTTCCTACTGCTCAGAAATGCTAAGGGTGCCTGGGTGGCTCAGTCAGTTAAGCATCTGCCTTTGGCTCAGGTCATGATCCTGGGGTCCTGGGAAGAAGCCCCAAGTTGCATCAGGCTCCCTGCTCAGGAAGGAGTTGGCTTCTCCCTCACCCTCCGCTCCTCTGTACCCTACCCTCAGCCTGTGCTCTCTCTCTCAGTGAAACAAATAAATAAAAATTTAAAAAAGAAAGAAAGAAAGAAAGAAATGTTGCCCTCAAAGGTGCTCCACAGGGGCGCCTGGGTGGCTCAGTGGGTAAAATTCCTCTGCCTTTAGCTCAGGTCATGATCCCAGGGTCCTGGGATCCAGCCCCGCATCGGGCTCTCTGCTCAGCAGGGTGCCTGCTTCCTCCTCTCTCTCTCTCTCTCTGCCTGCCTCTGCCTACTTGTGATCTCTGTCTGTCAAATAAATAAATAAAATCTTTCAAAAAAATAAAAGGTGCTCCACACTGTAGTGTCATCATGAACATAGTGCCTGGAGACCAAGTCTGTCCCCACTGAATTACACAGAGCAGCCTTCAGCTGCTTTGTGACAGCAAATACAAAGGGATAAGACTTGCATATGTGCTTTTCAGTGAATCATTCTTTACCTGCATTACCTGCATTACCTGGACTATAGGCATGATAGCACAACCCCTGAAGTAAATCATGCCTGATAAATTCTGTAGACAGTGGAAAATTTTAGTGTTTCTCTTTCTAAAGGCTTTAGTTTATCTTGCCAACCAAAGGCATAGTACAAACACCTTCACCAACATCCACGAAGCCCTAAGACCAAGCTCTATTTTTAAAGGTTTAAGAAAGTGATGTGTATTGTTTTAAGTCTTTAGTCTTCCAGAGTAAAGAGTAAACGTTTCCACAGTTCTGGCTTTAGTGGTTTTCCCCTGACCACTGGCCATCTGTTGTGGTATAGAACATTTCCTACAGGGATACAAGCCTTTGCAAATTTTTGTCATCACTGTCATATCAACTCAACATTTTCTTGTCATCTTTCAGTCCTTATAAACTGCTTCTGAATTGACAGCTGTCACCAACATGCTTAGGTGGCAATTTAGAGGTTAACTTAATTGACCAAGGTTAAATTTTCTACTTCTTCACTAAACACTAAAAAATTGGAGTTAATTTATAGTTAGGAACTAATGTCTGATTGCATAAAATTTTATAAATGAATTACGGGATACTGTAGTTTCTATGCATCCCTAATAGTACTTGTTCACACAGAACTGGATACCGTTTTTTGGCTTTATATGCATCAAAGATTGAATTCACATTCTACAGCTCATTTTGTTATAGTTTCACTGATAGAAAGACACCAATATATAGGCTCTGCCATCTTTTGTTAGCACCTGGTATCTAATCTAATCCTAGTTAAGTCTTGAATATCTGAGAAGATACTGTGACAATATTTCTGCTTGAAATATTTTGGTTTTACTTTTTATCATGTTTTTATTGAAGCCTTTTTTTAAATTTAAAAACATGCATGCCACACACTCAAATGCTTTTAAGAAGATATGTTTTGAAAACTGTGCATTTTCAAATTCACTGATTAAGGAAAACTACCCTTTCTCCTCAGGCATGCAATTTTTCATTGTACATTTTTCAAATGTACAAACTACAGGATGATAAGGGACTTACTGACATGATTTGCCCTACATTAAAGGTAATAAAGAGGTTTGTCCAGAGCTGACCACAAAGTGAGTTTTCAGAAAATGAATGATATTTCCACTATTTTATTACTTTATTCTTCTTCTTTCCCCATCTGGCAGGAAAGCCAAGTGTCAACTATGGATACCTTGCCAGAGCCACAGTGATGCACTGAGCAGCTGGTGGACAAATTGTATATGTCCTTCCTCAGACAATCCTGGTGACCCTCTGGAAATGCTGGGTATAAGAAATGCATTTGCTATTTCACTCATTGCCTTGTGGTTACTTTCCCTGCAGGCATACTGAGGTGTATACCTTGAGACCTGTCGGCAAATAAAGCATAGGGTTTGGTCTTTATTGTTATACTCTGGGTACTTAATACTCAAACATCATTATAATGTCGTCTAAGAATGGGCTTTCTTATAAATCTGCACTTCTAAACCCAAAGAGGATTGGATTGAGTAAGCGTGGATGGCCCAACCTACCATCATAAATGGTAGACCAACTTAGAATGCATAGCTTGTTCTTGCTGCTAAGAATAAGCACTATGTGAAAGAGAGTAAATAATTACATTATTGGTAAAGATAATTCTAATTAAACATTTTCTCAGGTTTCTCAGTCTCATTTATGTGCTTAACTCACAGCTTTTGCTCCCTTGGACTGTATAGTATCTTCTCACAAGACAAGTATCATGCCTGTGATTTGTTCTTATACAATTATACAATGCCTCTTATTGTCCAATAACTGAGACATTTTTAGTTTGGGAGGTGAAAAGGACATAAGACCAAATTCTCTCATCATGGAATGATTTCCTGTATTTCTGCTTGGCTGCAAGTTCTGTGTAAATATCTTCTTTTTAATCCAGATTTTAGGCATAAACCCTAAAATTCATTTTAACCAAGTCTATAACTCTTTCTTGAATCATCTGAGACTAGTTATTTAAACCCACATGTCATGGTAACTTTTTGCTCTTTCATTTTTTTCTTCATTGCTTTTATTTTATTATATATGATATCAGAATCTATTGCCAAACTTTTCTATTTCTTTGCCTTTAAAGGAATTTTCTATTTATTTGCCTTTAAAGGAACTAAAACATTGCTAAATTTCTCTGTTCTGGCTCATTTTCCTGGTAGTTAATTCATTACTCCTTGTTTTTTGTGCAGCAGTTAGAAACAATTTGGCTTTTGACCATCATATATGCTGTCTCTCAGTGAAGACTGTTTTCTGTACTAGGCAGTTGGATCTTGTTGCCAAGTCAAGGATAAACTCTATTGAATTTTATCTCCTACATCACCAAAAATCTATGTTATTTGTTGACAAACTAAGATCAATGCATATCTCTTCACTTATAACAGAAAGTTTTATTTTTATTATTATGTTTTATTATGTTAATCACCTTACAGTATGTCATTAGTTTTTAATGTAGTGTTCCAAGATTCATTGTTCACTTATAATACCAGTGCTCCGTGGAATACGTGCCCTCCTTAATACCCATCACTGGGCCAACCCATCCCCCCAAGCCCCTCTCCTCTAAAACCTTCAGTTTGTTTCTTGGAGTCCACAATCTCTCATGGATCATCTCCCCCGCCAGTTGTCCCCTTCATTTTTCCCTTCCTTCTCCATAATAGAAAGCCTTAATGATTTCTCCAAGTATAAGGCCTTACTAGCAAACACTATAAAAATCTGCAGTCATGTCTTTTCTAATGTGGCTTAACAGTCACAGGAAAGTATTACTATTTTGCTTGGCTAATAAGAGAATTTAGAAGTTTCTTTCTCATTTGTATCATGTGAATAAAAATCTTAATATTTTACAAATTACCCACCCTTACCCACCATGGTATGGAGTTGGAGGGATATATTTTTGAATTACGCTAAGCGAAATAGGTTAGTCAGAGAAAGATGAATACCATATGATTTCACTCATATGTGGAATTTAAGAAACAAACCAGATGAACATAGGGGAAGAGAAAGAAAAATAAATAAGACAAAAACAGAGAGGGAGGCAAATCATAAGAGACTCTTAACTATAGGGAACAAACTGAGGGTTGTTGGAGGTGGGTGGGGGGATGGGGTGATGAGCATTGGGTGTTATATGCAACTGATGAATCAATAAATTCTACCCCTAAAATAATATGCTATATGTTAACTAACTTTAATTTAAACTTAAAAAGTAGCATTCTTCATGATATATAATGAGGGACTTCAAAATGACATTAAAACAGTCTTCTATCCATACTTCTTTTTCTTTACTAGTCATCTGAAAGGAAAAATATCAATAATGTGGTCATCTCCACAGCAAATCATGAGATACAGTGGATCTTTTTGTTTTTGTTTTTAAGATTTTATTTATTTGACAGACAGAGATCACAAGTAGGCAGAGAGGCAGGCAGAGAGAGAGGGAAAAGCAGGCTCCCCACCAAGCAGAGAGCCCGACATGGAGCTCGATCCCAGGACCCTGAGATCATGACCTGAGCTGAAGGCAGAGGCTTAACCCACTGAGCCACCCAGGTGCCCCGAGATACAGTGGATCTTGTAAAAAAATACAAGGTGACTTAAGAATTGTAAAAATATAACAGGTATTAAATACTCTTCAAAAGCATAAAAATATCAATGGCCCAAGAGAGAGGAAGTTGACATCTAAAGCATATTCTAAACTATTATTCAATAAAGCAAATGTATTATTTGATACATTCTTAGGAATCAGGAGCAGTTGAAAGACCGGTGTTATAAAATTATGCTTAAATGTCAACAGCTGTTTTATTCCAGATGCATCATCCTATTCCTGCAGCTGTTTAAATGCATATATATATTTTTAATTGTGATTACTGTAAGGATGTTACCTTATTCCTACAGGATGCTCAGGACCTATTAGAGAAGAAAGACTTTAGTAGGAATATTTGACATTGTTAACCCCTGTGAAGCCCGGTGGAAAAAGTCATGAAGCCCCCAAAGGTATGGGAACTAGCCTAAATTCATTTTACTAGTAGTTGACCTTAGGAAAGAACTTCCCCTTTCAGATTTAAGGAAATGCTATTGCTGGGGAGCAATGAGTAGTAAAAATGCTTACTACTCTTATGTTTTCATAATCCCTTCCCCGAAGACCTTGAGCATTTAGGACTCCAGACCTACTAATTTTGGCTCTGTTCAATGTCTCACTGTTTCTTTAAATAAAATATTATTACATTAGTACCTTTAAGTTGTTTAGCAACCTAGACAAAGGAAGAGTTCATGCTACACATGCATGGAGATCAGTAATCAAGGGACCAGATAAGTTACTTCAGTTGGTCAAGGGGAGACTCAGAGGAGAGTTTCACACAGTGTACAGAGGAAGAACAAGAGTCTTGAAGTCAGGCCTAAGACGAAATTGAGATATTAACTAGCACATGGATAAGAGACCAGAAAGCCTTTCAAAGAATTGACAGAATGCCAGAAGCCTGCCTTCCAATAGACAAGAGACCCATAGCAGGGCTGTAGAAGCGTCGCAGATGATAACAAATTGGCTCCAAAGTGTTCACATTGAAAGTTTACAGATCAAGGCTATGTCTATAAAGAACTCAAAAAACAAGCGCACCCGTTGTAATTTCAAAGGCTTTTCCCTCTCTTTGTTGCATTGTTTAAGCCAGCACTTATTGAACACTGGCAGACAGGTTCTAAGGAATATAGAAATTTATAAAATAGTGTCCTTGCCTACCACAAGTACACAGTATAGTGTGGAGGACTATTGAGAAAACCCACAATTAAAGCATTAAGTGGTATGATAATATCATTCAGTAGGAGCTAAGAGAGAGCAATGAAGAGACATCTGCATCTTATGGAAGTTTAAATTTTGGGTCATATATGAACAAAACCAAAAATGATCTTAGAAGAAAATGTCACTGGAGTTGAATCTTTAAAACTAAGGAGAATTGGGGAGCCTGGGTGGCTCAGTCAATTAAGTGTCTGACTCGATTTTGGCTCAGGTCATGATCTCATGGGTCGTGAGATCAAGCCCTGAGTCAGGCTCTGTGCTCAGTGGGGAGTCTGCTTCAAGATTTTCTCTCTCTGCCCCTCCCCTCACTTGTGTTCATGTGTGCTCTCCCTCTCCCTCCCTCTTTACCTCCCTCTCTCTCTTTCATTTATTAATTTATTAATAAATAAATAATTTTAAAAATACAACAGAATAAAAATAAGAATTGGCCCGGCGGAAGGGGAGCATGCAAATTAATAGGAAAAATATGTGCTAAGGCATTGAGGGAAGCAAGTTTGTCTTCTTAGGAAAGCTGTAAGTAGGCTGGTTTGGATAAAACAGGGATGGAAAGGAAAAGATGGCAGGACATAATGCTAGAAAGATAAACATGGGACGGATCATGGAAGGCCTTTGTAGGCCAAAGTAAACAGTCTGGATGTTACCTTGGAAACAGCAAGAAACCACTGAAGGATACTAATGGGGTGATACAATCATATTTGCGTTTTAGAAAAAAATCAAACTGGCAGCTGTATGATTAGTACTATAATAAAGGTAAGCAAGGGGGTTAAAGGAATATAGGGGAGGTACACAGAAGGGTGTACCTAACTAAGTTAATAACTGACAGGTTAAATAGGTCTGTAAAACTGGTATAAGCATTTGTGGAATGTGTAGTTATTTAATTTGAGCTCTTTCTTTTCTGTAGAATTTTTGGTGTTTTTTAGTTTACAGGAGTTGAGGGCTTTTGCTAAGATATAATGGTTGAAGGATATGGTGATTTCCAACAGTCGATAGATTACAGCTGCAGAATGTACTTAGAAGCCTACCAAGATGCATAGGGCAATTTTCCTATTCCTTTAAGGATGACAACAAGTAAGACAACAGCCTCCAACATGGTCCCCATGGCTTTGTTAGAGATAGAATCCTGACTTCTCGTTTCATTAGCAATGTCATTAGAGAAAATCAAGAATTTGATGTTTCACTTTGGGCTTTTTCTACTTAATATGAGTGTTTGAGATTTATTGAAGAATGGAAAAGGCTGCAAAAGCCAAACAACTTCTCAATTTCCCTTTAAAATAAATGTAATTTTATACTAACAGCAGGGCCACATCTAGCTCAAGCAATATTGTTCAATGATTTGCCTTGAGGAAGAATAGGAGAAACTTAATTTTAGATTTTAGATTTTCAGTTTCTCTTAGACTGGAGTCCACAGCTACATCCGTGATTACAGTTTCCTTTGAAGTGAAATCAAAGGTCATTGTCACCTGACTGAATTGTGGCCCTGGTATTTGTTGCAATTATTACATCAAATAGCTGGGAACTTTGGGGCACCTGGGTGGCTCAGTGGGTTAGGCTGCTGCCTTCGGCTCAGGTCATGATCTCAGGGTCCTGGGATCGAGTCCCGCATTGGGCTCTCTGCTCGGCAGGGAGCCTGCTTCCCTCTCTCTCTCTGCCTGCCTCTCTGCCTACTTGTGATCTATCTGTGTCAAATAAATAAATAAAATCTTTAAAAAAAATAGCTGGGAACTTTGACAATGCAAACAGAGCAGAATCACTTGAAAGGAAAGGTCCCCTGATATTTACACATTTGTGTTTTCATTGCCTAATGCAAGCTGACTAAAACTGTATGTAGCAGAGGGAGTCAGGAAACTGATTTTATTGCAATGGATAAGTAAAATACAAATTAGTAATTGCCAAATCATAAAATATTTCTTATGGTTTTGACATCTTTATACATGTGTCTTACATTAATTGTTTCTAATGATGTTTTTTAATTGATCTCAATATTCATATTTTGCAAGTTCAGCTGTTATTATTGACACCCCCTGTGAATGTCAACAGTTCCTTGCTCACAAGGAAGTAAGAATATATTAGGATTATGTATATAAGCCAATATTATTTAACAAGGAAATACAGTGTTGCCAAAGACAAAGTTTGTCTGAAGAGTAAAGGTGAACAACTAATCAATACTTGTTTGTACATTATTATTTAAGGGGATAATTTAACTTAAACTTTGATTCCTATTAACTCAGAGTTTAGCCTTTCATTGTGATTTAACGGCCTACACTTTAAAATATGATTGCCTTTCATTTTGATGTTATAGTCACTGAAACATTCAGGAAAGTGCAGATAGGACTTAAGTCCCCCCAGTACCCAAGTCAACATTTACTGAAACTTTATGAGGTGTCCAGGACTGTACTACTTTTAAAAAGAATATCTCATTGAATCCTCAATACATAACCCTATGAGACAAGTACATTTAACATGTAAGGAATTCAAGGTCCAGGGTCATTATACAGTATCCCCAAGGCTTCACAACTTTTAAGTAATGGAGCCAAGATGTGAATTTAAGCAGTCAGAGTCCAAAAATCTTACTCATGAACACTATGCTATTGTCTTAATACAGTGTTTTTATCAATAAGAGTCAAGACTGTCAGCACATATAAGAGGGTTCATACCATTATAAATGAATAGTCTATTTTTAGAACCAAAATTTTATATACATTAAAATTCTTAATCCTTTTATACCCTATGATCTAACTTCCATTCCTAGATAATTACTCTAGAGATAAAAGGATCTCACAGAAAGACTTTTTCATAAATGCTTATAGCTGCTTTATTCATAACAGCAAATAATTATAAACAATCCAAATTTTTATCAACAGGTGACTGGATTAGGTATATTCATACAATAGAATATCACTCAACAGTTAAAAGAAATGAATCACCAAAACACACAACATGGATGAATTTCATACAATGATGACTAAAAGAAGACAGGCAAAGGAGAATACATACTGTATGAACATAAAGTTCAAGAATAGGCAAAACTAAGCTGTGGTAAAAAATAGAGCAATGGTTACCTCTGGAGAGGGATTGACTAGGAAGGATACAAAGAAACTTTCTGGAGGTGATGGAAAGATCATTTAACTTAATTAAGGTGTGGGATACACAGGTTTATGTATTTAAAAAACCTCATTGAACTGTATAATTAAGATCTGCACATTTTATTCCTTAGAAATTATATTCCATCCGGGGCGCCTGGGTGGCTCAGTGGGTTAAGCTGCTGCCTTCGGCTCAGGTCATGATCTCAGAGTCCTGGGATCGAGCCCCGCATCGGGCTCTCTGCTCGGCAGAGAGCCTGCTTCCTCCTCTCTCTGCCTGCCTCTCTCCCTACTTGTGATCTCTCTGTCAAATAAATAAATAAAATCTTAAAAAAAAAAAAGAAATTATATTCCATCCAAAACCACAAAACAGAAAAACAAGAGCAGAATTTAACCATCAAAACAACTGTCACACAGTTCAAATGGGTAGCGCATATCCAACCCATTATCAGGCCGAGGATTCAGAATCAAGGCATCTGCTCTGAGGAGACTGAGATGGCATTCTGAAGATGCACAGTGGAATTGATGGAACGTGCCTAGCCAGATGCTTCTAAGTGTTTTAGCCAGAAGGAAATGAGCAAAGGGTGTTAGAACCCAAGTTTATCCCCAAGGAAATGACTGTGATCTCCTTGAGGGAAGACCCAGTAATGCCAGTGCTTAATATTCCAGGACAAGGATAATGTGATCCGGCCCCAATCGGTGGTTGGGATGCCAGACAACTTTCTTCTGGATATCTTGTCTAGAGGAGGACAGCAATATTTCAGACTTCCTAGGTAGAAGAGGGCCACATAAGCAGACTGGAAGACCTCCAAAATGCTAATGAAAAATCTCTTTAAAGCATTCAAGATGCTACTGAAAACTATCCTAAAGCATTCAAAGCTTTAGCTTTGAGCAAAACATCAATAGAAAAGCTCCTGTTTCTTCTGTCTAAAACACTCTGCCCCAGCTATCCCCTCAGCTTGCCTCTTCATTGTATTCAGGTCTCTACTCAAATGACACCTCTTCAGGTAGGCCTTCCGTGACCATCTATCTACAATAATCACCCCCTATGCTTACCTTCACTCTCTGTTCTCTTCCTTGCTTCACTTGTCTCCATAGCCTTTATATTATATTACATAACTTAGTTTATCTAGTTACCCTTTGTCTCCATCTACTAGAATATGTGCTCCGTGAGCACAGGAGCTTTATCTGTTTTGCTCACTACTAAATGCTTCTTAGAAGTAGCATATTAATGATAAAACCTGCTGGTCAAAATAAAATAGTGCAGACTTAACCAGTGAGAGTAAAACCAGTCTCTTTTGTGGTGTAGGGGTACCTGTGCCTAGAGTCAATATACTGTACTCAGAAACATTGGTCTGTTTCATAAAAATGCTTAGCATAACTAATAAATTGGGCTGAATTGAGTTGCCTTCTAGTTGTAGTTTCTGCCACCCGGGCCATGGAGTTCAAATAGTCTGAAGAGCTAAGGCACTTGCTCCAATTTGTATTTATGATAGAAGCAGAAAGTGCTCCTTTTCTGTGTGTTGACATCTGTCAGAGTTAGTCTCCTTTCATACAGAAAGAGATCAATCCTTCATGTGATAGAGGATTATCCTCTTTACCACTTATAAGCTGGCTTTGATCCCTCTTATCTCTTCCTGAAAGGGTGTCACCATTTTACCATTTCTCTAGCAACCTACAGAGTTCTAAACAAGGAACTATTTTAAGTAGAGACATACCTACCAAACCACTCATATATATGGCTATTTTAGTGGCTTGAACCTTCTCAGATTTTCTGAAATGAAATGTCTGAACATCAGATTTTTAATTTAAGTTAATAGAAGAAGTGGAAGTTATGCTACCAGAGCAATACAAAATTTTCTTATTTTTTCCCATCATAGAGTCATTCCACAAACATGACAGTTTAATTCTCTTTCATAATCAGAACTTAGATTCATTCAATAAGCAAATTTTTACTGAGGTTCAGACTTACTAGCCTCAATGACTGAACCAATTTGATTCAACCCAACAAGCATTTAATAAACTCTTCTTCCATGCTAGACACTGTACTAGATAAGGATATAAAAAGAACAACACAGGGACGCCTGGGTGGCTCAGTTGGTTAAGCAGCTGCCTTCGGCTCAGGTCATGATCCCAGCGTCCTGGGATCGAGTCCCACATTGGGCTCCTTGCTCGTCAGGGAGCCTGCTTCTCCCTCTGCCTCTGCCTGCCATTCTGTCTGCCTGTGCTCACTCTCTCTCCCTCTCTCTCTCTCTCTCTCTCTCTGACAAATAAATAAATAAAAAAAAAAAAAAAAAAAGAACAACACAATCTCTGCCTTCATGGAGAATATAGTCTGTAAGCATGTAACAAATAATTGAAGGTATGATGAGTAAATTAAAGGAAGATATGCTGGTTAGATGGGTACAAGCAGCATGGGGAAAATAATCTATAGAATTAGGAAGTCCTTTCCTGAGGAGGCAGTACTAAAACTGAAACTTAAAAGATAAGTGAAAATTAGCGATAGACAGAAAATGGTTAGTATTTTTCACATTAAATGACCGCTTCTTTGATTCTAGCATGCATGTTAGCATGTAGTCATGCCAAAGCCAATTGGCTTGTTTCTTAAGTAGATAACAAAGAATTGGATATAAAGAGAACACCATGCCTTGAATGAATTTATTCAATCATTCAACAAACATTTATTGTCTGGTATATGCCTGACACTGTTCTAGGTTCTAGGAAGACAATAGCAAATAAGACAGACAATGCTTTTTGTAATCAAGGAGCTTATATCTAGTGTAAGGAGAAGGACAACAAAATCTTAAGTGAGGAGATGCCACATATGAATAAATGTTGAAGATTAAATAGACTGAGATGTTTCCTTTTCATTAGATAGGAGGTGACATTTAAGCTGAGACATGACTATAAGAAGAAGCCAGTCAAGTAAGGATTAGAGGAGGAAAATCCCAGGAAAATATAGCAGCAAAAGTAAGAGACCTAAGGTAGGAAAAACTTGGTGATCTGGGAGGGAAAGATAGGGCAGTATGATTGGATTATAGTGGGCAAGAAGAGAGAGTGGATAGAGATGAGGTAGAAAGCAATCAATTCATGTGTAGTTTTGTGAACTCAGAGAATTCTGGATCTTACTCTAAGTGTGAAGAAAGTACCCTAAAACTTTTACTATCGAGCATGGTAGGTACTACCCACATGTGGCTACTGAACACTTAAAATATGTGGCTATTTAAAAGAGATGCACTGAGGATAAATTACACATTAGATTTCTGGGACTTAGTGTGAAAAACAGAATGTAAAATTATCTCATTAATAATTTTATATGGACTACATGTTGAAAGGATAATATTTTGGATATGTTAGATTAAAAATATATTAATATTACTTTCACATATTTCTCTATACTTTTTTAAAAAGTAGCAACTAGGGGTGCCTGGGTTACTCAGTCAGTTAAGCATCTGCCTTTGGCTCAGGTCATTGGGATTGAGCCCCACATCAAGCTCCCTGTTTGGCAGGAGTCTGCTTCTTCTACTCTCTCTTCTTCTCCCCCAGCTTGTGCTCTCTCTCTCTCTCTCTACCTCTTTCTCTTAAATAAATAAATAAACTTAAGAAAAAGTAGTGACTAGAAAATTGAAAGTTACATATATGGCTCATATTTGTGTCTCATATTTCTACTGGACAATACTGACCTAGAAGGTTTCAGACATATTATTTCTGGCTTTCTGAAGATCACTGTGGCTGTTGTATGGAGAAAAGATTGGAGGAAGACAGTAGTGGAAGAAGGATAATTAATTTTAAAGTTCTTGCAAAAATTAGAAAAAGATAATGGTGACCTGTACTAGGATGATAGCAGTGGAGGTAGTAGGAAAGGGTAAGATTTATGAAATTTTGGTAGATAGAGTTGATTTTATTTTCTCACAGATTGGATTCAGAGACTGAAAGAAAAGAAGATTAAAAAAACAAAGCCTTGGGTTTTTAGCAATTGCATATATGGTAATACCATTTAATTAGATGAAGATGAACAGAGACAGTTTCTGGTTAGGGGTAGAAATCAAGCATTCTGTTTAGGAGATCTTAAATTTGAGATATTTGTTATATGTTCAAGTTGATAGGTTAAGTAGGCAGTTGAATAAAAGACTATGAATTATGGGAGAGAAATCAGAGCTGGAGATATACATTTAGGATTCATAAGCATATAGATGTAAACACCATCTGTGGAAATAGATGACATTGACCAGTGAGTTTATAGAAAAAAGATGAAGTTCCAAGGATAGGGTCCTATGACATAAAATCATATAGAGGTTAAACAAAAAAGGAGAACCCAGCAAAAAAGATAAAGAAGGAATGTCTGGTGAATTAGAAGGAAAAAAATAAAGGAGTGGAAACAGAAGACAACTATAGAAAGTGTTCTATAGCAGGAGGGAATAGTCACCTGTGTTATATGCTGATGAGAAACCAAAGTGAAGACTGAGAAGTGATTGTTCTACTTGGTAACATAGAGGTCATTGATTACTTTGATTTAAGCAGCCTTGATAAAGTGGTGATGGCAGAAGCACCATAGGAGTGGGATGAGGGAAAAATGTGGGTGAGGAAGTGGAGACAGTGGATATGACAACTCTTTCAAGATTTGCCCTGAGGGAAAGCAAAAAAATGGGACAGTAGCTAGAGAAAGATGTGGTAAGAAGGGAAAATTTTCTTATGTTTGTTTTATTAAAGCAAGAGACAGTAAAATACTTTATTTAATTTTTTAAAGATTTTATATCTTTATTTGAGAGAAAGAGAGAGATAGAGAGAGTGAGAGCACGAGAGAGAGGAAGGTGAGAGGGAGAAGCAGACACCCCACTGAGCAGGGATCTTGACCTGAGCCAAAGGTAGCTGCTCAACTGACTGAGCCACCCAGGCACCCCAATGCTAAAATATTTTAAATGGTAATGAGAATGACCCTATAAAGAGGGAAGGATTAAAAATGCAGGAGAGAAAAGGGACAATTGCAGGGTTATGCTTTGAAAAATCTAGAAGGACATTTTTTTTAAGATTTTATTTATTTATTTGACAGAGATGACAAGCAGGCAGAGAGGCAGGCAGAGAGAGAGAGGGGGGAAGCAGGCTCCCTGCTGAGCAGAGAGCCCGATGTGGGGCTCGATCCCAGGACCCTGGGATCATGACCTGAGCCGAAGGCAGTGGCATTAACCCACTGAGCCACCCAGGTGCCCTAGAAGGACATTTTTAGTAGGAAGAGGGACACATTATCCATTGTAATAGTAGGAGATTGAGAATGTGACAAGACCATCAACTGACATTATGTATATTTGAGGTAAGAAAGTGTGGAGGGGTGAGGGTCAGAGAAATGAGCAGTTGATTTTGAAGAGAGTGGAAAAGGTGTGAAGAATTTTTTTGAGTGCAAAATTAACATACTAGGGAAGTGCAGGAATACCTCTGGGTAATACTGTATACCATCTGAGGGGTGCCTGGGTGGCTCAGTGGTTTAAAGCCTTTGCCTTTGGCTCAGGTCATCATCTCAGGGTCCTGGGATTGAGCCCTGCATTTGGCTCTCTGCTCATCAGGGAGCCTGCTTCCCCCCTCTCTCTGCCTGCCTTTCTGCCTACTTGTGATCTCTCTCTCTCTCTCTCTCTCTGTCAAATAAATAAAATCTTTAAAAAAAATATTGTATACCATTGAGATTTGTGTTCGTGCAGTTAAAGTGAGGTTAGTCCACACAGCTATATAATTTTCTTCAACAATTGTCTGGAAACAAAAGAAGGAACTTAAAGATATTCCTAATGATTTCAATAGCTAAGTTCATAAAGAGCTACTTGTTGCTTACCTTTTAAAAAATTTTACCTGATGTTTTCTTAGTCTAGCCTAGAAAATTTCCCCCAACCTTGCCTTAATTCTAACATACATCTGGCCCATGATTGTGATAATGCTAAATGATATTTTTCCATATGTATAAGGAAACGTTGAATTTCATGTCTGGTCTTTCCAATTTCCTACTTAGTTTTCTGTCATTTAATCTTTCATCTCAACATTATCCCTCTCACTCATACTATTTCTGTATTCCTTTCCACATACTACTTGGTCATGTTTCTCAGTTGTCTCTTGTTTCCTTAAGTATCTGTGTTCTTTTATAGCTCTTGCATCCTTTCTCAGTATCTTCTTCCTGTTTCATGTCCTTCTCAAAACTTCTTACTTGTAGATTTGCTCCCTACCACATCATATATTGGTATATCTTATTGTGCTAATCCCTTTCATGCAGAATATATTCTCTTAGGAACGTACTTATTAATATTTATTAAAGTTTCCTCTCTGCATATTATTTTCTTAACCCAGTATAAGTTCTAAAAAAGAACACCTGTTATTATTATGGAATTATAATAAGAAATCCGCTTTCCATTTATAGCTGAAGATTTTTTTGATCACTTGATGTCAGTAATTCAACCGAAAATAGCTACTACTGGAAACTTGGGGCAGCATAAAAATAGGTACAAGCTGAAAATATTTCATCAGTGGCACTGGGAGCTTGAGGCATGTATGCCCTCTGCTAAGATGATATGTGTCAGAGTCCCTACCTGAGACTGTTCTGGGAATCTAAAAGCATTGATGATACATACCATCATCATTCTCCAGCCTTATTGTTGGTATAAATGTTCTTAATTTTTAATGTTTACAAATGGTATGATGATTCCTTTATTAACCCTGGCTCTTTTCTAAAGAACCATTATCAACTGATCACTTACTACATCTACTGAAGTACAAAATAAAATCAACTTTGAATTAAGAAAGCTTTTAATATACTTTCAAAAAAACCCAATCTCTGGTATTTTTAAGCACTCTAAATATTAAAGACTACATTAAAATGGTACCTGTTGCTGACAATAATTACATTGGTCCCAGTGTGTTATACAAAATCCAAAAAACTACAGGTTAATTATAATTAAACCTTAGTTATATTTTTAGGCTCCTAAATTCAACATTCTTTAATGTGATGATCATCCATTTAGAAAGCACTAAATTTCAGTTCCAATTGAATTACAAGGCTTTTAGGTCCTTCCAAATACAAGCATATTCTCACCATCAGTGTAATTTTTACATAACTACCCTACTTCCTGGAATTCTTTTTGACCCCCAGACAGAGTGCCAAATTGACATTCTCTTTCTAGGAATCATCATATTTTCAGGCATTGACTATTGCTCTCAGTTTCTCTCCCATCAAGGCATGTGATAATTCTCCAAAAATTCTCTCCCCCTACCTTTTTACTTTTTTATTTTTTTAATTTTTTTAATAATTTTTTTATAAACATATAATGTATTATTTGCCCCAGGGGTACAGGTCTGTGAATCTCCAGGTTTACACACTTCACAGCACTCACCATAACACATACCCTCCCCAATGTCCACAGCCCCACGACCCTCTCCCTCCCCCCCCCCTCCCAGCAACCCTCAGTTTGTTTTTTGAGATTAAGAGTCTCTTATGGTTTGTCTCCTTCCTGATCCCATCTTGTTTCATTTATTCTTTTACTACCCCCCAAACCCCCCACATTGCATCTCCACTTCCTCATATCAGGGAGATCATATGATAGTTGTCTTTCTCTGATTGACTTATTTTGCTAAGCATAATACCCTCTAGTTCCATCCACGTCATCGCAAATGGCAAGATTTCATTTCTTTTGATGGCTGCATAGTATTCCATTGTGTACATATATACCACGTCTTCTTTATCCGTTCATGTGTTGATGGACATCTAGGTTCTTTCCATAGTTTGGCTATTGTGGACATTGATGCTATAAACATTCAGGTGCATGTGCCACCTTCGGATCACTAAGTTTGTACCTTTAGGGTAAATACCCAGTAGTGCAATTGCTGGGTCAATTAAACCTTAGTTATTAATCACAAAAATCTTTCAGTATTGAACTCCAGGTATAATGACAAGCCTAGTTCCCTGCCTCCCTTCCTTCAGCCTCCATGGCTAGGTCATTTTAATCCCCAGCACTGCTTCAACACCTAAAGATCAATCTGGCCACTCATCAGAGGAAATATAAAGAACTATTAGAGCCCTTAGCCCAGCAGCAAGTATGCCATCATCCACTCTTGCTTGTTTCTTATAACCAAACCCTTGCCTGATATCCAAGTTTAAATAACTGTTCCCATCTTTTGTTCCATACCACTTGTATAACCCGTTGCTCCCAAATTACCCTAAAAATTGGTCCTACCCACCTGTTGAGATGTCCTATGTTATCTAACATTGGGTCCTTCTGGTATCAACTGCTTATCTGATTAAACTTCCTAAGATTGCCTTCTGTTGTGATCTGCACAGAACACCTGTACTACTCAGATGAGTATATCTAGTCTCGAGAATTCTGGACATCCCTTCTCTGGTCTACTCTACAGACAGCCATTCTCTTTAGGCCCTTTACAATAGTTACTCAATGTAATCGTTTGCAAAGAAAAAAGTTCTTTACTCACTAAGCAATAAACATATCTAGATAAGAAAGCTGGCATTCAGGAGGCTTATCCTGTTTCATCATTAAGGTATGGTATGATTGTCTTATCTCTCTCTCTCTCTGAGACTTTCTAGACAAAAATTGTTCTAATCTAAACAGTGAAGATGATACTTAAAGCTCAAATTAAATAGACTCAAGAGCAGTTAGATAACTGCTTCTGAAGAGGAAAAACCAAAACAAATTCATTTGGAGAATGTTGGTTATTAGTAGCATGAACTTCATGGGAAAATTTGGCATATAATAGTTCTAAACATGGAACCTTAATAAATGGATACACCAAGAAATGTGACAAGGACATGGTAAAGGGCTTTCTTATTACATAGTAGGTAAACTCAGGAGAAAGAACTCAGAAGAAAGTCATAAGCTCAGGTTTACATATCAAAAGAGTGAAAGATGATGTGAAAAAAAGATTACATGAAAAGTGGGGGTACTTTTGAAGTGAACAGAAATCAGAATCTAGTTAGGTTGTAATTGGGACCAAAGTGAAAGCAAAGGGGGTAAAAATAAAAGTGATGAGTTTCTGCAGAACGAATTTGGAAAGATTGCAGCAAGAGCTGTGTGAAATTGAAGGAGTGCAAGCTGGAAACAGCACAGAATAGAAATGCAAAGCCTTAAAATTTCCTTCAATAGGGTCCTAAGTGTTCCACTTGTCATGGACCAATAACAATAATAGAAGGTAAAGAGGCCTTCTCTGTCTGAACTGCTATATGCAAAAAGCGTGGCAGGACAAAAGGAGGTCTATTCACAGAATAAAACATCAGGTTTACAGGGAGAGAGGAAAATATCACAGAACAAGTTTGAGTGTAAAATAAAGATAAGCCTGACAAAGGAAGAGAATGAAAAGAAGAGCTAACCTACATAAAATGCTTTAAAAACACATCTATTTCATAATTTTGGTTTTCTGAATGATAGGCAGATGCAAACTCCACCTAAATAACACCTTTTGTGATCTAGAAGTTGTGCCTTACATATTTTGAAATTTCTCCTTGATTTGGGAAATGAAGTCTTTGAATCCTTTTTGAAGTCACAGGAACTAAATATTTTAAATCTTGTAAATGATGGTTCATGAACTCTCTGGGAAAGAAAACCTTAAATTTCATTCTGATAATGGTGACATTTGCATTGTTTACATATAGTATTTACCTTCTACAGTGAAGAAAGTCAGTAACCATTACCCCAACCCCGTATCACACCCGCACACAATAAAATCATTATGTATCAATATTATAGGAAAACAAAAATATTTCTGAAGAGATTGTATGAATTAAGGCCTTTCAAAGTTGAGTACTCTTAAAAAGGAAGAATAATTAAAGAAAATATGTTTTATTATATTTAAAAGACTCTCAGTTTCAAATGATCTAGCTTTATAAACACCATCATAATGCCATTTCATTTATAATGTTTTGTTGAAATGATATATAAGTGTTCTAAAATTTTTCATATCCTGGAGAGTCACTGAGATTAGTAAAGAAATGAGTTAAGACAATTATATTAATCTAGACAGAAGAATGTGATCAGTGGGATTATTATTCTTTTTTTTTCACCAGTGTGGTGATATTTACATATTATAGATTTGACTTTATATCAGTGTTGAATAGGGAAATCAATTATATCTTTACCACTTTCATTCCTCCCAAATATATAATGCACCACCATCTTAAAATAACCATTCAGCATGTTATTTAATTTTTATTATTCTACATTACTATAAGCATCTAGTGAAAATAAGAATAAAATCTAATATGGTCTCTAAAATCAATGAGCCATCAAAGAATTGACAAAAATTTTGATAGAAGTTTAGAGTACTTAATTATCACCTAAAATATAGACACTGAGTTTAATCTTGGTTCCAGATGCCTCTTATAATACCAAATGTTTACGATCCTCCATTTATAGATTTGATTTTACAGATGAACATAGTAAAGTCCTAACTTTTAATACTTAGCAATTTTTCACAATCTGTCTCTCTCAATCTTTCTCTCTCTCTCTCTCTCTCTCACACACACACACACACCCCAAAGATTTAAACAAAGATAATTACTTTTTTATCCTCTACCTTTTCATAATTGTCTTCCCCACATTTCAACTTTTTGAAACAAATTTTTATTACTGCTGTCAGTCTATAACTGGGTCACTTGGTAAGGATGGTAAGAAGCCATTCTTTTTTACCATTATATCTTCCATACCTGATTCTACATCTCTCTGCTTTAATCATCTGTCCAGCCACAATGTTAATCATATTATTTTGCTCTGTATCTATGGTTCTCCCATTCTCCCTCTATCCCCATACACTCACATCTATCCTTGCAGAAGATATTCCTCCTCACTTCCAAGATGAGAAAAAATAATTGACATTAAAGTAGATAATGTTTATTGAGTGTTTAATATGTGCCAGACACTATTCAAATAGCTTTATAGATATAAATTTACCTAATCTTCATTATAACTCTATGATATAAGTACTATTATTATTTTATTATTATCATTATCATACTCACTTAACAGATGAGGAAATTGAGGCATAGATAGGTTATATACATTTCTTAAATTTGCATAGCAGCCAAGAAAAAATTCAAATTCCAAATGGTCTGGCTCCAGTGGCCATACTCCTTACCAGTATATTATACTGTGTTAAGGTAAAGAAAGCAAGATGCTGAGCTGTCTCAAAGATTCCCTATAGGGAACACTAGACTTTTCTCCAATTTTATTCCAAAATGTTAAGAAAGTTTCAGAAATGTGAAGTAACAGAAAGGGAAAAAAATCAGACTTGCCACTCCTGAGATTTTCTTCTCTGAAGTTTGAGTAATCCTTAGACAACAGAGACTTTTAGAGTGTGGTTCAAGATGGTGGTATAGGAAAATCCCAAACTCATCTCTTTTCATGGGTAGAACAAATTCACAGCTAAATATGGGAACAATTTCCCTGAGAAAGACTTGAAGACTGTATGAACAGAGCCTCCACAACAAAGGATAAAAAGACAGCATTGAAATGAATAGAAGAGGCAGAGAAATTTCTTACAAAACAAAACACTGAGGCATGGCACTCTACAGTTGGAAGGGATCATAAATATATGGGAATTTCCCCTGAGAAGCGGGGGGTCTCTCTGTGCTCCACTTTAGGTACACCAATCCCTAGGTCTCACACATAAAAAAATGATCCCTTGAAACACCTGACTCTAAAAACACCCAGAGATTACATCCAGAAAAACAATAAAACCATACCAAACAAAGAACACAGTCTTAAAGGGGTTACACACATACTCATTCACCCAGGGACCCAACACAGAAACACCAGTTTGAAAAGTATGTAGATCAAATGTGAGGGAAACCCACTTAGTAATCTTAAAGCATCTGCTGAAGAAGTAGGAAATTGTTGGGAATCTCTCTGGGAATGGAGACAATGGCAGGTGTCATTTTTGAGATCTCATTCCAGCTTGCTAATGCCAGTGCTGTTGGATGTCATTTTAGAATGTTCCCTCTAACTTGTTAATGCTATAGGGTATGACTTGCTGAGGCCCCTACCCACACCTGTGCCACAGCTGTGCGGAGTAATCAGGCTGGGCAAGAATGAAGTGACAATTTGTCTACCCCTATGAAGCAGCCTCAACCATACCATAGCATCCTGGTGCATACAGGTCACACAGGGGTGCTGCTTCAGCTCCTGACTCTGGTGGTCAGGAGGGATAGTGCTTCTGATCTCCACAGGACATCACCTATACAAGGCCACTCCTTCAAGACTCAGAGAGGTAGAAGACTTGCCTAATACACAGAAACAAACACAAAGAGTTAGGCAAAATCAGGAGACAGAGGAATATGTTCCAAACAAATAAGTGGAAAAAAAACTCAGAAAAGACATTAATGAAAGAGAGATAAGCAATCTATCTGAAAAAGAGTTTAAAGTAATGGCTGTAAAGATGCTCACCGAACTTGGAAGAGGAATGAATGAGCACAGTGAGAACTTCAACAAAGAGAAAATATAAGAATGTATCCAACAGAAGTTACAGAGCTAAAGAGTGCAATAAGCAAACTAAAAAATATACTTGAGGGGTTCAGCAGAGGAAAGATCAGTGAACTAAAACACAAAATAATAGAATTCACCTAAACAGAGCAGCAAAAAGAAAACAAAATTAGGTGAGTATATCTTAAGGAACCTATTGGACAACATCAAGCAGAATAACATTCACACTATAGAGGTCTTAGAAGAAGGAGAAATTTATAAGAAAGAATAGCTGAAAATTTACCTACTGGGTGAAAGAAACAGACATCCATGGCCAGGAAGCCCAGAGAGTTAAAAAAAAAAATGAACCCAAAGAAAATGACACCAAGATACATTATAATTAAAATGGTAAAACCTAAACAGACAGTCCTAAAAGCAGCAACAGGAAAACAACTTGTTACACCCATTGAAAGACCACATGGCTATTAGCAGTTTTTCCAGTAGAAATTGTGCAGGCCAGAAGAGGTTGACATGACATATTCAAAGTGTTGAAAGGAAAAAAAAGTTTCCAACTAAAAATTCTTTATCTGGAAAAATTTTCGTTCAGAACTGGAGGAAAGATTGAGAGTTTTCCAGATAAGCAAAAACTAATGGAGTTCATCACCACCAATCAACCTTACAAGAAATGTTAAAGGGACTACTTTAACCTGAAAATAAATGGCATTAATTAATAACAAGAAAACATACAAAAGGAAAAATCTCACTAGAAAAGGTAAATATATAGTAATGATAAGGGATCAATCACATAAAGCAAGTATGAAAATTAAAAAACATGTCATAAAATTTATAAAACTACAGTGATTAGTTAAGGAATGCATAAAATAAAAGATGTAAAATATTACATTTAAAACATAAACTGTGTGTGGGGGTAGGAATATAAAGCTTTGGAATATGTTCAAATTGAAGTTTCTATCAATTTAAATCTATCTATCTATGAAATGGGTGCCTTTATATATGATATGTGAACCTGATGGTAACCACTCAGCAAAATTTATAGTAAATGCACAAAAGAAAATAAAGGAATTTAAGCATAACGTTAAAGAAAGCCATTAAATCTCTCTCAGGGAAGAGAGAAAGAGAACAGAGAGGAGCTACAAACAGCCAGAAACAATTAACAAAATGGCAGTAAGTATGTAACTATTAATAATTTAAATGTAAGTCAACTAAATTCTCTAATCAAAAGACATAGAGTGGCTGAATAGATTTTTAAAAATTCACATCTTTATGCTGCCTACAAGAGACTCACTCCAGATCTTAAGGACACAGACTGAAAGTGAAACCATACAGAAAGATATTGCATGCAAATAGGAATGAAAAGGGAGCTGGTGTAGCTATACTCATATCAGACAAAATAAACTTTAAAATAAAGAGTAATATAGACAAAGTAGGGCATTATGATAAAGGGGTCAATCCAGTAAGAATATGTAATATTTATGAATATATATCCATCCAACATAGTATCACCAAAATGTATAAAGCAATTATTAACAGATATAAGACAAGAAATTGACAGCAATGCAATAATAGTAGGGGAATTAAACACCCAACTTACATCATCAGATAAATTAACCAGACAATCAATAAGGGTATATTGGCCATAAAAGACATATTAGACCAGATGGAGAAAATATATATATATATATATAAATATTCCATCCAAAAGCAACAAAGTACACATTCTTCTCAAGTGCACATAGAACACTCTCCAGGATAAATCACATTAGGCCACAAAATAAATCTCAGTAAATTCAAGAAGATTAAACATATTAAGAATTGTTTCTGACCATAGTAGTATGAAATTGGAAATCAATTACAAGAATAAAATTGGAAAAACCGCATAGATGTGGAGACTAAACAATATATTGCTGAACAATTAGTGGGGCATTGAAGAAATCAAAACAGAAATTTTTAAAAGTATCTAGAGACAAATGAAAACAGAAATACAACATATAAAACATATGGAATGAAGTAAAAGTGGTTCTAAAAAGTATATACCAATACAGGTCTACCTCAAGAAATTAGAAAAATCTCAAATAAGCAATCTAACTTTACACCTAATGGAGCTAGAAAAAGAAGAGCAAATGAAGTCCAAGTTAGTAGAAGGAAAGAAATAATAAAGATCAGAGCAGAATAAATGAAATAGTGACTAAAAAGACAATAGAAATGATTAATGAAACTAAGAGCTGGTTCTGCACAAACATAAAAAAAGTTGACAAACTATTAGCTAGACTCACCAAGAAAAAAGGGAGGGGTCAAATAAATAAAATCAGAAATGAAAAAAAAGTTATGGCTGATACCACAAAAATAAGATAATCATAAGAAATTACCACAAGCAGTTATACACCAACAAATTGGACAACCTAGAGGAAAAGGATAAATTTCTAGAAACATACAATTATTCAAGGACAGAATCACGACAAAATAGAACACGTGAATAGATAAATTTCTAGTATGAATCACTAATCAAAAAACTCCCAACAAACAAAAATCCAGTATCAGATGGTTTCACTGGTGAATTCCAAACATTCAAGGATTTAATAGTTATCCTTTTGAAACTCCAAAAAATTGAAGAGGTAGGAATGCTTCCAAATTTATTTTATGAGGCTGGCATTACTGAAATACCATAACCAGTCAAAGACACCATGAAGGAAGGAAGGAAGGAAGGAAGGAAGGAAAAGAGAGAGAGAGAGAAACGGGGAGGGAGGGAGGAAGGAAGGAAGGAAATAAATTACAAGCCAATATCCCTGATGACATAAAATGCCAAAATCCTCAACAAAATATTGACAAACAAAATTTAACAATACATTAAAAGAATCATATACCATGATCAAGTGGGATTTATTTCAAGAATGCAAGAATAGTTCAACATTTGCAAATCAATGTGATACACTGCGTTAAGAGAATGAGGGATAAATATCATATGTTCTCAAGAGAGGCAGAAAAAAGCATTTGACCAAATTCAACATCCATTTATGATAAAAACTCAATAAACTGGGTATACTGAGAATGTGCCTCAACATAACAAATTCCATCTATGGCAAATCCACAGCTAACATCATACTCTATGATAAAAAGCTCAAAGCTTTTATTCTAAGGTAAGGACGCCCACTCTTGCCACTTTTGTTCAACATAATATTAAAAGTCCTAACCACAGAAATAGGGCAAGAGAAAGAAAGAAAAGGCATCCAAATACAAAAGAAGTAAAACCATCACTATTTGAAGCTGACATGATACTATATATAGAAAACCCTAAAGACTCCACCAGGGGTGAGGGGGAAACCTATTAGAATGAAAAAACAAATTGAGTAAATTTGTAGGTTACAAAATTCAGTCTACAGAAAATTATGCGATTTCTCTACATTAATAATAAACTATTAAGAAAGAAATCCTTTCAGCATAAACATCATAAAGAGTGGGTGAAAATATTGTCCTTGGGCAGGGAGAGGTTGAAACTGTCAGCTATATATTGAAGTCATAGTAAAAGAGGCTGATGTCACAAACATGGAAGAAACTTATTTCTTAGAGAAATGAGAACAAGTCAAATTTGTGATAAAAACTGGTGTCTTGCTCTCAGAGTTCAGCAATATTATTTCATTTTTATTGAAATTCTATCTTTAACATTGAAAATTATGCTAAGGATGAAAATGTTAAGGAATGCATACTTTTCAAGGTTCAGGAATATAATTTTATTTTCATCAAATTATGCTTACATGTAATGTTAAAAATTTATTGAAGGGTGAAAATGTTGAGGAGACCCTGAATCCTATTTATACCTATTTTTTTAAAGATTTTATTTATTCATTTGACAGAGATCACAAGTAGGCAGAAAGGCAGGCAGATAGAGAGGAAGGGAAGCAGGCTCCCCGCTGAGCAGAGAGCCCGCCCGCGCCCGCGGGGCTCAATCCCAGGACCCTGAGATCATGACCTGAGCTGAAAGCAGAGGCTTTAACCCACTGAGCCACCCAGGCGCCCCTCTACCTACTTTTAATAAGGATCTTGTGGTACCTCAAGACCCAGGGTATGACAACTTGTCTTAAAATGTTGCTCACCATGCCTCTCCTTTATATGTTGTAAAGTTTTATCTGCAGAATGTGAGATGATATTATCTAAATTCAATTCACACATTTGGTTCAAGGCTAAATGTCCCCACCCCTCAATGAGGAAGGGGGGCGGGAAATGCTTTGTTCAATGTTAATGGAAAAGTTTCACCTGCGAGATAGCTTCAGACTGTGAAATTAAATCCCCCATATATATTCTATGTTCAGTCCTTCAGCTTCCTGCCTCTACCCTAAGCACACTCTCTTTGGGTTCCCCCAAGAAAGCACTTAAATACTATGTTGTACAGATGGTAAATCAAGAGATCTGAGCATGAAGGATCATTTATATGACCCTGGAGAATATTACTCCTTTTAAGTATTTCCTCTCCAACTGAATTATAAAATGAGTAAGAAGAGACAGAGGCTTATTTCATGTAGTCTCCTATAATGCCTCACATAGGGGCGGTGCTTGATAAAGGATTATTGATGTTGATCTGAAACAGTCACATACTTGACCAGTAACACCCAGATGACTCCACAACTTGGTTGTCTCTGTCCCTGGTGTGGTCCATGGGCCAACAATAAGAGCATCACCTAGATTATAAGAAACGCAGAATCTCAGGCCCCACCTCAGACTTACTTATTCACAATGTGCATTAGAACAGGATCACCATGTGATTTGTATGCACATTAATGTCTGTGTGACACTGTTCTATTGTATTCAGGGCTGCACATTACTCATCCTATCATCAACACCATTTTGTTTATCCTATATTTCTTCTTGTGTGTCTTATATATTTCTTTCTTCTTCGTCTGCTTACCATTAAATGCCTACTAATTCTACCTTTCTAGTTCACTATATAATTCCAAGTTTTGTAGATGTTAGTCCTCACTATAATGCTTTGAACTCTTCATAAAAAATAACTTCTAGGGGCGCCTGGGTGGCTCAGTGGGTTAAGCCGCTGCCTTGGGCTCAGGTCATGATTTCAGGGTCCTGGGATCGAGCCCCGCATCGGGCTCTCTGCTCGACAGGGAGCCTGCTTCCTCCTCTCTCTCTGCCTGCCTCTCTGCCTGCTTGTGATCTCTGTCTGTCAAATAAATAAATTTAAAAAAAATTATTTAAAAAAAATAACTTCTAATCCTCCCTCCTTACTCAGGTAGCTTTGTTAAAATTATATGAACTTAGATAACAGAAAGGATAATTTCTATCCTTTTTAGCCTTAGTTCTCCTAGGCCAGTTCCCTGTCATTTCTCTAAAAAAATCATGGACTACAATACTATTTCCTTTAAGTAATGAACAGCATTTGGGTAGGAACATAGCTTCCCCAAAGGGAATGATTTCTGATTCTCATAGTTATGGAATCTTTCATAGCTATGGAATCTATACATTTTGCATAGATAAGGGGCAAGGCAACTAAAAGAAATTTATGCTGAGAATTCAAGCACATATAGGATCTTTATCTTTACCTAATGTAGGGTTTTGCTGTGTTTTGTCTTTCTAAAAGGCATGGTGCTTCAAAATTTAATGAGATTATATGATGTATTATCATTTGTGAATGCAACTATCAGCTATGATTAATCCTGCTCTTTCCAAGAAGCATTATTGGATATTATTTTTTCCCTCCCGGTGGGTATTTGTGTCACTCTTACTTTATGAACTTTGACCAGAACTACTGCAGAAGGGAGAGGCAATCAAATGGGATGTTTGTAATAAGACTTTTTATGACTGACTTTTCGTGGACATTTATGATAGCCTGAGAAGAAAGATCTCATGGGAATTCATATCATTTGGGGAGAAAACAATTCAAATCTTCATATACAGATATAACATATAGTACTAATTTGTAGAAGAAAAATAATACTGGATACTTCCTGCTGAATTAAAACATGTTTAATTAAATTAGACCAACGTCAGCTCCTTGTGTGCAACTTTCTCAGGACACCTGTGTAGGCTTTACATTTCAAGGAAAATATAAATGATTAGTCCTAGAGTTCTGAGATCTGTTGAATAAATGAAATGGTAAGTCTCAAGCAACTCCTCTATGCATTTAAGCAATAATTTTTTATACCCACAAGATTCCAAACTTATTCATCAATTAATAAGCAATTAAGCTCACCTGGAATCCTGAGAACTATTGTCTCCAAGAATGAACCTAGAAAAACATTTTGAAATTGTGTCACTGTTTGATCCCAGTTGTGTCATCTTAGTACCACCACTATTTTTACCGCTGCACAGGCAGGATAACTAAAGCCCTTGTTAGTTCCATTCTTAGAAGAAGAGGATAGATTTGTAAGGCTTGGGGTGAATAGCTTAGAACCAGGACTCACAAGTATTAATCTTCAATCTACTAGTGGTTCTAAAAGCCTTACCTGGTCTTTTTGAGGAACTTCCATACTGTTTTTCAGAGTGGCTGCACCCAGTTTGCATTCCTACCAAGAGAGTAAGAGGGTTCTCCTTTCTCCACATCCTTGCCAACACCTGTTGTTTTTTATGTTGTTGATTTTAACCATTCTGACTGGTGTCAGGTGATATCTCATTGTAGTTTTGATTTGTATTACCTGATGATCAGTGATGCCCCTTTTTAACTGGATTATTTGTTTTTTGGGATTTGGGGTTTTATAAGTTCTTTAGAGATTTTCGATACTAACCCTTTATGAGATATGCCATTTGCAAATATCTTCTCCCATTCCATAAGTTGGCTTTTAGTTTTTTTTATTGTTTCCTTCACTGTACAGAAGCTTTATATTTTGATGAAGTCCCAGTAGTTTACTCTTGCCTTTGTTTCCCTTACATCACGGAACATATCTAGTAAGAAGTAGTTATGGCTGATGTCACAGAGGTTATTGCCTGTGTTCTCCTCTAGGATTTTAATGGTTTCATGTCTCACATTCAGATCAGTCAACCATTTTGAATTTATTTTTGTATATGGTATAAGAAAGTGGTCCAGTTTCATTCTTTTGTACGTTACTGTGTAGTTTTCCAAATACACTTGTTGAAGAGACTGTCTTTCTCATTGCATGTTCTTTCCAGCTTTGTTGAAGATTAGTTGACTATATAGTTGTGGGTTCATTTCTGCATTTTCTATTCTGTTCTATTGAATTATGTGTCTATTTTGTGCCTGTATCATACTGTTTTCATCAATACAGCTTTGTAACTTAACTCAAGGTCTTGGATTGCAATGCCTACAACTTTTCTTTTTTTAAGGTTGCTTTGGCTTTTTGGGATCATTTGTGGTTCCATATAAATTTTAGGATTGTTTGTTCAAGCTCTCTGTTGTTTATGTTGTTGGTATTTTGATTGAAATTGCATTAAATATGCAGATTGCTCCAAAAGTTAAAAATAGAACTACCCTATACCCAAAGAATACAAAAAATACTAATTCAAAAGAATATTTGCACCCTGATGTTTATAGCAGCATTATCTATAATAGCCAAATTATGGAAACAACCCAAGTGTTCATCAACTGATGAATGGATAAAGATGTGAGATGTATATATATATATATATATATATAGATAGATATATATGTAGATATATATACATGTAGATATATATAATGAAATATTATTTAGCCATAAGGAAGAATGAAATCTCGGGGCACCTGGGTGGCTCAGTGGGTTAAGCCTCTGCCTTCGGCTCAGGTCATGATCCCAGGGTCCTGGGATCGAGCCCCTCATCAGGCTCTCTGCTCAGCAGGGAGCCTGCTTCCCCCTCTCTCTCTGCCTGCCTCTCCACCTACTTGTGATCTCTGTCTGTCCAATAAATAAATGAATAAAATCTTAAAAAAAAAAAAAGAAGAATGAAATCTTGCCATTTGCAATGACATGGGTAGAGCTAGAAAGTATTATGCTAAATGAAGTAAGTCAGTCAGAGAAAGACAAGTAACATATGATTTCACTCACGTATAATGTAAGAAACAATACAAATAAGCAAAGGTGGAAAAAGAGAAAGAGTGGCAAACCAAGAAACAGACTCTTAATTCTAGAGTAAACTGATGGTTACCAGAGGGTTGGTGGGTGGGGGCATGGGTTAAACAGATGATGGGAATTAAGGAGTGTTCTTGTTGTGATAAGCACTAGGTGTTTTATGGAAGTGTTGAATCACTAAATTGTACACCTAAAACTAATATTGCACTATATTTTAACTAAATGCAATTTAAGTAAAAAGTTAAAGAAATAAAAGCCTTACACCTTACACCAGTTAGAATGGCCAAAATTAACAAGACAAGAAACAAGTGTTGAAGAGGATATGGAGAAAGGAGAACTCTCTTACACTGTTGGTGGGAATTCAAGTTGGTGCAGCCACTTTGTAAAACAGTGTGGAGGGCATGTATTGCATGGAGCACTGGATGTGGTGCATAAACAATGAATTCTGGAACACTGAAAAGAAATTCAAAATAAATAAATGAATAAATAAATTTTTTAAAAAAGAAAGAAATTAAAAATAGAGCTACCCTATGACCCTGCTATTGCATTACTGGGTATTTACTCCAAAGATACAGATGTAGTGAAAAGAAGAGCCATATGTACCCCAATGTTTATAGCAGCAATGGCCACAATCACCAAACTATGGAAAGAGTCAAGATGGCTTCAACAGACAAATGGCTAAATAAGATATGGTCCATATACACAATGGAATATTACGCCTCCATCAGAAAGGATGAATACCCAAATTTTGTGTCAACGTGGAAGGGACTGGAGGAGATTATGCTGAGTGAAATAAGTCAAGCAGAGAAAGTCAGTTATATGGTTTCACTTACTTGTGGAGCATAAGGAATAACATGGAGGACATTCGGAGAAGGAAAGGAAACATGAATTGGACTAAATCGGAGGGAGAGATGAAGCATGAGAGACTGTGGACTCTGAGAAGCAAACTAAGGGTTTTGGAAGGGAGTGTCTGGGGATGGTTGAGCCTGGTGGTGGGTATTAAGGAGGGCACGTATTGCATGGAGCACTGGGTGTGGTGCATAAATAATGAATCTTGGAACACAGAAAAAATAAAATTTAATTTAAAACAAAACAACAACAACAAAAGCCTTGCCTGGTTAATTTTAAAAACAGAATTATTGCATTTATAAGCCTTTTCCCAAGGGGACTTTCTGCCAAGAAAAAAACCTAGCTGACAGCTGCCTTTCTTATTTCCCATCTGTGCTTGCCTCTCATAACTTTCTTTTACTCCAGCCAGTAACTTGTATCCTCAATTCTTTCATCAGTGAAAGGCTTGGCTAGATGTTGAAACAGGTACAAAGATGGATAAGGGGCATACTGAAATTGAAAGAAGTGAAGTGACTTGTCTTTACTTGCAAAAGATAATGGCAGAACTAGTGAATGAGAGGTGTCCAGTTATTTTTGTAATTGAACTGTTCTTCAAACATTGGGAAAAACTAAAAAAAAAAAATAAAAAAGAACAGTTTTAAGAATGCTGATGCATTGTCCTACAACTTCATTTTATAGATGAAGAAACTGAATCCCAAATAGTATGACTTGTCCAGAACTACACTAAACCTAGGTCATCTGACACAGGCCAGCACTGCTTTTCCAGCATAATGTCTGATTAGTATTTCATAGGTCAACTGTATCTACCACTACTTAGTTAAAGATTGGAGTATACTTATTCTTTGTGCTAAACAAGGAGATTTTGTCATAATTCAAATTATGGTAACATGTAAGAGTATTTAGGATTTAAATTGTGTAGTAATAGGGCCTGGCAATCTGTAAAATTTCTAGTCATAATATCCACCAATGCCAAAGGTAAAAGTAATTCATACTAAGCACAGTACCAAGCACACTAGAGCTCTGCTCCTTCCCTCTGAGGAAGATGGAACGTTGACCTATGTAATCATGTTTCCTTGAAATTCACTTTTTTTAAGATTTTATTTTATTTTGTGGCACCTGGGTGGCTCAGTGGGTTAAAGCCTCTGCCTTCGGCTCAGGTCATAGTCCCTGCATCGGGCTCTCTGCTCAGCGAGGAGACTGCTTACCCCTCCTTTCTGCCTGCCTCTCTGCTTGCTTGTGATCTCTGTCAAATAAATAAAATCTTTTTAAAAATTTTTATTTTATTTTATTTTGACAGAAAGAGAAATCACAAGTAGGCAGAGAGGCAGGCGGGGGAGAGGGGGCAAGTAGGCTCCCTGCTGAGCAGAGAGCCCAATGTGGGGCTCGATGCAGGGCTCGATCCCAGAACCCTGAGATCATGACTGGACGGCAAAGGCTTAGCCCACTGAGCCACCCAGGTGCCCCTGAAATTTACTCTTTAATAAGGGTAATTTTGTTAGAGTCACAATGGAACGTGAGCTGATAATGTAGGTAAGCTGCAAAGATTTAGTGATAAGATCAGAAATGATCTAGACACCTGGAGTAAATGAGAAGAGAAATGTCAAGAAGAGAAAAGTTGATGGAAAGAAACTACAAGGCAAAGTATAAAAAGTCAGAAGTTTTTTAGTACCGTAAACACTATACTTTAGTGACTCACTAATGATAAACTCACTAATGGTAAACTGATTAATAAAGGCAATACTACTCTTTCAAAATGACAGGTGCACTTTTTAATAAAAGAGAGAAACATCTTTCCTGTTTCCACCCAGATTTTAAGGTACTGTTTTTTCAGTGTTTACTAATTATAGTGTTATTCCACTTATACTGAACTATCATGCCTTTTCCAACTGTTCTCTCTAGGTTCTCTGTGCTCTGCACTGAGCCAGGCATATTTTCTCTTCTGGGTCTTTTTCCCCAACACATAGTATGCATTGAAGATGGTCATGGATGGAGTATGCAGTCTATGGTCATCAAATAAAGGGATATTAAGCAAACTAAGTAGTGCTAAAAAAGGTTGGTCTTGCCTTAGAGAACACCATTCTCATCCAGAATATGTGGAATTGGGTTTTTTTTCCCTTAAATTTATTGACCATTAGCAACACTTCCAAAAGAAATCTTTTTATGAGCTTTGTCCATTTCCTGCTGGCCTGTGGGGTTTTAACTCTATGATTTTTTTTTAATAGCAAATAATGTATCGTTTCAGGAGTATAGGTCTGTGATTAACTCATAAACAGCACAACTTCAGGTATCAGGAAAGCTCAACATTTCCTCTCCTTCCCTCACTCATACCTAGTTCAACTAGCAAATGAAATTCTACTGTCTAAACATTATTCTGTTATTGTAAGACCTTAGTCTCTGGCACCGTCATCCTAGATCCTCATCAAATTTTTAGTAATCATTGGCAGCTTAATGTGAATGAAGTGTCTGAGCCCATATTTTTAAAGAAAAGAAGCACAACAACAATGAAGATTCTATGCCTCTAGTCCAGGTAAAGGGCCCACAGCATGGATGCTAGATAGGTACAGGTAAATAGCTTATTAAACAATTTTGTCTCAAGTGGGCCTGCCCTAGAGGCAAATAACAATGTTTATCAGGCAAGTGAATCAATACTTCTGATCCCATTCATTGGGTTTAGGAAGTGAAGGTTAGTATAGACAGCACAAAGATCAGAAGGCATTGTCATAGACTTTCAAAACTAGAAGGACCTTCAGACACAACCAAGAGTGAAAGAGGTAAAGCAACTTGTCTAAGATTACAAAAGAAAGTTGGCAGAGCTCTGACTAATGAGAAGGCACTTGATATTGTTTGGCTCAAAGATGTTTTCAGTTAGAGAACTAATGTGATGAAAATAGTGTTTTTATCTCTTTGTAATACTGTTTTCTTATGTGTCAATTTTCAACACTGTGCTTTTCATGGAGTGTTTCCCTCCATGAGGGAAGTCTCTACCAGCTAACTTAAATAAGGTTAGCCTTGAGATCTACACGCTGGAAATAACCTGTGCATAATTTTTAATTCATGTTTTTATCTTACTTTTTAAATTAACTGTGCATAATATTTAATCATTTATCTTTTGTGTACAAGGGACTTGTATTATCTTGCAATGTGATTATTGTCATCTTTTCTGTAGAGATATTTTTGGTTTGGGTTTTGTTTTTTAGTCACACTATTTTAAGAGCTGGTGGGTCTCAAGAGTAAATAGTGAATTGCGTATTTGAATGGCTTCTGTGAAAGGGTACATTCTATTAACCCAGAAATGCCAGTCTGATGTAATGCAAAAAGAGATTTTTCCCAAAATAGCACTTGGCACCTTGGCAGTGTATGCATTTCAACCTGTTTTATTTCTTACTGTGGTGCAAGAGTTTAAGTCTCATTCTGGGATGGACGTGGAGTGTTTCATTTGCATGCTTGTTCTGCTGGTAACAAACTATAATTTTTTTTAAATTTTATTATGTTATATTAGCCACCATACAGTACACCATTAGTTTTTGATGTAGTGTTTCATGATTCATTGTTTGCATGTAACATACTGTTTTACTTTTTAGCATAATTTGTTTCTCTTTTACCACACTTTTAAGTTTGCTAGTTAGATCCACAAGGGAACTATTTGCTGCCTTTTAATATTTATATTAGAAGGCTTAATGGAAGAGAGAGAATGTGTTTGTGGTAATTGGCCATTTCCCCCATCTTAATAGCATTCCAGAACAAAGTTTCTTTAGATAGTAATGCTCAACAGAAGGCATTTGTGCTGCCTCATCTTTGATGCGTCCATTCCTATGTTTACCAAAGACTCTGGGCCAGTTGTTTAGCATTTGCCTCATGGCCTGGGCCAGAGGAAGGGTGAACTGAAAAGAAATTAACGAAAACAAAGAATTCTGGAATGCTGCAAAATTCAGAATTAACAAGGGTTTATGATATTAGGTGAGTCCCAGCTCCAAAGCAGTTTTTGATGATAGAACTTAAGTTATTTTTTAAAAAAATCTCTCAAATTATTTACAGCCCAAGAGTAGAAGTAAGGAGAGTCTGAGTCACTCTCCTGCTGAGATGAGTGAAACATTGGCAGAGTAGGGGACTGGGGAGGTAGCAATCTTAAGAACTTGAAGGGAGGGTCTTGAATGGGAGTTAACAATAAGACTTACTTGAAAATCACAGCATATGGCTAAGGACTTGAGTTTTGTGTCCAAATCCTGGTTTTTCCTTTTACTAGTTGTGTGACTTTGGATAATTTACTTAAACTTTTTAAGCCTGCCTCCTTATATGTGAAAGTAGTTCAATAATTCAACTTCATACTGTTGCTGTGAAACTCAAAAGAGATAATATATGTAAAGCAATTAGTGAAGTGCTTGGCACCATAGTAAGTGTTCAATAAATGGAAAATAACATTATTATTTTATTTAATTCTCAGCATTTTTTATGGCTCCCCCAGGATTCTCCTTTTATTGAAGTATCTCTTAAAAGCACTGTTTCCATTTTCCCCCTTGCTTTTTAAATTACTTTTATAAAAAAACAAATTTATGGAAGTATAACTTACACACCATAAAAATCACCTATTTTAATTTTACATTTAAATGAATTTTAGTAAATTTTAAAAACTTTGCAACTATCACCATAATCCAATTTAGAACATTTCATCATCACCATCCCTAGGCAACCACTAATCTATTTTCTGTCTCTATGGAGTTGACTGTTCTAGACAATTCATATGAATGGAATTGTATACAATGTGTTCTTTTGTGACTGGCTTCTTTCACTTATCAAAATGGTTTTTCAAGATTCAGGTTAAAGTATCTGTGTTGTCACATAAATCAGTACTTAATTCCTTTTAGTGGCTGAATAATATTCCATTGTGTGGATATACCACATTTTTATCCATTAGTCAGTAGATGGGCATATGAGTTTGTTGCCACTTTTGGCTATTATGAATAATATCGCTATGAACATTTATGTTCAAATCTTCGTTTGGACATATGTTTTCCTATATGTTTTCTAGGTAGATACCTAGAAGTGAAATTATGGTGGCATTACTATTAATATTAGCAGTAGTATTTGCTACTGTATCATAATCCACCTGACAAGAAGTCGGGTGTACTAATTCTTATGACAAAATGAAATACTTCAGATGCCCTTAAAGAAGTATACCTAAAAACAAAACAAACAAATATGTAATAGCTCTTAAATTTAAAAAAAAAATGGAAACACTACTGCAGGAAACTCAGTTTAATCACAGGATGGATCATTTGAAGGCATTTTATTCATATCACCTTTAGGAGAATTCTAAAGACTGTGTTTAAGTTTTGTTTTTGTTTTTTAACACCTCAAGTTTTGTCTTGTCTACACTTTTATAAGATAACCATCTGAAGGTCTAGAGTACATATAATGCCTCAGGATAGCACAGACTTTTCAGTGATTAATACAGGGTATAAATAATGGGTGTCTGAATCTGGGCATCAAAACAAGGGAGATATATCTTGTGATATCCCTAGCTTCTTTTATTCCCTGGGATGCACAAATCATTCCTTAAAAGAATTGGGAGAAAAGAGGAATGTTTCCAGCCCAGTCAGTGAAATGAAATTCAATTGTATGGCAAGAAAGTTTACACAGTAATTTGTCCACAATGAAAGTGTCAGGGTTTTCTAGGTTCCCAGCCAAGTAGTTATACTCATATGTCCCTCACTTAAAGCACTAAGTGAGTTCCTGAAAAGTAACTGATGCTCATCTTGTGGGTCTACTAATGATATGTATTTTAGTATCAGCTGTGTTCCCAGCTTGTAGAAGTAGTCCTTCAGGCAGGGAAGCAAGGTTGGCTTTTGCATGTATGTATGAACATGCACACACACTCACACATACTTCAACAAATAATGGATAAAATATAATATTAAGTTCTAATTTAGATGGTTCCATAGGATTTCAACAAAGTCAAGGTAGTTTGGAGTAGTCATATTAAGCAATAACATAATTTTTAAACATTTTTTATTGTTGATTCTTCAATTTCTTGTTCTTGCCCTACTCACATCTCTTATAAAAAGGAAATTAGTTTTTATTTTAATGCTGATAGGAAAACCCATTGAGTAATGTGTCAAGTCAAAAAGATTCAGTCAGGTTAGATGGCTGTGGAGGAGTGTTTCTAAAAGTGTTGTCCAGATTAGATTAATCTTGAATCTGTGTTTTGGATATATATTAGACTTCTTCCAATAAATTCAATTATGCACATAAAAAATAAAAAATAAAAGTGTGGTCCAGGGAACTTCTTTCATCCAAATAACTTAGAATGTGTGCTAAAAATGCATGGAAGTAGGCCCAGAAATACTCATTTGGATTATGCTCTTCCAGTGATTGTGATACACACTGGTTTGAGAATATTGAAGTGGAGATCTGGATGTTATCCTTGCTTTATCTTCATCTATTACCCAAGTTTAACTTGATGGGAAAGAATTAAATGGGATATTATTTGTAAGCTATAACTGAACAAAAGGAAGGTAGAATATATGTGAAAATTCCTGTGGCTTCTATCAGAGTCTCAGACAACTCCATGACCCCAGGAAATATTAATAACCATTGTTGCTACAGACCTTGAGTGAGATCTCCAGCTTTAGTCTGATTCCTTTTGTGTTCCTAGCTATGCCAGCAGAACAGCAGCATCAAAGAGGAGATGAACATCTTCAATTCCATTCTTCTCATTCTGCAAGAAGTCCATGTCACATTCCAGTTCAGCCATCCAACCAACATGTATTCATTCATTTGGCGAAATATTTACAGAGTCCCACTGTGTACCAGACAAAGCCAGACATAGAACCAGTCCTCATGGAGGGAACTCAGTAATGAAATAAAAAAAATAAATAAAAATTTCTATTTTTGAAGAATGGAAAAAAAAAGAGGTGCGTCCTTAGGGTTGATTATCACAGTGGGAGGGAACAGTGGTTCTGATGCAGCTCCATGAGTACTAGGGAATGCTGTGAAGGATCTACATTGAAAGAGGACTTTGAGAAGTAGAGACAGACTCCTTCTACCCAGTAAGATCCCCATACCTCCTGGTCACTGCAGACAGAAATAGGTCAATCAGATTTCAGAGTAATAACATCTTGGATTATAGAGAGAGAACCTGAGTCCTCCTTTGCTGGTATTGATGAGGAAAATAGAGGCCTCTGGAGAATGGCAATCCAGCTTTCTGCTCTGATGACTCTCTCTGTGAGGAAATCACCTACTTTCTCATTTCCTCTCTTGAGAAGGCAGATTTCCTTGCCCTATGCCTACCAAAAATCCTCTTCATTATTCAAGCCTAGTTCAAGATTTAGCTCCTGCACATTTTTTTTTCCAAGATAACTTTTCTACCACACTGATCTCTTTCTTCCATTGACTCTTATGGCACATAATCAATGTCTCAGTAGATTTTACTTTATTTTAAAATTGTTCTATATATTTGTTTTATTTCCTCAATTAGATTGTAAGCTACTAGTAGACAGGACAGAGCTGTCTTGACTCCTGTGGTATAACTCAACAAATCTAGCATAATATGCACTAGGCATATAGAAGGTATTCGGTCATTTGAACTGAAGTGACTGGAATGTTAATTTAGAAGGGTTTTTGAACATAGCACCCCAAAATATGGTATTTTGACACATTGATTATTTTGAGCTGAAGGGGCTTGAGAAACAGCAAATGCAGAAAGAGCTTCCCTTTCTACATAAAAGCAGGCCATAAAGTTAACCATAAGGAAGATGACCTCCTTATACCAGGGAGAGAAGAACATTCTTTGTTTTTATTACATTCATTTTAATTCCACCATTGTTAACATACAGTGTTCTATTAGTTTCAGATGGACAATATAGCCATTCAACAATTCTATACATTATTCAGGGCTCATCATGATAAATGTACTCTTTAATCCTCATCACCTATTTCACCCATGGCCCCCACAACCTCCTCTCTGATAACCATCAGTTTGTTCTCTGTAATTAAAAGCCTGTTTCTTGATTTGACATGCCCTCTTTTTCCTTTGCTCATTTGTTCTGTTGCTTAAATTCCACATATGCGTGAAATCATATGATATTTGTCTTTCTCTGACTGACTTATTTCACTTAACATTATACTGTCTAGCTCCATCTGTGTTGTTGCAAATGGCAAGATTTCATTTTTTGTGGCTAAATAATAGTCCATTGTCTATATATACCAATTCTGTTTTAGCCATTCACCTATTGATGGATGCTTGAGCTACTATCATATCTTGGCTATTGTAAATAATGCTGCTCTAAACATAGGGGTGCACATATCCTTTTGACTTGGTGTTTTTGTATTTTGGGGGTAAATACCCAGCAGTGTGATTACTTGATTCTAGGGTTGTTCTATTTTTAACATTTTGAGGAACCTCCATACTGTTTTCCGGGGTGGCCACACCAGTTTGCATTCCCACCAACAGCGTGTGAGTATTCCTTTTTCTCAACATCCTCGACACTTGTTTCTTTTGATTTTAGGCATTGTGACAGGTGTGAGGTGATATCTCAGTGTAGTTTTGATTTGTATTTCCCTGATAGTAACTGATATTGGCCATCAGGATGTCTTCTTTTTTTCAATATTTTATTTATCCATTTGACAGAAAGAGAGAGATCACAAGTAGGCAGAGCAGCAGGCAGAGGTGGGGGAGGAAGCAGGCTCCCCGCTGAGCAGAGATCCTCATGTGGGGCTTGTACCGAGGACCCTGAGATCACTACCCGAGCTGAAGGCAGAGGCTTAACCCACTGAGCCACCCAGGTGCCCCATCAGGATGTCTTCTTAGGAGAAATGTCTGTTCATGCCTTCTACCCGTGATTAGTTGGATTATTTGTTTGGGGGGTATTGAGTTTTATAAGTTCTTTATAGATTTTGAATACTAATCTTTCATCAGATATGTCATTTGCAAATATCTTCTCCCATTCTATAGATTGGCTTTTAGTTTTGTTGATTGTTTCCTTCAATGTGCAGAACATTTTTTTTTATTTTGGTGCAGTTCCAATACTTTATTTTTGCTTTTATTTCCCTTGCCTCAGGAGACATATCTAGAAAAATGTTATTATGGCCAACGTCAAAGAAAATTTTGCCTATACTTTCTTTTAGGATTTTTATTTTTTTAAGATTTTATTTATTTATTTGTAAGAGAGAGAGCACAGGCAGGGGGAGTGGCAGGCAGAGGGAGAAACAGGCTCCCTTCTAAGCAAGGAGCCCAATGTGGTACTCAAACCTAGGACCTTGGGATCATGACCCGAGCTGAAGGCAGACACTTAACTGAGTCACCCAGGTGTTCCTCTTCTAGGATTTTTATGGTTTCGGGTCTCACATCTAGGTCATTCATCCATTTTGACTTTAGTTTTGTGCATGGTACAAGAAAGTGGTCCAACTTCATTCTTTTCCATGTAACTGTCCAGTTTTCCCAACACCATTTGTTAAAGAGACTGTCTTTTTCCCACTGCATATTCTTTCCCTCTTTGCCAAATATTAATTGACCATATAGCTGTGGATTCATTTCTGGGTCTTCTATTCTGTTCCATAGATCTTATGTGTCTATTTTTGTGCCAGTATCATACTGTTTTGACTACTATAGCTATATAATATAACTTGAAGTCTGGAATTGTGATACCTCCAATTTTGTTTTTCTTTTCCAAGATAGCTTTGGCTATTTGGGTTGTTTCTGGTTCCATACAAATTGTAGTATTATTTATTCTATTCTGTGAAAAATGCTGTTGGTACTTTGATAGAGACTGCATTAAATCTGTAGATTGCTTTGGGTAGTGTAGCTGGGTTTGTTTGTTTGTTTGTTTGTTTTTATTTCTTTTCAGCGTAATAGTATTCATTGTTTTTGCACCACACCCAGTGCTCCATGCAATCCGTGCCCTCTCCAATACCCACCACCTGGTTCCCCCAACCTCCCACCCCACGCCCCTTCAAAACCCTCAGATTCTTTTTCAGAGTCCATAGTCTTTCATGGTTCACCTCCCCTTCCAATTTCCCTCAACTCCCTTCTCCTCTCCATCTCCCCTTGTCCTCCATGCTATTTGTTATGCTCCACAAATAAGTGAAACCATTTGATACTTGACTCTCTCTGCTTGACTTATTTCACTCAGCATAATCTCTTCCAGTCCTGTCCATGTTGCTACAAAAGTTGGGTATTCATCCTTTCTGATGGAGGCATAATACTCCATAGTGTATATGGACCACATCTTCCTTATCCATTCATCCGTTGAAGGACATCTTGGTTCTTTCCGCAGTTTGGCAACCGTGGCCATTGCTGCTATAAACATTGGGGTACAGATGGCCCTTCTTTTCACTACATCTGTATCTTTGGGGTAAATACTCAGTAGTGCAATTGCAGGGTCATAGGGAAGCTCTATTTTTAATTTCTTGAGGAATCTCCACACTGTTTTCCAAAGTGGCTGCACCAACTTGCATTCCCACCAACAGTGTAAGAGGGTTCCCCTTTCTCCACATCCTTTCCAACACATGTTGTTTCCTGTCTTGCTAATTTTGGCCATTCTAATGGTAGTGTAGTTGTTTTAATAATATTTGTTCTTTTAATCCATAAGCATGGAATGTCTCCATTTCTTTGTGTCATCCTCAATTTCTTTCATCAGTGTTTTATAGTTTTCAGAGTTCAGGTCTTTCAAACTTTGGTTAAGTTTACTCCTAGGTATTTTATTAATTTTGGTGCAATTATAAATGGAATTATTTTTTAAATTTTTCTTTCTGTTGCTTCATTATTTGTGTATAGAAATGCAACAGTATATTGATTTTGTAGCCTGTGACTTTACAAATTCATTTATCAGTTCTAGTTTTTTGGTGGAGTCTTTTGGGTTTTTTATACATGGTATCATGTCATCTGCAAATAGTGAAAATTTGATTTCTTCCTTACAGATTTGGATTATTTTCTTTTGGTTGTCTGATTGCTGTGGCTAGAACCTCCAGGACTACGTTTAATAAAAGTAGTGAGATTGGACATCTTTGTCTTATTCCTGACCTTGGGGGGAAAACCTCTCAGTTTTTCCCCATTGAGGATGATGTTCACTGTGGGATTTTCATATATGGCCTTTATTATGTTGAGGTATGCTCCCTCTAAACCTACTTTGTTGAGGGTTTTTATCATGAATGGATGTTGTGTTTTGTCAAATGCTTTTTCTGCATCTATTGAAATGATCATATGGTTTTTGTCCTTCCTCTTACTAATGTGTTGTATTACATTCATTGATTCTTGAATATTGAACTACCTTTGCATCCCAGGAATAAATCCTGCTTGATCATGGTGAATGATTTTTCTAATGTATGGTTGGATTCAGTTTGCTAGTATTTTGCTTAATAAATTTACATCTATGTTCATCAGAGACATTGGCCTGTACTTCTCTTTTTTAGTGGAGTCTTTATCTAGATTTGGTATCAGGGTAATGCTGGTCTCATAGAATGAATACGGAAGGTTTCCATATAACCTTTCTGGAATAATTAGAAAATAGATATTAACTCTTTTTTAAAATGTTTGGTAGAATTCACCTGTGAAGTTATCTAATCCCGAACTTCTCTTTGTAGGGAGTTTTTTGGTTACTGATTTAATTTCATAGCTGGTAATTGGTCTGTTCAATTTTGCTATTTCTTCCTGCTTCAGTTTTAATAGATTATATGTTTTGAGGAATTTATCCATTTCTTCTAGGTTGCCTGTTTTGTTGGCATATAAGTTTTTAAATATTCTCTTAGAATTCTTTGTATTTCTGTGGTGTTGGCTATTTTTGTCCTCTTTACTTTGTGATTTTGTTCATTTGTATCTTCTCTCTCTCTCTCCCATATTTTTTGATGAGTCTTGCCAGAGGTTTATCAGTTTGGTTGATCTCTTCAAAAAACCATCTTCTGAGTTCATTGATCTGTTCTAATGTTTTTCTTAGTTTCCAGATCATTTATTTCTGCTCTAATATTTATTCCTTCCTTCTACTAGATTTAGGTTTAGTTTGTTGTTCTTTTTCTATCTCATTTAGGTGTAAGATTAGGTTTCTTTTTTTAAGATTTTATTTATTTATTTGACAGACAGAGATCACAAGTAGACAGAGAGGCAGGCAGAGAGAGAGAGGAGGAAGCAGGCTCCCCACCAAGCAGAGAGCCCAATGTGCAGCTCAATCCCAGGACCCTGAGATCATGACCTGAGCCAAAGGCAGAGGCTTAACCCACTGAGCTACCCAGGTGCCCCATAAGATTAGGTTTCTTACTTGAGATTTTTCTTGCTTCTTGAGGCAAGCCTGTATTGCTATAAACTTCCTTCTTATAACCACTTTTGCTATATCCCAAAGATTTGGACCAGTGTGTTTTCCTTTTTATTCATTTCCAAGTACTTTATTTATTTATTTGTTTGTTTGTTTAATTTATTTATTGGGGAAGGAGCAAAAGGAAAGGGGGAGAAAGAATATTAAGCAAGCTCCATGCCTTGTGCAGAGCCTGATGCAGGGCCTGATCTCACCACCTTGAGATCATGACTTGAACTGAAATCAAGAGTCAGATGCTTAACCAAATGAGCCACCCAGGTGCCCATTTGTTTTTGATTCCTTGGTTGACACATTTGTTGTTTAGTAGCATGCTATTTAACTTCTATATATTTGTCATCTTTCTGGATTTTTTTTTTTTGGTCAACTTTCTGGATTTCTAGTTTATAATATTTTGGTCAGAAAAGATACATGGTATGATTTTGATCTTTTTGAATTTTTTTCTTGAAGTTATATCTTTTTTTTTAACAGACTATATTTTTTTATGGAAATTTAAATCCACAACAAAATTAAGAGGAAGGTACAGACATTTCCCATATGTCTCTTCCCTACCCCACCATCAACATTCCCTACCAGAGTGGTACATGTTACAATCAATTGACACATCATGATCATGTGATCTATGAGCACTTGAAACAAATGTATATTCTGCTGTTTTATGATGAAATGCTCTAGATGTATGTGTTAAATCTGTCTGTTCCAATGTATCAATCAAAGTCCTATTACCACACTGATTTTGGAAATTGTTGATTTTGTTTGAAATTAGATCTGTCCATCTATGTAAGTGGGGTATTAAAGCCCACTGTTATTACTGTATTACTATTGATTAGTTAATATGTTTGTTAACTATTTTATGTATTTGGATCTTCCCATGTTGAATGCATAAATATTTACAGTTGTTATATATCCTTGTTGGATTGACTCCTTTATTATTCTATATAGTTCCTTATTTGTCTCTTGTCACATTCTTTTTTTTTTAAAGTCAATTTTTTCTAATACCAGTATTGTTACCCCTGCTCTTTTTTACATCCATATACATGATAAATATTTCTCCATACCCTCATCTTCAATCTTAGGTGTTTTTAGGTCTAAAATGAGTCTCTATAGGTGGTATATAAATGGGTATTTTTTTAATCCACTCTGTCATCATATGTCTTTTGACTGGAGCATTTAGTCCATTTGCATGCAAAGTAGTTATTGATAGATATGTATTTATTGTCATTTTGCTACTTGTTCTGTGGTTGTTGGGGTTTTTTTTTTTTTCCTAGTTTTATTCTGAACCTTTCTGCTCTTGCTCTCTTTCATGATTTGCTGGGGTTTTTTAGTGATGTACTTGGATTCCTGTCTCTCTATTCTTTGCATATGTATTACTGGTTTTTTATCTGTAGTTACAATTGGGTTTGCATATGATATGTTTTGCATATAGCGGTTTATGTGAAGTTGATGCTCATTTAAGTTTGAACCCATTTTTTACCTTTCTCTCCTCACATTTTAAGTATTTAGTGTCGTAGTTTACATCCTTTTATTTTGTGAATCCCTTGGCTGATTTTTATAGAAGCATTTATTTTTATTCCTTTTATGTTTCCTATTTTTCATACCCTCACTTATGGTCTTTCCTTTCCACTCAAAGAATCCCCTTTAATATTTCTTGTTGGGCTGGCTTAGTAGTAATCAAGTTCTTTAGTTTTTGTTTGTTTGAGGAATTCTTTATCTCTCCTTTTATTGTGAATGATAGCCTTGCTGGATAGAATATTCTTGGTTACAGATTTTTCCCTTTCAACATTTTGAATATATTATGCCACTTTCTTTTGACCTGCAATGTTTCTGCTGAAACATCTTCTTACAGCCTTACCAGGTTTTCCTTGCATGTGTCTTTTCTTCTCTTGCTGCTTTTAATTTTTTTTCTTTATCACTACTTTTTGCCATTTTAATTACTATGTGTCTTACTGTGGACCTCTTTGGTTTGATTTTTATCCTGAATCTGGATATCTGTTTCCTTCTCCAGATTAGGGAAGTTTTCAACTATTATTTCTTCAAGTAACTTTTCTCTCTTCTTCTTCTGGGATCCCTATAATATGAATGTTATACCTGATGGAGTCACTGAGTTCTCTAAATCTATTCTCAATTTGTGTAATTGTTTTTTTCTCTCAGTTTGATTGCTTTCCATTTCTCTGTTTTACAGGTTATTAATTCATTCTTCTCTTTCCTCTAGTCTGCTGTTTATTCTTTCAAGTGTATTTTTAACTTCATTTATTGTGTTATTCTTCTGTGGCTCTTTTCTTTAATCTCTTTTTTAAGTGTCTCACTGATATCCTCCACTTTTTCCTCAAGTCCTGTGAGTATCTTTAAGATTGTTACTTTAAATTCTCTATCAGACCTTTTCTTATATCCATTTCATTTAGGTCTCTTGCTGCAGTTTTTTCCCTCTTCTTTCATTTGGGACACATTTCTCCATCTCTTCATTTTGTTTAACTCTCTGTGGCTTTTTCTGTGCTTTCTAAGACTTTCTCTTGAAGGTAATGACCTTATGAAGAAGAGGTCCTGTGATGTCCTGCAGTGCAGTGTCCCCTGTCCTCTAGGACCTGGAGCTTCAGGGAGTGTCTCCTGTATGTGTTGCCTGTGCCCTGTGGTTGTGTCATGACTGCTTTTTCCTTCAGTCCAGGTGTCTGCAGAGGTTCTCTTTGACTGTTGTGGGCAGTGTTTGGTCCTGCCCAGGGTTGGGCATGTTTTAACAAGTTGTGCACTGGTCTGCTTGCAAAATGAGACCTGCCACCACCACCACCACCAGAACTAAGGCCCTGCAAAAGTTGCAGGTAAGAAGAAGTAGAGCTGGTGAGATTTATGCTGGACTTCTAGGGGAGAAGACTCACAGCACAGGGACTTAGGCAAGTGTAACTGAGAAGGGTGGATCTGCTGAACTATGAAGGGATAAGGCTTGTTGTAAGCAAATTGGGTAGTAACTGTTGGTGCTCTGCTGGTTACCACAGGTGCCCATGTGTTTGTGCTGAGGGATAAGGGAGGGAAATGGTGTATCTCTGCTCTTTTGTTCCTGAAGAGGACTTGCTATGATCTTGGCCTCTCTGGGACACACTCTGAAATGAGTAAATCACTTTCCCTCCCATGTGTCCCAGGCATTTTTCAAACCGCTGCTTCTACCCTGTATTTCCATGAACTGTTTTTCTGCTATCTCTTTAAGGATGGGGCCTCAGCTTCCTAATGCCCTCTTGGGCTCGCCCAGAGCCCAGTCCACTGATTTTTAAAATTCCAGGCTTTAAGTTCCTCTGGCTGTAACAACTCATGATATTTGGCTCCTTTAGCTTTCAAAGCCAAATATTATATATTATATTATATTATATGGATTCATCTTCCCTGTGTGAGCTCCCTGGTGTGATAGTCTGTTTCTCACCCTTTTCCATGCTACCAACTCCTCCTGATCACTGACAGCAATGGTCTGTTTCATTACCCAACTGTGTCTCTACCCTTCTTACATTTTTCGAAATAGCCTCTTCCCTGCCTTTAGCTGTGGAGTTTGTACTGCTAGTCTTCAGGTAATTTTCTGGGTTATTTACACTGATATGAGTGTTTTCTCATTGTATCTCTGGGAGGGGGTGAGCTTAGAATTTTCTTCCTTAAGCATCTTCCCAAACTCTCTAGAAGAATATTCTTATCACTGAAGACTGAAAGTCAATGCCAAAGTGGATCTGTACAAACAAACCTACTGAAATAACCCTTATTTTTCATTAGATTAACCTATTTATTTCCTATTTACTGTTCCACAATTTATCATCCCTAGTTCAAGCTTCTTTGTCTTATTGCACCTCTAGAATTTATTCTCCTTTGTTTCAAAAAGTATATATGCTTTGGGGTGCCTGGGTGGCTCAGTGGGTTAAAGCCTCTGCCTTCAGCTCAGGTCATGATCCCAGAGTCCTGGGATCAAGCCCCGCATAGGGCTCTTTGCTCAGCGGGGAGCCTGCTTCCTCCTCTCTCTCTCTCTGCCTACTTGCCTACTACTGTCTGTCAAATAAATAAATAAAATCTTTTAAAAAAAAGTATATATGCTTTGTGGCCTAATGTCTTCTTTGGGTCATCATTTTCCTTTTGAAGACTCCCACATGCATATAGAAATATTAAATAAAATTTGAATGCTTTTCTCCTGTTAACCTGTCTTATGTCGGTTTAATTCTTAGGCCCCTCCAGAAAACCAAGGATGGTAAAAGGAAATTTTTTCTTCCCTATAATTACTTATAATTATATTCCTACAACTGTACGTCTTCAAAGTTAAGGTTCTATAAGGGACGTAGAATGAATGCTGGTAAAGAAATGGGAAACACATCACATCAGAAGAAAGCAACTTTTATTAAGTAAGAAGTAACTATAGTTTTAATAGTTTAAAATACATTTGCAAGTAAGTCAGATTTTGTTTATAAGGGAGAGGGTAATTGTCCCTCAAAACCAAAGGAAAATAATTGAGCACTTGGATCACACTTTTAAGTGTCTCAATTTTTCTTTGAAAGTGAATAGCTTCTAAAAACATCAAGAACTCTAGCTCTTAGGAACCAAACAAGACAAACACACACACACACACACACACACACACACACAATTGCAGTGTGCAATTAAAGTATTACTAAAAAAGGGAAGAAACTGAAGAAGTGGTTCCAATTGTATTTTATAGAGTGGAGGGGGGTAAGAGCTAAGTGAATAGAACAACACTGGTAGGCAAGAGACTATGGGGTAGGGAGCAGAGACATGTCTGGCAATGAAAAGAAAAAGAAAAAATAAATGAAATAGAAAAGAGACATAAAAGGAAAACAGCTTATAGTAGTAGGAAGCTTAGAAAAAGGTGACTAAGAGAGAAAACATGGCTGAAACCTGAGCACTTGATATGTTCTACTTTAAGAATGACTACTCAGGAATGCAAATAAGAAAGCTGACCTTCATCTGCTTTTAGGCAACCTACAGAAAGCAACATGAAAAGTTACCGGGAGAAGCCTCTTGGCCAAAAGTAACACCTCCCTCCATGAGAAGTCTGAAATCCCCACCATTAAACTCATTCTTTGGGTTGAGACTTGGCATTTCCAGGTATCATTCCTTTAAAAAAATAATTTAAATTGACTGCAAGGGTTAAAATACATATAACTTTGATGGGGACATGGACCATTCATGAAAATTAGTCTTTCAGATTACTTTTAAATGGAACCAAGCAGAAAAAAGCACTTCATGATTTGACCTGTCCAGCCTCATCTTTTCCTAATCCTTACCCTTTTGCTTGTTACACTCTAGCCATAAATGAGCACACCATGTTCTTTTGTGTTCCTTTGCCTTTGTATGTGACCTTTTTTCTGCTGAGAATGTCCTCCTCTTACCTTTTCCCCAACCTCAGCTCAAAAATATTTCCTGTGAAGCCTTCTTTGTGTTCCCTTCTTTTGTACTTCCACTGCCATTTGCATATGCCTTATTTTGAGCAATGGTGTCGATGTATTATAATTGTTTTCAATATTTATGTTCCTCTCTAGATCACATTTTCATGTTTCTAAAGTAACTGATGCTTATTTCATAACCACATGTATCACATGGTAGAGGCAACACTGTTTAAAGTCTGGGGCACTGGGGTCAGAGACACTTGATTAGAGTCCCTTCTCTGATATTTTTCTAGTTCTGTGATCTTGGATAAGTTACATAACCTCTCTGAGCCTCAGTTTTGTCACTTAAAAAACAGGGCTAATGACAGCAACAACAATGATATCTAATAATATTATGGAAATATTCAAATAAAATAGTGCATGCATGCAAAAGTCCTCTGGCTCCTCATATGTTTTAAGCCTCCTTCTATGGAAAAATACAAAAGAAACAGAACTAGGAGAAAAGAATATTGAATGCTATTTTGAGTTTCTGCGCTGACTCACTTTTTATTCCCAGTTTACTTACTCAAGTTCCCTGTTTTTCCCTCTTTTCAACAAACATTAGGATATTGGTATCCTACATTCCCTATGTGACCAATGAATTTAAACAGAGGCAGTAAACTGGAAGGAAATTGGAGCTTCTCAGAGTGAGGTAGCCAAGAAATGCCAGGTGTTGCTATGGCCATCTGAGAAATAGCTGATCATTTTGATCACAATTGTTACCATTTCTTGGAAGAATTACTTCAGGCACTAGACCAAGCACCCTATTTATAGTTCTCTGTTTTTACTTATATATAAGCCAAGGCTGGTTGGTCACCAGGCAAGCATGCAATGAGAATATTCAAGTATGGAATTGGGTAGCCTGAAAGCGTATGACTTTATTCTTTGGTAGCATCTTTTACTATCTGGTAGGATTAATTTTTTTTTCTCTTTTCTTTCTTTCCCTAACTGTCCCTCTAGCTATTTTTCCTTTGTTCAAAGAAATATGAAGAGAACAATGCCTTCAACCATTGTGTGAAGTCCTATGTCATATCTGGAAGCTAGTTCATGGGGAAATCTATAAAAGTTGAAACACTAGCTCTATAAAAACAGCAATAAGTGCCTTCTTACTAGAGTGAGGTTACTGCTAAGGTATAATTAGTAGTAACACATATATTAGCAATTAGAAAGTCAGGGGAATCAAGACATGAACAAAAGACCATCTGTTATGAGAGAAATATCCAGCCTTCAAAATCAGTAGGTAATAGATGCTCTCACCCTGAAACATAATAAATAGTTAAAGAATAACAAATGAATGTCTTATTGCTTGCTAAAAATACTCTTGGGAATTCCCCCAAAAGAACTACACAATAATAGTAAAGGTTCTGATTAAAAAAAATAAGCTAGGAAAAGAACTGGCAACAATTTTCCTCTGAACTTATTCTTATATTCAGGGACTCCCTCAAAAGTAATTGCAGATCTCAATTGTTAATTTTTAAGGAAAGCAATTTTTGGTTATGATTAAAACAGACTGACTTTGAATTTAAAAATCCCTTTAACTCATTTATGAAAATCACATGAAGTATATTTGGTTTACCTCCTGAATGTAGCAGATCATGAGGAATTGCAGGAGAACCTGGAGAGTAGGGGCAAAGGCCCAGATTTTGAAGCTGGAGAAACCTGAGTGTTAAAATTCTGCCTTCTTCACTTAATATGGGACCCTGGGCAGTTTCTTAACTTCATTTAACCTGAGTTTTCTCCTCTATAGAATGGAAATAATAATATAATATTGCCAAGTTCATTGTGCTAATGTGAAGTTTAAAAGAACTAATGATACCAAGCATTCAGCCCAGTGCTGCTGCAGTTGTTGTTGTTATTATCACTGTGACAGAATTCTGAGCAAGATGGACCAGGGAGTTATCCTGAGTGATAGTCTGATATCTTTACCTAATGGTGGCACTTTGAACTGGAATCTGTAAAATGAGGATTAATAATATTAGTACTCACGATATAGTACTATGAGAATGCAAGGAGGTATAATACAGGTAAAATAGCACAGTACCTGGCATGTAGTATACACTCAATAAATGCTAACCACTACTATTATTATTTAGTACAGTATCTACACATAGGCTCTCAATAGGTTTTAGGTTTTATTGTTACTCCTAGGAATTCCCCGGTTCACTAAATAATTACAAGAGGGCAGAGATGCCCCCAGCACTGGCTAGTGTTTGAGGAAAACATACATTGCTGGTGGACTTGAGCATCAGTGAGATGGACAGAGAAGAAACAAAATAAATGATACTGCTTATATAATGTAGATTAGATATAGGGGAATAGGCACTTTATGCTAAATTAAGGTGACTAGGTACTCATTTAAAGATATTTCATTCCTGCCTTAGCATATCCGTTTTTTTTTTCACATCATTTATCATGGTTATTGGAACAGTGTCAGCAGGTTTCTAAGATAAATCCATCCTGCGAAATAAGTTGATGTCCTGTTTCTATTCAGTTTTAATCTGATTGTCAGATCTAACTTGAGGAGATAGACCTGAATTATTTCCAGATAACTTAACTGAACATTCCACAAATCTCTTGAGATACACTCAAGTCAAAGTGCTGGTTTGTGTTCCATTGTAATGCAAGGTCAGGGCCTCTAACACAGATGTCATTTCAATCCCTTAGTGCTTATTTCCTCTGCAGGACTGTGGATGTTAATTCTGGAATGCTGTGGTTCCAGGGCCATCTGAAAGACTCTGTGGCTAGGAAAATACACTGAGAAAGTGCCCTCTACATTTTTATTCCCATAAAATCAAGTTAAAAGAAGAATCAAAAGCATTCAGAAAATGGAAGGAAAGCCCTTTTTGGGTATGATGCTGGGAATGTATATTGATTGTGGGGCTTTGTATACATATGAGCTAGCTAGGGAACTGAGGACATCTCCTCTGTTTGTTTCACTGGGTCGCTACTCAGTCTACCAGTAGTGTAGGACTTTCCAAAACACCAGCCATGGCTGGGGCATCTCTGCCACTGGTACTTACTTAGTAGGCAGGAGGAGTCTCACTAGATTCTTTCTGAAGGCATAGATATTTAAGGCAGTCTTCATCTATTTTCATTTGCCACAACTTACATTCTGTTAAGTTTACTTGTTCTTTGGATGATTGTGGTCATGACTATGACTGGACTGCCCAAGGCAGTAAGTGGGCATTTGCCTAAAATAACCTGAGCCTTCTACTTTCCTCAATTTCCTCCTTCCTTTCTCCCCATTTATTCAAGTAGGAAATAATATTTAAGCTTATATTTATCATATGACAGGCAGAGTGTCGAGCTAGAAATACATAACAGCAATCAAAACATGCATGGCCCTTGACCTTTGTTAGTGCAATTAGGATATGAACATTAATAGCAGTCATACAATTGTACAAAGTGACAAGTGAGTGGAGGTACTCCCTAATGCACATTTCTAAGCATTTTATGTCAGTTATTCTTATCCTTCACAAGATTTATATCAGTTTTGTTTTCTCATAAGGAACTTCAAGATATTAAAACAAATAATAATAAATATATATATAAACAAAATATGTGGAATTTAAGAAACAAAACAAATGAATAAAGAAAAAAAAGACAAAATAATAGACTTAAATAAAGAGAACAAACTGATGCATGAGAAGATGGCTGAAATAAGTGAAGGGAATTAAGAGTACATTTGTCATGATGAGCACCAATGTAAAAAATTGCTGAACCACTATAGTGTACATCTGAAACTAATATATTGTATGTTAATTATACTAGAATTAAAAACAGAAACAGCACAGAAGGTGCTGCTAGGGGAAGGGAGGGAATACTGAATGGAAAGTCGTCAGAGAGGGAGAAAAAACATGAGACACTTTTAACTAAGGGAAGAAACCGAGGGTTGCTGGAGTTGGGGTGGAGGATGGGGTAACTGGGTGATGGGTATTAAGGAGGGCGTGTGATGTAATGAGCATTGGGTGTTATATGCAACTGATAATTTATTGAACACTAAAAAAGATGTTAGTTGAAATATTTAGATGCATAGTACCATATATATGTGTGTGTACATGTGCACACACACACACACACACACATATATAGATATACACAATTAACATAGAGATTTAAAATATGTATAGTCCAAGGTTACTGAAAATCTTAGATAGGTAAGGACTCAGCATATGGAGGAATAAGGTAATTTAATAAATATGACTACTTCTAAGCAGTTTACTTATTCTCACTGTGATACAAGAAAAAATAAGAACTGGATTATAACCTTTAATTTCTGAAGACACTGCTATTTTACTTTGTAAGTGCTTCTTTTCTAAATAGCTCATAGTAATGTGTGCTATATGACTTATAGATACATCCTTCCTCTATCTTAATGGAGTGCTTGATCAAGAAGCAGAAGAAATTTAAACTTTAAGTGATGTCCCACTCGACACTCCAGGTTACTGGGGAAATAAAGTCTTCAGTCTCCTTGGCTTTCAGCTCTGTTCTCATTAATAGATGTTAACCCCACAGGTAGATGGCATAAGAGACTGCGTCTTAAGTGTGATGTGAAAGACACTGAAAGTTTTGGCCACCAGCCTCCTGAGAATTAGAAACCTCTTCTCCCATTTCAGTGACTTCTTTGGGATTTATGGAAGTCTGTATTTGAAAGTCAAATATCTGCTTTGAGAGGGCAGCACCACACAGTTCCATCCTATAGAGGAAATGGTTAGTGGGATGGTGGATTTTCCCCCATGGAGAAGGACTCAGAAAAGGAAAGGTCTAAAAACTGAAATGCCTTTATTTTTACAGTTTATGATTAGTGGATGCTAAGGCCACTGAATACCTCTTGATACCAGGTGCAAGCTGAGGTATATGTACATGAAAATTTAAAAAAAAAAGGCATTAAATGAGAGGAAAATAGACATGGAAAGGAGATAGAATGTGTATGACCTCAGATAACCTTTCCCTATTTTATAATTTTGTTAGGCTAACGCTGTCCTTCTTTAACAGAGCTTATCCCAATATAAGCACTAGAGTCCTCAAACGTGTCTAGCTACTCCACTTGACTATAAGCTGTTTGAAGATAGAAACCTGGATTTTAGTTATTTTTTATCACTTGCCCCAGGTCTGACCTGATACATGATAAATGTTTAGTAAATGCTGGGTGGGAGAAAAAACAAATGAATATTGTTTCTGGTTTCTGAAACTTTGGAGTCTTCTCTCACATCCTTTATTCTGGTCAAATGTCTTCTTGTTGGATATCTTTCCTGATCACCCTATCTAAAATTGCACCGTCTTGCTCCAGCACCTTAATTTGCTTTATTTTGCTCTATAGCAATCATCACTACCTGAAATTATATCATGCAATGAATTCTTATTCTGTTCATTGCCTGCCTTTTTTGCTAGAATCTAACTTTTATAAGGGCAGGGGCTTGTTTGCTTGTTCACTGTTGAATCTCCAGTACATAGAACAGTGTCAAACACAAAATAGCATTTTAATAAATACTTGTTGAAGGATGTACCAGCAGCACTAGAAATGGTCTCCCCAATAGCTTTACTCCATGCATTTTTTATTGAATTTGGATTCTGAAGAATATGAGCCAAGGCTGGGAGATAATATTAAACATAGATCCTTAGAGAAAAATTTCTTCTAATTCTAGGTATCATTGCTCCAAGTAGTCAATAAAATCTTAAGAAGAATAAAAAAGTAGAATAGGCAATGAAGAAGAAATCTTGTCAACATCAGTATGTTTTCATCTTCTCAGGGGCAGGTGGTTTTTTTAAGTACTTTTTTATTTCAAAAGGGTAGCATTATTTGAATTAATTTACTATTTACAATCCTCAATGCTCAAAAGTTATTTTTCCCATTTCAATGATTATTTTCTGAAATATTTTGAAGGATAGTGGCTTCATGCTGAAAATAAAAAACAGGGGCACCTGGGTGGCTCAGTGGGTTAAGCCTCTGCCTTCAGCTCGGGTTATGATCTCAGGGTCCTGGGATCGAGCCCCACATCGGGCTCTCTGCTCAGCAGGGAGCCTGCTTCTCCCTCCCCCTCTGCCTGCCTCTCTGCCTACTTATGATCTCTGTCTGTCAAATAAATAAATAAAAATCTAAAAAAAAAAGAAAATAGAAAACATTCTTGAAGAGCTATATGTAGCTCACGATTAACTGAAAGTTTTCAATCAATATCCTCATGTATTTGGCAATTATTATACTCCTTTAAAATAAGATTCAGAGATGAAAGTATATTTTACAACCAAAAGGAGAATATATGCCTTGTTTTATTGAAGGTCCTGCATGTAACAACTCAGCTAATGAGAACAGTCCCTTGTGTCAAATTCAAATTCTCATTTAGCACTTTTCCCAAGCAAATAGGTTTCTACCCAATCATATAATTTCACCTTGAAGCATACTGACAATGGGTAATATAGGGAGACTTGGAGTCAAATTCTGTTTTTAATCTGTAACTAGAAATAGTCCTTTCATCTTCCAGGTTTATCTTTAGATGATATATATGTGACACTTTCTTTTTCTGAAGTTCATCCCCTGGATTTACTATGAACACTATCAAGTGCAGACAGATATAAACTTTTACACTGTTTGAAGTAACACAAGAGAAGATAGTGATGTATGACCATGATGTGAAATAATAGCACAAAATTCTGTATATGGACTATTACATGATTAAGTGAAGAAAAAGTGATGTTGTGAGAATCAAATTATTGTTTAGAGGCTCTTTTGTTAGGGGCTTAGAAACAGGTGAGGAGTAAGTGGTGTTAACAAAGACTGAAAATTAGATGTTGCTGTTTTTTTTGTTGTTTGGGGCAAATGGTGGTTTCTGAAAGATTCAGTGGTTGAACAGAAGGGGTGTAGTTCTATAAGTGAAAGAAAAAAGAGGAATCATTACCATTAACTGCAAGCTTTTACAATTCTCTGTCCAATTTCCCTATAAACATATTGCTGCTGGGAGGTGTGCTGGGTGGCGTTCAGTAACATGAGACAGCATATTGATGTTGACAGAGATGAAGCAGTTATAAATTTGGCAAGGGATTCTCATTACTTGTTGTCCTTTTGTTAACTTCTTTCCAACTTATGATTTGTGAGTGGAGTTGCTATGCTGTTTTTCACACTTTTCCTTTGCTTTTCTTTAGTAGCAGTGATTTTTTTTTTTTTTTTTTTTTTGGATGGAAATGCATTTTCTATGCCTGCTGATATCAAGTCAGGCTTTTTCTTTTCCAGCCATTTTTTTTCCTGTGGTGACATTTGAAAATGAACTTGCAATGTTTTCACTGTGTGTTGTGGGGGGATTATAGACAAAAACACTTTGAGATATCTTATCTTGTTCCTGCTGAGAACTATTATCAGTTTCACACATTCTAGTTTTCTTATCTTTAAGTATGATTGAGGAAGAAAAGAGAGAGGGCATCTCAAAACATATTTCTTACTTAAGACAAGTGAATCCTTTAATATGATTCTATTTGAAAGCTTATAACTCTAATTATTGCTCAACTATGTTGTCAGGATCACTTTTTTGTTGTTTGTTTTTTGGAAACTATCTGAAGTGGAAATCATTTCCTCTGTCCTCTAAGTAGCCAGGCTGCTATATTTTCCTTAAGCAGTAAACTGACCAGACTTTAACTTTGACTTCAGCTTATTTCTGGCCTGATCTTAAATGCCAAATTAATCTTAAAAGCCCATAGGATTAATGTTGAAAATTATTGCATTTTTTTTCCTATTAATTCAGCAATACTGCAATATACCTCTCCCCTTTTCCTCTTTTAGAGCATAAGGGCCATAAACCTGATCTGATTTCTTAAAGCTCAAAAGAGTCACTTTGATGATACCATGAAACTTACCAGGTTATATTACTTCAAAAGAAAATAATAAAATCGTTGCATAAGTGTGTTCATAAGTTATTTACAAGGCAAACTCATTCACAAGACTTATCATTATTTCTTGTATTCCCTCCCCTTTCACCTTCTCAGGAATCCATTAATAGCCACAATATTCTTTAATATTTGGCAAAAGGTATTTTGTGAAAGAAAAAAGTGTTGTATAAATAACTGCAGCTATTTCTGTAGTCAAGGTGGGAAGAAGAACAAAGCCAGCTGGTTTATTTAAGGGAAATGCATTAATGAACCTTTTGGTTATGAAGGAAAGACCCTGAGTCGAAGGGTAGATGTTGAAACAAACAAGAGCTAAATTGCTGGTCTCAATATGAGAACAGTATTTTGAATTTTCTACCAGGGAGCCAAAGAGACAAGAGTAAAGACCAGGAATCTTTGGAAAATTGTTGATGGGAGAATGGGCTCCAGAATCATGACAGCTGGCCAGTAACAAAACATAACTATGGCAGGAACTGGTGCTTGACAGTCAATTTTTATAAGTCATTACCTACTCTGTGCAGTAATCCCCCTCCATTAGACTAACTTTAGTAAAAGTCTGTTACTTGCAAAAGCACTGTGTTAGTGGTACATTAGGAGTCATGCAAAGTGGTTTATATCTGAAGGAGTGCAGAGAGAAAAGAGCTATCAGTAAAAATAATGCCACAATGACAGCAGTAGATCAAGAATGGAGCTAGAAGGTGGAATTCAGAATTAAAGATAATAACAGGGATGCCTGCATGTCTCAGTTGGTTAGGTGACTGCCTTCAGCTCAGGTCATGATATTGGAGTCCCAAGATTGAGTCCTGCATCAGGCTCCCTGCTCAGTGGGGAGTCTGCTTCTCCCTCTAACCCTTCCTGCTCTCGTGCTTTCTCTCCCTCTCTCTCTCTCTCTCTCATTCGCTCTCTCAAAATTAATTAATTAATTAATTAATTAAATCATTTAAAAAAGAATTAAAGATAATAATAATTACTAGGAAATACAAGAGAATATTAAGAGTGCTGGGCTTCCTGCAATTAATATAAAATAGAGACTTGAGTTCTTTTTTAAAGAATTGACCCAGAAAGCCAGAGAACCAGGAGACATTCAATTTAAATATGTGAGGTAAAATATAAATACATACTTCTAGGGACATGGTAAATACATGAATACTCATGTATTCAGATTTTATATATTTTTCATTATTGTACTTGGCCAGATTGCAGTCTTTTTAAAGAAAGATTTATTTATTTATTTGAGAGAAAGAATGCAGTGGGGAAGGGGTAGAGGGAAAGAGAATCTCAAACAGACTCTGTGCTGGGTATGGAGCCTGATGCAGGGCTTGATCCCATGACCCTAAGATCATGACCTGAGCTGAAACCAGGAGTTTGATGCTTAACCGACAGAGCCACCACCCAGGTGACCCAAATTTGTTGTCTTTAAATAAAGTTGTTCAAGATCTGTTTGCAATACCTTTATATTTTACTTGGGTTTATTATTTTAGATTTATGAGTCTGTCATTCTATGTTTTCATTGAAGCCCTAGACCTATTTTGCTATAGATTTAAAATGAATTTTAAAGTTAATAATTATAATACTACCATAATGATAAATTGTTTGTTAAAAACTGCCCTCTCTAGCACAATTAATCCTCTTCAGGAAGGGAATCATGTTAAAACAAACTTGGGAAACATTAAACCAGAGTCTACCAAGAACAGATTCTGAGTTCACATCAGCAAATAATGGCTCTAAAATGCACCACGGTCAGGGGGGAGCTAATGTGGTTTACAGTAGCATTATTTGAGTATTGAACACACATTTTTACCTAATACCTATTTATGTCCCGTGGACCTAATATTCATTAAAGCAAAAGAATCTAAAGTGCTTTTATATAATCTCATTTAGTGGTCAAAGGGAGAAAAAAATTATAAAACTCCATTTGTGTTTAATACATCTTTATATATAAAGAGATTATACTAAAAACAATTTATGTTTTTTATTTCATGAGAAAATTGAATTCATTCTGACTTCTTCCATCTTACACTCACATTTACTAAGTGCTTCATTCTGTCTTTATTACAATGTTTATTATGTTCCACTGAACAGATATAAAGTTATTACTATAATGCTTTATTATAGTAATATAGTTTCTTTTGTTTTATATGAGTCCCTCACTTCTGAATCCAGTTTCTCATATAGTTTATATAGCTTCCTCCACCAACCATAGCCTCCATGGAAGATCATGAAGCATCTATATCATTCTTTTGATAATAAGGCAAAAACAAAAATAGTTAAAAGGAATTTGTCTAATATCTATGAGAAAGACACTTTCTCTTAATTTAGGAGTTTGTAATTCCAATCCTCTGGTTTGCTTAATGCCCTCTTCCATTCATAGTAGCCCACCAGATGGGTACCTGAAATACCCTGAAGCATGGACAACCATGGATCCAAGCCACATACCTTCACTAAGATTCTAAGAAATGAAAGTACAGAAAATTTAAGCTAATTGACCAAGACCGCACAGTTAGTTGGCAGCAATGTAGAAGCGATAATATAAGTTACTCATCCTAGTCCTTGCTTCTCTTTCTTATGGAATAATCCAGGTATTTTTTTAAGTTTCCAAAACCAACAACTACTATCCATAACATATGAATACACACAGAAGCTAAAGAAATACCACATTTGGAAAAAGGCATCAGCGAGACATTTTACTGGTCCATTTACTAAATCAAAAGAATAATGCCAGAAATATTATCCTTTGAAAAACTAAATAAAAGTTTAAGTTTTTATATAAGTTTTATTGGGAATATTTGCCTGTCTATCTAGCATATGCCTTGATATCATAGCACAACTAAAGGATTGATTTGTGTCAAGAACCCACATGTTGAATGATTTCTAAAATCTTATTAGTGTGACACATAATAATACTTCTTTGGTATGAATTTGAAATTAGCACTTATTTATAAAAATATAAATAAATTAAATGGAATATTACTCAGACATAAAAAAGAATGAAATCAGGGTGCCTGGGTGGCTCAGTGGGTTAAAGCCTCTGCCTTTGGCTCAGGTCATGATCCCAGGGTTCTGGGATCAAGCCCCACATCGGGCTCTCTGCTCAGCAGGGAACCTGCTTACCCCCGCCACCCTGCCTGCCTCTCTGCCTACTTGTGGTCTGTCAAATAAATAATAAATAAAATCTTTTAAAAAATGAAATCTTGTCATTTGTGACAACATGGATAGACCTTGAGGACATTACCCTAAGTGACAGAGAAAGACAAATACTATCTGATCTCATTTATATGTGGAATCTGAAAATATCAAATTCATAGAAACAGAGGGTAGAATGGCGGTTGCTAGGGACTGAGAGTTGGGAGAAATGGGGGAAATGGGGAGATGTTGGGTATGAATTTTTAGTTATAAGATGATTAACTTCCAGGGATCTAAGGTGCAGCACGGATACTATAGTTAATAATACTGTGCTATATACTTAAAAGTTGTTATGAGTGTAGAGCTTTAATGTTCTCACCAAAACAACAAAAAAAGGTACTTATGAGAGGTGAGGGATGTGTTAGCTAACATTATTGTGGTAAGCATTTCACAATATATACATGTATCAAATCATCATGTTGTACACCTTAAACTTATACAATGTGTGTCAATTATGTCTCAATAAAGCTGGGAGAGAAAAGAATTGCTATATTTTTGTCTTCACCATAGAGACTTGTCAGAGATAATGGAGAAACTCTATCTTAACTCAGAAGTTAACTTAGTATATGCTTCTGAAAATCGGAGATCTAAAAGATGATTCTTTTGTGGATATTAATATGCACAACTTTGCTGATGTATATTACTTTAGAATTTCCTAGAAGACAAAAGGAGTAGAAAAATAGTGTTTGGAATAGGAAATGCATGAGTATAACCTAAGAAGGCTGGGTGGGAAGTTTATGGGATGATGCTTATTACCTGAATGTCAAAATTGATAGTTGGATTGGAAGGGAAACGAAATAAAGGGCGGGGAGGATAGTGATGTTACTTGAGAAAGGTTATAGGAAAATTGAAATATTGTGTGATAGTGACTTGTGGGGGAGGAATGAGCAAGGTGTGTGGGCTTGATAGGGGAGGATGATTAATGGGCTGCAATAGAATGGAGGATTTTTTTCAGTGAAGAGAGAGGAAAGGTTAGATAGTCACAGGGAGCCAATGATGCTAGACTGGGGAGTGTGGACTGGATAGGAGTGTGAGATGACAGGATGAACAGTGGACAGGGGAAGCAATATTCATCAAGTTCCTTCCATGTGCCAATCAATAGGCCAGGGTCTTCACATTTATTATCTTACTAAAATCTACCTAGCAGCTCTCTAAAGGATAGTTATCTTTGAATCCATATTCATGCTCTGCTTCCCCTTATATTACAATGACTGAAGAGTTCAAGCACCTATCAAAGTCCAGCCCTGCCTTATGTGCTCTGGATCCCATTGCCTCAACTTCTCTTTTTAATGGAACATATCCAATGGCATTCAAACATGCTCTACTCTCTCCTGTCTTAAATAAACAAGCAAATGAAACTCTTCAACCTCTACTTTTCCCTTAGCTACTGTCCCATTTCTCTACCTCTTTCATGGAAAAAACTTCCTGAGATTTTCACATTCATTGATTCCATTTCCACACCTCTAATTGGCTTTTGAACATAGGTAGGGGTGGAGCAAGGGGAAACATTCCTTCCTCTTAAGTTCAATTCTCCAAAAGTGTTATGCTGTCATAATTGTTGATAAGAGTATAGTAAAAAACTATTGAAGTAAACTATGGGAAAGCATAACCATGAGACAGATAAATTAGTCACAGATTTTCCATCTTTATAAAATGTACTTGATCTCTCACCAATTGCCCAAACACTCCTCCTCTGGCCTAGAGACACCGACAGCCTCATGCTCACACTTCTGCTAGTCAGTCAGTTCCAATCTGGCCACTGGTCATCTCAATCAACTGAAACAGCTCTTGTTAAAGTCACCAATGACCACCATGTTGCAAAATACAATGGTAACTTCTTGTCTTCATATTATTCCAGGTCTCAGTAGCATCCAGTTAATCATGTCTTCTTGAACCTCTGTTTCTCCTGGATTACTTGACATTATACTCTCTTGTTTTTTTTCCCTAGCTTGCTGTCCACTCATTCTCACTCTACTTGCTTTCCTTTTTCTCCCTGACCTTTAAATTTTGAATTGTAGGGCACTGGGGAAAAGAAAGCATGCAGGGTGTTTTGTATCCCATCATACCATTTCGGTGGAAGAGCATAGTGGCTATAAAATCTCTTTCTAGGTGTATGGTTAGTGACTGAACCTCCCGTGCCCTGTGTCCTGGTCATAGTGGAAGATTAATTATCTACATTTTGCATTAACTCCTAGCTCCTTCTTTACATCTCTGCTTTCTATCTGTATTTTGTTTCCCTGCAGGGATGTGTTCTTTGAAATTTGTCCTTCTGAATCCACTTCTTACTTTACTGAAGTAGCAGGTTAAAAGAGACAGAAAGGGAATGTAAGGTAGGATCAATGCCTATAAGCTATGATGTCATGGCAAGGGAAAAATGTCATATTTGAATAGAATGAGGAAAACGGGCTTTCCTTGGTTTGAGGACAGAGGGAATAATTTATAGTGATGATTAAAGGAACAAAATGCATATAACTTGGCTTAGGGGGCAGTCTAAAGATCTCCAAATATCTCCAGTTGTACAAATATTAGCAAGAGAAAATATGGATTAGTTTAGTAAATAGTACAAAGGGGTGAAACTAATGATAATGAACTTACACAAAGAAACTAGAGAGGATGCAATGGAAATATTAGAGTAAACATATGGATTAAACTGTGGAAATTCCTTTAAAGGAAGTTTTTACTAATAAAGGGAAACCAACTCAATGCAATGAAACAAATGACAATTAGGCAAAATCAGTGACATCTTCAACTGCAACCTTGCACAGCAGCAAAGAACACGAGTTCTCTGTCTTCTGTGTCCTTAATGGTGATGACAGTTCCTGTGTTTCCCAATATACCCATAAATGGGTTCTGGGTCAACTTCTGCTTATAGCCATCCCCTGATCTTTTAAAGACAACGATTGCCACCTTGTTTTCACATCAGAGCACATATAGAAAAGGAAAATATATTTGTGACTCTCGGGATATAAGAAGAGACTAGCCACAAACCCTAGCTGCTTCAGACTCTGCTCAACCATCTTAAAATAAGGATGGTAGGGATTGATATGTTGGCTTACCTGGAATCCATTCCTGGCAAACAAGTGCTCTGGTTGGGGAGCACCGTCCTAAAACCTTTTGTATTCAAGTCTCAATTCCTTCTTCCATTCTCCCTCTTTTACTAACTTCTTTTTTTAAGATTTTATTTTAATTAATTTCTGTACCCAATGTGGTGCTTGACAAGAGTCATATAAGAAAGGAAAGGTAATCATAATAAACTGGGTAGCTCAGCTATAAATAATGTTATACTGTCATAGTAATGTAAACACTGAACTGATTTAACCTAAATGTGTTGTATGCATTAGGTGAGGAGGACACTAAGGAAAGCTCAATTCTCAGCTTATAATAGGAAGTCAGCCAATCTATTTAAAACTGGAAAAAAATGTTAAAATAATGTGATAAATGTATAATTTAGGTATGTATTGGTTAACACCAGAAGAAATGGAACAAAGAATTGAACGTAGTTTGCTTTTGGAGAGGATGGTACAGAGGACTGTTCATTATAAGCCCAGTAGTACCAGCTGACTTTTTAAAGTATGAGCATTTATTACTTAGGTTAAAAAATTACTTTTTGAAGACGGTATTTTGACTAAATAACTTTTGATGTATTCTACTTTGAAAACTTAGTAACTATGAAAAACTTGAATACTTTTCTCAAGAGCCTTACTCCTTCATTAAATTAGATACTACTTAAAAAGAAGCTGCATTATTAAGACTTCCAAGCCCTTAAAGACTCCCTAGTATCTGGCATGCTTAAATTACTCATGTGCATAATTTACCACTATTGTTAAAATTTGGATAGGTAAATGTATTCCCTGCTACAGATGTAAAGCTGTTCTTACTTTAGATATTGTATGACCTTCATATATGTGTTTCTTTGGAAAAATACATAGAAAGTAAATATGTGTTGAGGCAACACATACATAAATATGTATTTATGAATACATACATACTATGAATAGTATTAGTCTGATCACGGAGGGAATTTTTTATGTCCCACAATTGACCCATCTCATCTCCCAGGATGTTCAGGTACTTAATTTCTCTTTGAATTACAACTTGGTTTACTTGGTTCTTAATGTTTACCTAAAAACTCCAGTTACCAGTTCTTATAGGTATAACTAGCAGTAATTCTAAAATTCCAGACTGAACCCATTTCTTGCCTCTTGGTGAATCCAAGTGCTGATTCTTCTCTGTTTCTCATTCCTGGCTTTGTCCAGTCCCTGAAATGTATCCAGTTCATTCCAAAAACAAATAAATTATATATGATTCACTAAAAACCTTTGTTATAATTTTAAATATAACACTTTGGTGACCACCAGAATGCCATGTAAGTCTTGTTTACTGGTGGGTTTGAGCACAATGTTCTATCTTTTTGTATTCTTATTAGTTACTTCTCTATTAGATGCCATCCATCTTTCATTGTCCATTCTCCACACTGCTTTGTTTACCCTCATAAGAATTAAGATTTTTTTTTTCTTTTTGGTACCAGACATAGTAAAAGGACCAACACAAGCAATTTGTCTCTGGGGCATTTTTTTATCCCCCTTACTCTTCTCCCTTCCTCCCATTTATCTCATCAAATCCTTTTACATGATCATAATTCTCATCCTGCCCTCTCCCTTCATTCATGAATATCTAAAGATTCCCAATGTGGTTCCTTTCACATATTAGGAAGTATCTGAATATCTCCTTCACAACAAAGTGTAAAAAGGCCACGTGGAGATGGGGTAGGACAGCAAAAACTTAGTCCCATCAAAAAGCACAACTCTCCCAGTGTGGCAACCCACAGTTGGGAGAGGTCTCAGAAATCCAGAGCATCTCCCTGAGGAGTAAGGGATTGGTGCCACACATCAGGCATTTCATCCCCTGGGGCCTACAATGGAAAGATGAGCCCCCAAAATGTCTGGCTTTGAAAACAAACAGGGCTCTTGTCCAGGAGACTGAAGGGACTGTGGGGAACTGAGATACTTCCCTCAAAGGGCTCATGCACATACTCACTTGCCCCAAAGGCTAGCATAAAAGCTACAGTTTAAAAACAGCCTGAACTCTATGTGAAGGAGATTTTTTTTTTTAAGATTTATTTATTTATCTGGAAGAGAGAGAAAAAAAAAAGAGAAAGCATGGGGTCGGGGAACAGAGGGAAAGAGAGAAAATCTCAAGCAGACTCCCTGCTGAGTGCAGAGCCTGTGTGTGAGGGAGATTTATCTGCTAATCTTAAACCATCTGCAAGGGGGGTAAGGGCCTTTTGGACTTTCCCTGGGGCCAGAGGCACTTGCTGGTCCATTTTTCATTCTCCCTCTACTTTCAAATCATCAGTAAGCACACTCCAGCCCTGCATTCTCCCTTAGCCTGCTAGAGCTGGTGGGTGCACACAATACACAAAGAGGATGCTCCCTGATCACATGACAATGGTGGCCAGTGGGGCTTGTGCTTCTGGGTCCTACAAGACTGTAAACATCAGATATATAGTTCTCAGCAGGCTGTTATCCAAAAGGTACTACACAGACAGCAGACTCAAACATACCCCCAGTCTTTCTGTGAAAAAGGCTTATTTACTTGTCCCAGAGCTTTAGCCTGAGGGGTAATCTTCAGGTTTGTCACACATCTAAAGGCTGTCAGGGAATGTAGATTGAAGGATCCTATTTTTGCATTCTCCCTTGGCCTTGCTACAGCTTACTGGTAACTCCCAGAAAGGAACTTATATACACTTGTCTGAAGTCCTGATTTTTATGACTGTTGTCCAGATTGCCTAGTCTGGAGGGTAGCAGTGTTTATGATTGTGGTCCAAGAGAACTGTATACACCAGCATACTTTAAAGTTTGCTGCCTATAGGTCTCACTTCCAATCAGCCTGAAACTGGTGCTAGGTGAAATCCCCCCCCATTGGAGCACTGACAGGTCTTGGCATACCCTCAACAACTGAGAGTTATCAAGAATAAATCAGGCTGCTTAGACAATCACAAAGGTTTGATGGACAACCAAGAGCTAGAACAACGTGGAAAGAAAAGTTTCATTTCTTACACAAGGCCACAACTTCAACACTATGTATTAGCCATTTTGCCTAATGCATAGAAAGAAATACAGAGTGTCAAGCAAAATGAGGCAACAGAGGAGTATATTCTCCCTCTCCCCCCCCCCCGAAAAAGAACAGGATAAAACCTCAGAGGGGGAAAAAAACCCTAATGAAATGAAGATAAGTAATTTACCTAATAAAGAGTTCAAAGTAATGGTCATAAGGATGCTCACCAAACTTGGGAGAAGAATGGATTAACACATTGAGAACTTCACTACTATAATGTATATAATTACAACTTAATTTAAAAAAGCAACTGTTTAGATTTTCATCTAGCTTGGGCTGTGGTCTCTGCTAGAGAATTAGAACTTAAAACTTAATCCAAGTGGTAAGGTTGAGATTTCTTTAATGTAATTCTCCTCCCAGGTAATAGCTGGATGGGCTCCTTCATTCTATATTATTTAAAGAAAGAACAGGTGGGGTGTGTGTGTGTGTGTGTGTGTGTGTGTGTGTGTGCGCGTGCATGCGCATGCATATGTGCACACACACGTGTATGAGGGAATGGCAGCTAATAGCAGGGGAACAAGGGGGTTGGGAGGTGTTTCTGGTGGCATTCATTTCTCACTATGTGCAGGGAGTTGCATATTCCTCTATGTACAGTGTTTTTTTTTTTAAAGGTAGAACTTCATTTGAATATCTTAATTTTGGGTTGGAAAATGATACATATTTAATAGACACCATCTATTATTATACCAAAATATTATCACAACTTTGGTAATTTGCATTTCCTTCAGACTTCTTTTTCTTTCAGACCTCCAACAATTTTGAATTCTCTATGTACGTTTGGTATGCCATTTTACTCTGTAAAATCAGTATGCTGTTTCAGCCAATAAAAACAGAAAATGGTTTTTATTTTGTTTTAAGTAATTCATCTCTTCATTCACTTATTTTTGGCAAGAAGGGGAATTCACTTCCATGAAATATTTCCTTTTTGGTGATATCTTGATATTAGCTTGGGTGTTATGGTTTTAGTCCAGGGGCTAATTATGTAGGATTCCTATGCTCTAGAGAGAAGGTTTTAGAAGTAATTAAGTGTGAATGACTCCTCATCTGCTTGTCTTCTATGCTAACAAGAGCTTTTCTTATTTAAAAGTACCAGCTTTAGCCTAATTTTTTTTCAAAGTGAGCACTTTAGGATTTGTGAGCAAGTCATGTATTCTCCTTTGATTCAGTCATCATGCTTTGGGAAAACAGACAATATGATAGAAAGGATGCAAACTGAAAAACAACTGTCAGTTTCTATCACCAAGAAAGATTGGATGACAATCATAGGTAATCTGGGGTGTTGATTCATGCCTAAAACATGGTTAATCTGAGAAAAAGAAATTGTCTTTCTGTAAATCAATAGATTAGAAGAAAAGAGAAGAGAGAAAAAGAGATGGCAGAATACAGTAAATCCAATTAAAGAATGGTGATTCAGGAGCCAGTGGGTGGCTCAGTCAGTTAAGCATCTGACTCTTGATTTTGGCTCAGGTCATGATCTGAGGGTTGTGAGATTGAACCCCATGCAGGGTTCTTAAGATTTTCCCTCTCTCTCTACCTGCCCCCCTCTCTCTCCCTCTCTCTAAAAGAAAAAAAAAAAGAATGGTGATTCAACAGCCTGATGGATTTGTTTTAGAAACAACTTCACAGACCACTACTGAGACCAATGCTAATGCAGAAATGAGGAGGTAAGGAGACATTGTGGCAGGAGAAGGAGGAATGAAGACAGCACACCAGGAAGAGTGTCCATTATGACAGTCTAGGCAGAGGAAATGGAAGGAAAGGAAACATAGCTGTGAGGGGGCAAGTTACTTCCCCATAAGATATTAATGAGGTTTTCAAGGCGTGTGTCATAAAGCACAGGCTAAGGAAATAATTCATTTAATGATGGACTAGTCGAAGAATTATAAAATTTCACAGTGCTACTTCAGTGTTTTTTTTACTGATGATATTTTTTCATGCTTAATGAAATAAATCATTGGCCTGATTTATTTACAGCAGCTATGTCCAGAAATATAATGTGAGTTAATATGTAATAAAAATTTTTCTGATAGCCAAATTAAAAAAAATAAGAAAATAAAACAGGTGCAATTAAACTTAATTTATTTAGCACAATATATTATTAAAAATCTTAACTTTAGGGGCACCTGGGTGGCTCAGTGGGTTAAGCCTCTGCGTTTGGGTCAGGTCATGATCTCAGGGTCCTGGGATTCAGCCCCGCATCATTGGGGACTCTGCTCAGCAAGAAGCCTACTTCTCCCTCTCTCTGCCTGCCTCTCTACCTACTTGTGATCTCTATCTCTCTGTCAAATAAATAAATAAATAAATATTTTTAAAAAATCATGACTTTACCAAGTAATCAATATAAAAATTATTGATGAGATATAGTACATTCTTCTTTTTTACATTAATACTTAGAAATCTATTTTGCACTTACAGTGTATCTTAATTTGGACTAGGCCCATTTCATGGGTTCAATAGCCACAAGCAACAAATGGCTGTCATATTAAACAGTACAGATTTAGACCACCTATGAAGTAGTCTTAAAGACAAAACAAAGTAGAATTTGATGAAGCTGCTAAATCTTCACTAATACAGTAATCAGTAGCAACAAGTGGCAATTTAAATAATAAAAATTAATTAAAATTAAGAATGTGGTAACTTGGTTACATTAGTCACATTTCAAGTTCAAAATAACCACATGTTATTAGGCTAATGGCTACCCTATTAGGCATCACAGGTTTAGAGACTTAATACTTCTATCATCGAAACTGAAAACTAGAGAATAATGTCTACATCATAGGGAATGTGTATTACCCTTGATGAAAACAAACACTTCTTCTTCTGCATTTCATTCTGAAATCCTCTTTTACACTGAGAACTTCTTCTTGTTCCTCCCCTTAATAAAAACTTACCATGGTCCCGCCTACAGAATACAACATTGTCCAAGAATCCTGAAATTTTAAATTATGTGGATACCCCTTCTGTCTCAATAATCACATTTTTTTCAAGTTTTATAGATGTGTGGCATTTTGTACTTGTAATATATGGCCCATCTGGAAAAGAGTTGTTAGGAGTGAGCATGCTGACATAACTTCCAAAAAGTTATAATTTTAGCTGGCACTCTGACAGTTGTAAGATGTAGATTTAGGAAAGGAAGGAAGGAAGGAAGGAAAGAAGGAAGGAAGATGCAAACATATAGCAATACTCTTTCTACCCCCCCTTCTCCTATATTTTAGGGTTTTTTGTTTTGGTTTTGGTTTTTGGTTTTTTGGTGTGGTTTTGTTTTTGTTTTTGTTTTGTTGTTGTTGTTGTTGTTGTCTATGCTCTTGGCAGTGTTCTAACTTGATATTTGCAAGTCAATGGCAAGGCCTGCTCAGCACACAGGGAGTTACATAGTCACAGACAATTAGTCTTTTAAAAGGTCTGCTGCTTGGAAATTTGCCACTAAACTCAGTATAGCCTCAGCACATAATGTAAATTTTTAATGATTATAACTTTTCTAAATTCAGCCTTTAATAAATCTTATAGTAGTCTTTTGAAACTTTTAAAACAAACATAACCCAATTAGGTTGGTATTTGATTAAACTGAACTGCCACTTCAATAAAGTGTTTAAATAAATCAACATTAATATGCTTTTACTACAGTAAATAAAGTTACGTCTATATAGTTGAAATATCAATACCCACACATGACTCTTGAAAATTAAGTACTCTCTGTACTCTGAATAATGAATCCAGTATTAATTTGGGGAAAACTATTGATTTCTTTTTATAGGCCTGTGGGAATACTTTGGCCAAAAACTGTAAAAGTTCTTAATTCTTAAAAATAATAAATCAAATAGTTGTTCAATTTAAAATAACTGAGTTGTCCTAATAATGGTCCTGATGAATGATCTTTTTCTCCCTAAAATGAAATACTGATTGATCCTTCAAAGAATAGCTACATAAGGAATCATTCTCATTTTAATAGGGTAAAATTGTTAGGAAACCTTTGGCTGCTTTGCTTTCCCACTCTGCCAGCAGGTACTTGCCTTGTTTGCCCAATAACCGATTTTCTATAACAGATAGTCTTCATCAAAGTTTAACTAGCATCAAGTGACAGGGAAAAAAATCCTATTTCTGTCTATAGGTGCTGCATGATGAACTTAAATATCTCATCTATGGGTAAAGAAACTTTCTATTTTTTTAAAGATTGATCGATTGATTGATTGATCTGAGAGAGAGAGAATCTCAAGCAGGCTCCACACTGAGCATGCACCCTGATGCAGGGCTCCATATCATGACCCCAAGATCATAACCCTGAGATCATGAACTAACCCAAAACCAAGAGTCTGACACTTAACCGACTGAGCCACCCAGGCACCTCAAGAAAGCTTTTAGAAGCAAGACTTAAGTATGCTGAAAAACATAGCTTTCCATTTTCCATTTTTATTGCTGTCCAACAGATAGTTGCTATAAGATGGTGTTGCATTTTCCATCCCCTACATAGTTCCGCATTTTATTGATAGGCCATCTTTTTTTTAATGTTTATTTATTTGATAGAGATCACAAGGAGGCAGAGAGGCAGGCAGAGAGAGAGAGAGAGAGAGGAGGAAGCAGGCTCCCCGTGGAGCAGAGAGCCCGATGTGGGGCTTGATCCCAGGACCCTGGGATCATGACCTGAGCTGAAGGCAGAGGCTTTAACCCACTGAGCCACCCAGGTGCCCCTTGATAGGCCATCTTTATGTGTCCTTTGATTTTTTGACTACTCCTCTGAATCTTGTATAAGATGAGTTTCATTTCTTTTTTTTTTTTAGAAAGAAATCACAAATCACAAGTAGGCAGAGAGGCAGGCAGAGAGGGGGACGCAGGCTGCCCGCTGAGCAGAGAGCCCGATGTGGGGCTCGATCCCAGGACCCCTAGATCATGACCTGAGCCAAAGGCAGAGGCTTAACCCACTGAGCCACCCAGGTGCCCCTAAGATGAGTTTCAAAGTACACTAAATTCTTATTTGAGTACCCTCTGTTAGTGGTAAACCTGAAGCAAGTCTACTTTGGGACACTTGTTCACTGGAAAGAGATGTTTATACAGTCTATGCTAGAACATGTATGATTCATTAGAATTAGGTTTAGGTGTCAGTGACAGAAAACCTTAAATAAGAGTGGCTTAAATAAAATGGGTTCTTTCTTTTATGCATTCAAGTGCAGAATGACATAACAGGACTGGTATTGTCTAGCCCTTTGATCTTACAGTTCTCCTGTAGCTGGCTTTCATTCTGAAAGGTAGCCTGTGGTCAAAGAGGGCTTCCTCCAGCCATCATGTCTGCATTCTAGCCAATAAGGAAGAAAGGAAAGAGAAGGGCAAACTTCTCCCTTTAAGGAAATTTCCCAGAATTTGCATATTCTACCTCCACTTATATCTCTTCGACTGGGACTTAGTCTCCTAACCACAAGTAGGTACAAGGATGACTGGGAAATAGTCTTTATACTGGGTAACCATAAGCTCAGCTAAGAATCTGGAATACTGTCATCTCAAAACAAAGGGGTATATTGGGGGAAAACTAGGAGTCTGTGTCATACTGTTCTCTGGAATGGAACTCTTGGTCAGCAAAAGACCATTGCATGAACCTGGGAGCAGCTGCTAAAAAAAAATAAAGGGAGTGACTATGTTTCTGGGAGAGCTGCCTGAAAGAATTACTTATAATGCTTTTTTTTTTCCTGGCTTGCTATATTTTCAGAGCCCCTCTCACCACAACATATGAAAACTCCTGTTTCTCTCATAGGTCTTAAAATGCTTTAGATTTCAGCTGTCTTTCAAAACTTCCTATACTGGGGCACCTGGGTGGCTCAGTGGGTTAAAGCCCCTGCCTTTGGCTCAGGTCATGATCCCAGGGTCCTGGGATAGAGTCCCATGTTGGGCTCTCTGCTTAGCGGGAAGCCTGCTTCCACCTCTCTCTCTGCCTGCCTCTCTGCCTGCTTGTGTTCTCTTCCTGTCAGATAAATGAATAAAATCTTTAAAAAAAATCTTCCTATACTGCCCTGATAAGAATTTACTTTCCAATTTTACACCCTGGCATAGTATGTCAGGAGGAGGAAAAAAGTTGAATCGTTTTCTCATGTGCCTGAACTTTTATTCTTTTCCAGTTTTGCCCTTTTTTAGTTGCCACACATTGAAACACCTCTGCTGACATTAAAACTGTCTACATAACCCAAAATTAGTAGAAGATTCAGAGTTGGTTAAATAATAATAACAACCACAGTGTTTTGAGTACTTTGTGCCAGGACTTTTATTATTGCCCTTAGCTTCTAAGATTTAATGAGATAATGTAAGTGAAACCCATAGCACAATACCTAGATTCCCATCAAGCCTCCTCCCTGGCCTTAACCACAATATGCCCTGATTGGTTGACACTATTCTACATGAAAAAATCTAAATCTGTGTTGTTCAATATGGTAGTCACCAGCCACATATGGCTATTTACATTTAAATTTGAATTCATTGAAGCAAAAATAAAATCTCAGTTCTTCAGTCATGCTAGTCATGTGTCATGTGCTCAGTAGACACGTGGTTGGTGGCTATCATACTGAATAGTGCAGGTATGGAACATACTTATCATCATGGAGTCTTTTGGAGAATATTTATCTAGATAACTCAGGTCCTAACCTGGATATCTTTTTAGCCTGAATTATCTGCCTGTCAATGTAGATATGACCAAAAAGAAACAGGTATAATATCTTAAAGGAGATATTGACTGAATTTATCACTGTGCTTCATAAATTACACATTTATAAACAAAGATTTGAGTGAAAAGTATGAATATTCCTTGACTACTGTCTCTGAAATCATCACCAACCCATTACCATGTCATTATAACCCTACTTATTATTATATGAATGTGAATATTTTACACTTGACCTTAGCCAAAAGGCCAAGCAGTGATACAATATGAATATTTTAGTGGTGAAATCATGTCAGACATATCATATCAATTCTATATAGTCAGTGTCTGATAGTACACAGCTTGACCTATATAGCATACATGACATCTGGTAGTCCTTTCAATGTTACAATAAGATAACTTTGGTTCTTTTATTACTTTTGGCATTGTGCGGTGAATGTTTTGACAATAGTAAAAATAAAATGAGAAATGCAAAGATACATATCCATGTGTAGCAGCGAAGTACAATTGCTTCTAATCGTAGCCTTTGCTATTTTATGAATTTATATTAAAGACTAAAAGGTGGCTACTTAAAAAAGAAACTGGATTCATGTATGGATTTAATATACAGTCAAATATCCTTTAAAAATATCCTTTAGAAATGCCAATAGTTACAACTTCAAAACCTTTGTGGTAAAAGTACTCAGTCTCACTAAATCATGCCAGCTTTTACCGAAAAAGCTCAGTGGGTTTGCCTATTTGAAAATGCCATTTATTTGGTAGTTGGCCGGAGGAAGAGCAACCAAAATGCCTTAATACACTGCTGCATTCAATTAGGCCCACTTTTCTTTTTTCAAAGGTGAAGGAGGAAACTTTTAACTTTAAAAAGCAACATTTTCCTGTAATTTAAATATCTATTGTTTGTGTGGCTAAGAAAACTCATTCAGAGGATAAATTAGCAAACACCTCAGTCATTTTAATTTTGAAAGAAAAATGGCAGGTTTCTTTCTGAACATCACAGCCAAATCAGTAATTTTCCTATTTGTATTATTTCTGACTTAAAGAGCTCCAACTAAAAATAATAAAATGTCATATTAGGAAAGCATATATTCTCACCTCCACACACTGGAATTTTTCTTAGCACTAATAGTTATTCTTAAAAAAAAAAAAAGATTTGCATTTCAATCAAAGAACAGCAGCTATGGGAGGGAGCAGTGATGGCCTTTCCAAGTTCCATTTCAATGCTCCTCTGAGATAAAAGGAGGTTTCTCACTATTTTTAGCACCCTGGGTTGCAGTGTATAATTTGAGGTACTATGTAAAATCCAAAAATATACTTGGTCATTATAAAGCCCACACCTCTGAACTGGTTAAAAAAACAAGTATTATAAAGGTATGATAATTGCAGTCTTGATTTGAAGAAATGAAGAAATTTAGGGTTAGAAGAAAGAATTAAGATCATCAAGACTAATCCTTTTATTTGTGAGAAAAGAAAACAACCCCAGATAACTTATCATTAGCAGTGTGTATATAGATAAAACCCTGAATTCTGAAAGAGGAAATCTGAATGTGATTCTCAGCTCTAAGATTTATTATTGTGTGACTTTTGCTAAGTCACCTTCACTTCCCCTGGACCTCTTTCCTCCTCTGTAAAAAAAAAATGTGAAACTCCTTTTAGATCTTAGGGTCTATGTATGATTTCTTGTTATTTGCCAAAGTTTAAGTAGCTTTAGTTTAAGTTTAGTTAGTATTTTACCAGACTCTAAAACACTAAATTAACCAGAACACATTATGATGGTGATGGTGATGGTGATGATGATGACGATTCATTTAATTTGGAGAAGAGGCTAAACCCCAAGCAAGATAGTATCAGGAATTCTTTTTTTTTTTTTAATGGCTTCTAGAAAGTATTTTTAAATATTTAATTAAATATCTCAAGCCATGGTCTTAGACATTCTAATTTTCCATCTCCTTCTCTGAAAAGTGGGTTCTGGGGCGCCTGGGTGGCTCAGTGGGGTAAAGCCTCTGTCTTCAGCTCAGGTCATGATCCTGGGGTCCTGGGATCCAGCCCAGCATAGGGCTCTCTGCTCAGCAGGGAGACTGCTTCCCCATCTCTCTCTTCTGCCTGCCTCTCTGCCTACTTGTGATCTCTCTGTCAAATAAATAAATAAAATCTTTAAAAAAAAAAAAGAAAGAAAAGAAAAGTGGGTTCTGATATGCACAGTGATGACCATGAAGTCCTGAGTGAGTGATCATCACTGTCAGTAAAAACTCAAAGCTTTATACTAGATTTCACTCACTCGAGCTGGAAATTTGCCTTGAGAATTTAAAAATAATTTTCAACAAGGGTTAAAAATAACAAAAATGCTTTCTTCTCAACTTTTGATTGGACAGTTCAATTACCTACAACATCCTATTCACCAAGTATTCTAGTTAATGAAGGTTTTACTGCACATTCTTAAAGCTTGCTAATAAGTTAAGTGGAACAAGTGAATTTTTGGCCTGGCTAAATGTCTGAGCTGATGTTATTGCTTGGATTTTACTGTACTATTTAGTAAAGAGCAAATTATAGAAACAGTGACATATGTAGGTTTGGCGAAGGCAAAGACACTTCATATATGATGAACACAGTCAGGCTTTAGCAGACATAGTTAAGTCCTTGCTACCATGATTACACAGTTTCCCAGCCAACTCAGTAAATGATACTGAGACCACTTACCTACATCCAAGAACAATTGTTAGTCAATTCTCTTCTCCGGCCTATTTCCTATGCCAAGTCATAATTTAGCTACTTCCATCTAGCCCCTTCCCTTGCACTGAATCATAGGATCTTTCTATTATAAGGAAGGAATTGGGGCTTTTCATCATTGTATCTCTAGCATGAGACACAGCATCTAATACATAGTAGATGCTTCATAAATGAGTAATGAACTAAACAATGGAACAAGAAGCAGGAGTTATTTTTGATTAATAGGTTTCTCTTTCAAGGGCCAGTTTTGTAGTTATCTTAAATTAGATCCCTCAAATTCTAGCCATGGAAGAGCATGTTATCTGAATGTATGTAGAAATTTACCTCTCCCTCTTCCTCCCTTTGCTATCAATGAGAGGAAATTGGCCAAATTTTTTAAACAAATGTCATTCATAGTTAGACACACAGAGTAAATTTGTTGACTGTATATATTGGAAACAAAAGAAGCTTACAGAGCAAAGGTAGAGCCGTTTTGCAGATTTTTTTTCCCCTTTCCTCCAGGAAAAAAAATATATATGTATGTGTATCTCTTAGAATTAACTCAATTTAGATGATGACATTGACAAAGTGAAGAGGGTGTGCCCACAGAAGGGAAGAGTTGACACACTAAACAAGTCATTTTTCCTGAAGTATGAACATAACTCAGCACCAAGTGAGGGAGCTGCCATGTCAGTTTCCGTGATGAAAGCCAAATATTTTAATGAGGGTAATCACACAGGCAGTTTTCTGCCTAATTACTTCAAAGCTTAAAAATGCAGGACTAGGATCAAGTGCATTTTATCTGGAAGTGAAATCCTGACAACCAAGAACAAAAATGTTTGTAAATTGTTAGCAGATAATTATCAATTGTTGTCTGCTCCAGAGGTAAATGTGAATATGCATGATAGGGACATGCTTCATGACAGTCTGTTGACTGACCAAAAACTGAGGTACTGGAAATGCATTTCATGTTGGAAGAGTTTGGTTTCTGCTTTATCACTAATTAAAGAAGAATCTGGTTTAACATCAGCTACAATGTTGACCATACACCCCACACTAAACAATGGTAATAGGCTCTAATAACTTCTATCAGCAACATATGAGCTAGGCCTTTTTGCCAGCAAAATTAAGGGCTGGTCTTTGAAGACTTCACATTTCCATCTTTGATCTCTGTGCCAAAGCATCTAATCAAGGAGCTGGCTATGTTTATCTTCATTATATACTTACCAAGACCATTGCAACTAAATGCTGAGAGAACTTCAATATGTTTCATGGAAAGTGTTGAACAATGTTCTGCTTCAACCCTTCTGAAAAATGTTTCGAGCCACTCGGTCTGAGTAACTACTAAACAGGTAGGAATTGTGCCCCTCAGTCACCTGTCAGCCAGTTCCCTTTGAATCAAAAGGACATCAACCTGTTGAGTTTCTAAAACCTACTGACCATGTGAAGAAAGCATTTTGAAATGATTAGAGGATTGCATGTTTTATGCTATGTAGTTTTCTGGAAGCAAAACTATGAAGATGAAATAGGCAGTTCAATATAGTAATTAGATTTGATTGAAAAACAAAACAAAACAAAACCAAAACCTGATGGTAATGGAATGCCTAGCCCCTGATGAGCATCGGGTCCAATTTAAATAATTAGAAAGGTCAACTAGAAAAGAATGGATTTGAGAGTTCAAATGATATACACAGAGAGACAATACTGTTTGATTTCTATTTTGACATGTAATGGAGCTTCTATAATGGATTTTGATGAAAACTAGTGGTTATAAAAAGGTCTCCTGGGTGATCTGATACCTAATCTCACGTTTAGGTGATTATTTATATTAATTAATTTCTTTCAGACTCATATAAATTTCTCTTATTGGCATCTAATCCTAAAAATCACTAGTTTCACACTCTGGTTAGGCATCCCCTTCTGCTACCTGCCAGGGCAAGAAGTGGGGCAAGGCATGGAGGAGCAGGGAGTCTGAACTAAATCTATTTTGAGAAAAATCAAAGTCTGTGACTACGGTCTCAAGAGGGTAACCTATTGTCAGACTTGGAGAAGAGCCAGAATAGATAAATATGAAGGACATTGCAAAACATAAAACTCTCAGTGGTCAAATACATAAAACTATCCCTTTTATGTAAAATGCTGTCAGTGAAGTTGTGTTGCCATAGTTGTTTAAAGAAATTGTATGTGTGTGTGTGTGTGTGTTTACTGTACTTTGTTTTAATTTAATTTTTGTTTTACAAGTTGCAGTTATTAAGACTTATTGCATAGAAGATGTTGCCTTAGGCAGGAGTTGTATTAAATTTGGTAACCATGGACAGCTGGGTGGCTCAGTCAGTTAAGCGACTGTCTCTGGCTTAGGTCATGATTCTGGAGTCCCAGGATCCAGTCCCGCATCAGACTCCCTGCTCAGCGGGGAGTCCGCTTCTCCCTCTGACCCTCCCCCCTCTTGTGTTCTCTCTCTCACGTTCTCTCTCAAATAAATAAATAAAATCTTAAAAAAATAAAATAAATTAACAAATTTGTTAATCATGGTAGGATACCTGGCTGTTTTCGGGTTTATCTGTGTTTGTGTCTCTTTCTTCTACACTCCTTCCTTGCTTTCTGTCTCTGGAAGGGAGTTCCTTGAGGTGGTTTTCCAATTAGTACTATTTTTACACAACATGTAAAAGGGAGGTGGAATTAGCTGAACATTTGCAAGTTACTGGTGATGAGAGATGGGGAATACAGGTGAAGGGAGGTGTGAAATATATTGGCCCAGAAACCTGAAAGGCATTCAGTTTTGAAACATTAATGCCAAAATTTTCCTTTCTCTCCCTGCTCTCAGAATTCTATCTCTTCTTTGCTTCTGCCTAGCATTTCAGTGAGGCAATTGCCTTTGTTCTCATCCCAGAACATGCCTTCATCTGTTTCCCAGGTGATCCTGCCTGCTTACCACATCCAACCCTTGTTGCTTATTATCTTTAACTATTTTATATCCAAAATTTTACTTGATTTCTTGAGTAACACTTCTCTAAAGCAAAACCTACTAGCATCAACTGTGATACTGACTAAACCCAAATGTGTCCTGAGAGCAGCTGTCGATATTTTGACTGACAAATCTGATGGGGCAGAGCAAGTTGATTTTGTCAGTTACATAAATGCCTAGACTAACCAGCCCCATGGAAATGTATTTTTGTCTGGTGTCTCAGGGTTGTAAAACTCAATATAGACCAACATGGACTTAATAAATACCAATGTGGCTTATGGGAAGGGCTTATGAACTCTCTAGTCTATATGCTCAAATAATTTTGTTTTTATTGTTACCATGGTTCTCCCTTTCCCTTCTCTACACACATTTTTAATTAACATTTATAAATATGTGTCAGTACAAATAAGGCAAATTAGGACAGGATGTAAAAAGTAGAACTAGGAATACTACAGTGAACTTTGCCTTAAAACTAAGAGAAGGCAATAGAATTCTAAATGACATGCCAAAACTCTTCCTTCCCAGATTCTTATTTGAGATGCTGAATTAATGCGCCATCTCTTTAAATATAACCATGTTTCAACCATATTCTGGACCAGAAGTCATATAAGAAAAGTGCTTCAAGAAATTTGCACTTGGAAAAAAAAGAATTTTGCACTTGGGGTAAATTAGAAGGATTGGTTGATGCTGATGAATTAAAAAGGAGCATCATGGGGCCTCTGAGTGGCTCAGTGGGTTAAGCCTCTGCCTTAGGCTCAGGTCATGACCTCAAGGTCCTGCGATCAAGGTCCCCCACCATACGGCTTTCTGCTCAGCAGGAAGCCTGCTTCCCCACCTCTGCCTTCCTACTTATGATCTCTTTCAATCTCTCTCTCTTGATCTGTCAAATAAAAAAATAAATAAATAAATAAAGTATTTTTAAAAATAAAATAGAAAGAAGCGTCAGTACTCTAAGTTAAGATTTCAGCTTTCAGAAAAAAATTTAGAAATCACCTCTCATAGTCACCAGTGTCTAGGCCAAAGATTCTTAATGAGAGGTATCTATGAAGCTTTAAAACACACACACACACACAAGTTCATACACACATACAGAAACGTACCCAAATTTTCTCTCCACTGGAAGTTCAGATTCAGTAGATTTAGAGTAGGGCCTGAGCATCTGCATTTTTAAATGTGCCATGGGACATTATGATGTAAAGCCAACATTGAAAATTCCCTGCCCCAGATGTTTAAATTTGGTTTGGAGTTTGATGCCATGTAGGAGCTTTATTGTGTAACAGATTTATTTAACAAATATTATTTGCCAAGGACTGTTCCAAGTGTTTTAAAATACTCACTTAATATTTTCATATCAACTTTATGAGGTAGGTGCTATTATCACCATTCCCATTTTGAAGATAAAGGCAAAGAGAGGTGCTTAGCTTATTCAAAATCATACCAATAATCTTTTATCATAAGTAAAAAGATACTAAAGTGATACCCTATAGAAATATATTTATTATTCTTAATTGTATTAATTGATTAATTGATATAAAACTGTTAGTTTTATATCAATGTCCTATAAACATTGTGAAATAACTATGATAGTACCTTACTTATGACATTAACCAGAATGGGGGAAGATACCTGGATCTAGTTTATGAATATTAATGAGTATCTAAAATAACTTTACTCTCAAAATCTCCTAAAACAAAATAAATAGCTAAAGAATAGGCTCTCCAGTGAAACCTTATTCTGGGGGAAGGGGAAGGAAAAACAGGACACAAGTGAAATATATTTTAGTATATGAATGGTTGCTACTATCACTAAAGCTCATGATTGTAGTCTTCACTTTGTGCATGTTTACAAATAATAATAATAAACAACCCTAGTCTTCCTGATAACCTTAAAATAGACTCAAATAATATCAATATTATAATCTGTTACTACCAAATTCAGCAGCAGAACTTCAGAATCTAGTCCATAAATTCACTTTTTGTGTTTGTTAATCCACGGTGCTCTGCTGACCTTTCAAAACTGTTTTGTTAGTATAATAGACCAGAGGGTAATAAAGAGACCTGGGTTTCTAATTTCTAGTTCTGAAACTAATGGTCTCTATATTCTTTCCCATCCCAAAGCCTCAATTTCTTCATCTGTAAATTGGATGGCTTTGCTTTAGATGATCTCTCCAAGGTCTCTACAGTATTAACACTCAGTTAAGAGCCACTGTGATAGGAAGCACATGACTTTTATTTCTTCAAAATAATTATTTGTTCCTACCTGTGTCCTGGGATCTATGAGTAAGCATCAGTTAGAATAAATGTAGTGCTCTATGGTAGACAGCTGAGTTCTTTTACCTAGAAGAAATGAATCTGTCTTCTTTCATTAGGTGTTGTCAGGTAACATCTTGTTCAGTGATAGACTGAGCCAGAAGTAGTATTAGGCTAACATTCAGTTATACCATGGTTCTAAAGAGACAGTGCATTATATTCTTTTTTTTATTTTTAAACTTTTTTTGTTTTATTGAGATATAATTGACATATCCAATTTATTTTAAGTGAACTCTACACCCAACATGGGGCTGGAACTCATGACTCTGAAATCAGGAGTTGCATGCTGTATAGACTGAGCTAGCTAAGCACCTCTATATTCTGCTTCAAATCCTCAAGAATTGAGATGCCTCAAAACATGTAAAATGGTTGATGAGATACAAGAAATTTTTCCCTACACATTTTAATGCTTTCATTTTGAGATTGTATCTCAAATACAATACATTAATGTATCTGGTTTTACCATCTTTTAAAATTTGTAAAGATCAGAAGAAAATATTTCTGGAAAATTTCATTCTGGTAATCACTATTGAGCCTTTGTACTTTTACCCAATTTGCTCCTCAGCCTATTGTCTCCCAAAATAGCAAAAGGTGAGGAAAACTTTCAAGGGAAAATAGCCTAAAAAAGATCAAGCTGGAGGTAGTGGTTAGGAAGTGGGAGAGGATTGAGGGCTGTGGAGCAATCATTTTTTTTCTTTGAACGGAAGTTGAACTGTCAGAGTCTCTTCATTATCAACTTTTCTCCTTTAATCAAATAGTTAGAAGCTGTTGTTCTTATTGAGATTGATTTTTTCTTTCTCGCTTTACTTCATCAGCCGTTTTGGTGAAGAGCAATGGAATAATTCAGGACATTCGTCCTAAGGTATCATAGAAGCATGGCTGGCCCCAGCTCCTTGGCTCCTTGCTTGGATGATAAAGGACTTGCTATAAGTTCTTTTTCTGGGCATAGGATGGCTTGTGATTTTCTTGATGTGCTTATTGCCTGATATTTCAAGAGTTGCTCTAAATTTGGCTTGGGAATCTCTTGGGCTGGGCAAGGCCAGGCTGAAGGGACTGTTTTGCTCCTTGGAGAAGAGTATCTTACAAAGGCTCCTTATTATCTGGGGAAAAGAAAAAATCCATTCTTCTGCCCCTTGCCCCAGCAGAGTCTTTTTTCCTACTTAATACTTAATTTGGCAGTGATGTTTGCTGTGTATGAGACACCAAGGAAATAGCCAAGCAGAGTTCTTGGGTAAATATCTTCTACCAGGAAGGGCACTGGAAAGATCCCCAAGTTATTTTGTTTTTTAAAAGAGTTATGTTTTCTAAGATTTCAAAAGTAATAATGAATTTATGCACCTTTTCAAACAATGTGAAAGCATACAGAACAAAACATGAAGGTCCTCCTTAATCCCTGTCCCATTCTCAATGGTTTCATTTGCAATTTTCCAGTTTCCTATCTATGTATTTACACACACATGTATATATAAAGCTATGTGGTCAACATGGATGGGACTGGAGGAGATTATGCTGAGTGAAAAAAGTCAAGCAGAGAGAGTCAATCATCATATGGTTTCACTTACTTGTGGAGCATAAGGGATAACACGGAGGACACTGGGAGATGGAGAGGAGAAGTGAGTTGGGGGAAATCAGAGGGGGAGACAAACCATGAGAGACTGTAGACTCTGAGAAACAAACTGAGGGTTTTGGAGAAGAGAGGGGTGGGGAGTTGGGTGAGCCTGGTGGTGGGTATTAAGGAGGGCATGTATTGCATGGAGTAATGGGTGTGGTGCATAAACAATGAATTTTGGAACACACACACACACAAAATTAAATTAACTTTTTTAAAAAAAGGTATGTGATTTTTTTTCTTTGTGTCTAATAAAACTTTCTGTGATGTGGAAAAATGATCTAAATCTTCGCCTAACAATATGATAACTATTAGCTACATGTGGATTTTGAGTACTTGAAATGTGATTAGTGTGAGTGAAGAACTGAGTTTTTAATTTTAAATAATTTTAATCAGTTTACATTTTAATTTTAATAGCTATATGTGGCCATTGACTATTATTTTGGACAATGTAAATCCAAATAGCAGAAATCAGGAACTCAGATAAAAAAATAGCAACAGTGTAGTACACAACCTATGCATCGTTGGGTACCAGTGTTTTCCTGGAGATGCATTATTCTCACTTAATCTTCACAACCCCCCTGAGATGTGCTCTATTATTAACAGATAAAAGAAGTGAGGCACAGAGAGGTTAGATACCTTGCCCAAAACAACTTAGCTCTAGAAAGTACCTCCCTGAGCTTAAGCATGTGGGGAACCATGTGGTGAACTGGAAACGGCATGAGCTTTAGCATAGACAAAATTAGGTTTAAATCTTCACTTAGTGAACTCCTTGACCATGTGACATTGGGCAAGTCACTTAGCCTCTTTGTTTCTTGGTTATAAAGCCTGTAAAATAGGATTTATAATCCTCTACTTCTTACCATCAATGTGACATCTACTTTAAGATGGTGTATATGCTTTCCCCTCTTCCATCATCCTTCTCAATTTGCCTCTGGGTGATGATTATCTACTTATATTTGGGGATATTGTCATGAGCCATGAAACAGATTAAAACTAAATGAGTTTAAAACAGATCGAAATTAAGCATACGCATTGGTCTTTGTGGACAGAATTCTAGCCAGCTTAAATAATTGAGGTTTACCCTCAAGGGAGACAAGGAAGTCTCCTGAACTACCACACTAAGTATAAAGCTAAAGGCAGGGAGTAGCTTGGTTTGCTGGAGATTAATTTATCAATGCCTAAGATTTGTAGTCAAAGTGTAGGTCAAGTTCCAGTTCCAATGCTTATTATCTGTGTGACCTTAGAAAGTCACCTATCTTCTTTCTATATCAGTGTTCTCATCTATAAAATGGCGGGCAATAATACTACATACCTCGTATTGAGAAGATTCAGGGAAGTGCAGGTTAAGTACTGAGAGCCTAACACAAGGTATGCAGCAGCAACTGCTCCTGCTGCTACTGCCATTTTCACTCTTATTAATAGCAGCAACAGCCAGTAGTTCAATCATCACCACCACCAATCAGGGAATGCAGATGCTGGTGACTTAGGTTCTGCTCCCAACTCTGCAACACCCTGAAAGATAGAGGGCAGTTCCTCAAACTCCATGTGCTTCTGGCATTTACTTTGTCCAAACAGGATAATGACAATTCTTCATATAGGGTTCCTGTGATAATTAATTAGAAACACATCTCGCATACCTAGGATATATAGATCTACCCACTTGAAGTATTTTTTTTAGAGTCACCCATCTGCAAAGAAGAGTTTCTTTGATGTACTGGGATTTGTCCTGACTTGCACATAGATTTCATGAGATATGTAATTTTTTTACTGGGCTGTCTATCCCACATAACATCACCCCAAATGACATGCTGTCAATTGAGGATGAGAAACAATTGAGGAAAGAAAATATTGCAAGCAGATTTCCTTGAGATTCAGCCCTGGGATTGTTTTGTATTCTTTTTTTTTTTAATTCCTCTTCTTCTACCAGTTTTTTACTTTTTTAAAAATTTTTACTATTATGTTTTGTTACTCACCATACAGTACATCTTTAGTTTTTGATGTAGTATTCCATGATTCATTGTTTACATATAACATCCAGTGCTCCATGCAATATGTGCCCTCCTTAATACACATCACCAGGTTAACCCATCTCCCCACGTTCCTACCCTGTAAAACCCTCAGTTTGTTTCTGGGAGTCCATAGTCTCTCTCTGTCTTTTTTTTAAATTTTTTTATTATTTTTTTTAATAAACATATAATGTATTTTTATCCCCAGGGGTACAGGTCTGTGAATCGCCAGGTTTACACACTTCACAGCACTCACCATAGCACATACCCTCCCCAATGTCCATAACACCAACCCCCTCTCCCAATCCCCCTCCCCCCAGCAACCTTCAGTTTGTTTTGTGAGATTAAGAGTCACTTATGGTTTGTCTCCCTCCCAATCCCATCTTGTTTCACTTATTCTTCTCATACCCCCTTAACCCCCCATGTTGCATCTCCAATTCCTCATATCAGGGAGATCATATGATAGTTGTCTCTCTCCGAATGACTTATTTCGCTAAGCATGATACCCTCTAGTTCCATCCACATCATCGCAAATGGCAAGATTTCATTTCTTTTGATGGCTGCATAGTATTCCATTGTGTATATATACCACATCTTCTTTATCCATTTGTCTGTTGATGGACATCTAGGTTCTTTCCATAGTTTGGCTATTGTAGACATTGCTGCTATAAACATTCGGGTGCACGTGCCCCTTCGGATCACTACGTTTGTATCTTTAGGGTAAATACCCAGCAGTGCAATTGCTGGGTCATAGGGTAGTTCTATTTTCAACATTTTGAGGAACCTCCACGCTGTTTTCCAGAGTGGTTGCACCAGCTTGCATTCCCACCAACAGTGTAGGAGGGTTCCCCTTTCTCCGCATCCTCACCAGCATCTGTCATTTCCTGACTTGTTAATTTTAGCCATTCTGACTGGTGTGAGGTGGTATCTCATTGTGGTTTTGATTTGTATTTCCCTGATGCCGAGTGATGTGCAACACTTTTTCATGTGTCTGTTGGCCACCTGGATGTCTTCTTTGCAGAAATGTCTGTTCATGTCTTCTGCCCATTTCTTGATTGGATTATTTGCTCTTTGGGTGTTGAGTTTGATTAGTTCTTTATAGATTTTGGACACTAGCCCTTTATCTGATATGTCATTTGCAAATATCTTCTCCCATTCTGTCAGTTGTCTTTTGGTTTTGTTAACTGTTTCCTTTGCTGTGCAAAAGCTTTTGATCTTGATGAAATCCCAAAAGTTCATGTTTGTCCTTGCTTGCCTTGCCTTTGGCGATGTTCCTAGGAAGAAGTTACTGTGGCTGAGGTCAAAGAGGTTGTTGCCTGTGTTCTCCTCAAGGATTTTGATGGATTCCTTTCTCATATTGAGGTCCTTCATCCATTTTGAGTCTATTTTCGTGTGTGGTGTAAGGAAATGATCCAATTTCATTTTTCTGCATGTGGCTATCCAATTTTCCCAACACCATTTACTGAAGAGGCTGTCTTTTTTCCATTGGACATTCTTTCCTGCTTTGTCGAAGATTAGTTGACCATAGAGTTGAGGGTCTATTTCTGGGCTCTCTATTCTGTTCCGTTGATCTATGTGTCTGTTTTTGTGCCAGTACCATGCTGTCTTGATGATGACAGCTTTGTAATAGAGCTTGAAGTCCGGAATTGTGATGCCACCAACTTTGGCTTTCTTTTTCAATATTCTTTTGGCTATTTGAAGTCTTTTCTGGTTCCAAATAAATTTTAGGATTGTTTGTTCTATTTCTTTGAAAAAAATGGATGGTATTTTGATAGGAATTGCATTAAATTTCACAATATTTGTTCTTCCAATCCAGGAGCATGGAACATTTTTCCATTTCTTTGTGTCTTCCTCAATTTCTTTCATGAGTACTTTATAGTTTTCTGAGTATAGATTCTTAGCCTCTTTGGTTAGGTTTATTCCTAGGTATCTTATAGTTTTGGGTGCAATTGTAAATGGGATTGACTCCTTAATTTCTCTTTCTTCTGTATTGTTGTTGGTGTAGAGAAATGCAACTGATTTCTGTGCATTGATTTTATATCCTGACACTGAATTCCTGTACAAGTACTAGCAGTTTTGGAGTGGAGTCTTTTGGGTTTTCCACATATAGTATCATATAATCTGCAAAGAGTGACAGTTTGACTTCTGTGCTGATTTGGATGCCTTTAATTCCCTTTTGTTGTCTGATTGCTGAGACTAGGACTTCTAGTACTATGTTGAATAGCAGTGGTGATAATGGACATCCCTGCCGTGTTCCTGACCTTAGCGGAAAAGCTTTCAGTTTTTCTCCATTAAGAATGATATTTGCGGTGTGTTTTTCATAGATGGCTTTGATAATATTGAGGTATGTGCCCTCTATCCCTACACTTTGAAGAGTTTTGATCAGGAAGGGATGCTGTACTTTGTCAAATGCTTTTTCAGCATCTATTGAGAGTATCATATGGTTCTTGTTCTTTCTTTTATTAATGTGTTGTATCACATTGATTGATTTGTGGATGTTGAACCAACCTTGCAGCCCTGGAATAAATCCCACTTGGTCGTGGTGAATAATCCTTTTAATGTACTGTTGRATCCTATTGGCTAGTATTTTGGYRAGAATTTTYRCATCTGTGTTCATCAAGGATATTGGTCTGTAGTTCTCTTTTTTGATGGGATCCTTGTCTGGTTTTGGGATCAAGGTGATGCTGGCCTCATAAAATGAGTTTGGAAGTTTTCCTTCCATTTCTATTTTTTGGAACAGTTTCAGGAGAATAGGAATTAGTTCTTCTTTAAATGTGTGGTAGAATTCCCCCGGGAAGCCGTCTGGCCCTGGGCTTTTGTTTGTTTGGAGATTTTGGATGACTGTTTCAATCTCCTTACTGGTTATGGGTCTGTTCAGTTTTTCTATTTCTTCCTGGTTCAGTTTTGGTAGTTTCTATGTCTCTAGGAATGCATCCATTTCTTCCAGATTGTCAAATTTGTTGGCGTAGAGTTGCTCATAGTATGTTCTTATAATTGTCTGTATTTCTTTGGTGTTAGTTGTGATCTCTCCTCATTCATTCATAATTTTATTTATTTGTGTCCTTTCTCTTTTCTTTTTGATAAGTCTGGCCAGGGGTTTATCAATCTTATTAATTCTTTCAAAGAATCCGGTCCTAGTTTCGTTGATTTGTTCTATTGTTTTTTTTGTTTCTATTTCATTGATTTCTGCTCTGATCTTTATGATTTCTCTTCTTCTGCTGGGTTTAGGGTTTCTTTTTTGGTCTTTCTCCAGCTCCTTTAGGTGTAGGGTTAGGTTGTGTAATTGAGACCTTTCTTGTTTCTTGAGAAAGGCTTGTACTGCTATTTTCCTCTCAGGACTGCCTTTGTTGTGTCCCACAGATTTTAAACTGTTGTGTTTTCATTAACATTTGTTTCCATGAATTTTTTCCATTCTTCTTTAATTTCCTGGTTCACCCATTCATTCTTTAGAAAGATGCTGTTTAGTCTCCATGTATTTGGGTTCTTTCCAAATTTCCTCTTGTGATTGAGTTCTAGCTTCAGAGCATTGTGCTCTGAAAATATGCAGGGAATGATCCCAATCTTTTGATACAGGTTGAGACCTGATTTAAGACCCAGGATGTGATCGATTCTGGAGTATGTTCCATATGCACTAGAGAAGAATGTGTATTCTGTTGCTTTGGGATGGAATGTTCTGAATATATCTGTGATGTCCATCTGGTCCAGTGTGTCATTTAAGACCTTTATTTCCTTGTTGATCTTTTGCTTGGATGATCTGTCCATTTCCGTGAGGGGAGTGTTAAAGTCCCCTACTATTACTGTATTATTGTGGATGTGTTTCTTTGATTTTGTTATTAATTGGTTTATATAATTGGCTGCTCCCATGTTAGGGGCATAGATATTTCAAATTGTTAGATCTTCTTGTTGGACCGACCCTTTGAGTATGATATAGTGTCCTTCCTCATCTCTTATTATAGTCTTTGGCTTAAAATCTAATTGATCTGATATAAGGATTGCCACCCCAGCTTTCTTCCGATGTCCATTAGCATGGTAAATTGTTTTCCACCCCCTCACCTTAAATCTGGAGGTGTCTTCGGGTCTAAAATGAGTTTCTTGTAGTCAACATATTGATGGGTTTTGTTTTTTTATCCATTCTGATACCCTGCGTCTTTTGATTGGGGCATTTAGCCCATTAACATTCAGGGTAACTATTGAGAGATATGAATTTAGTGCCATTGTGTTGCCTGTAAGGTGACTGTTATTGTATATTGTCTCTGTTCCTTTCTGATCTACTACTTTTCGGTTCTCTCTTTGCTTAGAGGACCCCTTTCAATATTTCCTATAGAGCTGGTTTGGTGTTTGCAAATTCTTTCAGTTTTTGTTTGTCCTGGAAGCTTTTAATCTCTCCTTCTATTTTCAATGACAGCCTAGCTGGATATAGTATTCTTGGCTGCATGTTTTTCTCATTTAGTACTCTGAATATGTCATGCCAACTCTTTCCGTCCTTCCAGGTCTCTGGGGATAAGTCTGCTGCCAATCTAATATTTTTACCATTGTACGTTACAGACTTCTTTTCCCGGGCTGCTTTCAGGATTTTCTCCTTGTCACTAAGACTTGTAAATTTTACTATTAGGTGACGGGGTATGGACTTATTCTTGTTGATTTTGAGGGGGGTTCTCTGAACCTCCTGGATTTTGATGCTTGTTCCCTTTGCCATATTAGGGAAATTCTCTCCAATAATTCTCTCCAATATACCTTCTGCTCCCCTCTCTCTTTCTTCTTCTTCTGGAATCTCAATTATTCTAATGTTGTTTCGTCTTATGGTGTCACTTATCTCTCGAATTCTCCCCTCATGGTTCAGTAGCTGTTTGTCCCTCTTTTGCTCAGCTTCTTTATTCTCTGTCATTTGGTCTTCTATATCGCTAATTCTTTCTTCTGCCTCATTTCTCCTAGCACTGAGAGTCTCCATTTTTTATTGCACCTCATTAATAGCTTTTTTTATTTCAACTTGGTTAGATTTTAGTTCTTTTATTTCTCCAGAGAGGGCTTTTATATCTCCCGAGAGGGTTTCCCTAATATCTTCCATGCCTTTTTCTAGCCCGGCTAGAACCTTGAGAATCATCATTCTGTACTCTAGATCTGACATATTACCAATGTCTGTATTGATTAGGTCCCTAGCCTTTGGTACTGTCTCTTGTTCTTTTTTTTATGGTGAATTTTTCTGCCTTGTCATTTTGTCCAGAGAAGAGTATATGAAGGAGTAAGTAAAATACTAAAAGGGCTGCACAGACCCCAGGAAAATATGCTTTAACCAAATCAGAAGAGACCCCAAATTGTGGGGGCGAGAAAGGGGATAAAAAAAGCTTCAGAAAAAAAAAGAAACAATTAAAAAAAGAAAACAAATAAAGAAAAAATATAAAAAAGAAAAATATATATATATATATTAGATAAACTAGTTAAAAAACGTTAAAAAAGAAAAGGGTAAAAGTTAAAAAAATTTAGCAGAAGAAGAAAAAAAATTGAAAAAAAAATAAATTAAATTAACTGCAAGACTAAAGAATCATGGGGAGAAAGCCATGAGTTCCATGCTTTGCTTTCTCCTCCTCTGGAATTCCGCTGCTCTACTTGGTATTGAACCTGCACTCCTTGGTAGGTGAACTTGGTCCTGGCTGGATTTCTTGTTGATCTTCTGGGGGAGGGGCCTGTTGTAGTGATTCTCAAGTGTCTTTGCCCCAGGCAGAATTGCACCGCCCTTACCAGGGGCCGGGCTGAGTAATCTGCTTGGGTTTGCTTTCAGGAGCTTTTGTTCCCTGAATGCTTTCCGTAGAGTTCTGGAGGACGGGAATGAAAATGGCGACCTCCCAGTCTCTGGCCTGAAGGACCCGAGGGCTCTGAGCCCCACTCCTCAGTGTGCCCTCAGAGAATAGCCCCCAATCACTCCCATCTCCCTGGCCTCCGGCTGCGCGCTGAGCTCAACCAGCCTGCGACTGGTTCAAGGTAACCCTGAGCTGAGGGCTCACTCCTCGGCTCTGTCTTTGTAGCCGGCTTCACCATTCTAATACCTGCAAGCTCTGCAACACTCAGACACCCCCAATCCTTCTGTGAACCTGCGGGACCTGGGCCATGCTGACCCCGCGTGGACTTCACCCCGGTTTAGCCTCTGGAGCGAGGTCCCTCAGCAGAACAGACTTTTAATAGTCCTGATTTAGTGCTCCGTTGCTCCATTTCTCCACTGCTAGCTGGGAGCCGGCCCCTAATCCCTCAGTCTATCTTCCCGTTGCTTTGGATTCACTTCTCCGCCAGTCCCACCTCTCAGAAAGTGGTTGATTTTCTGTTTCTAGAATTGCTGTTCTTCTCTTTGATCTCCCGTTGGATTTGTAGGTGTTTGCAATGTTTAGATAAGCTATCTAGCTGATCTCCTGCTACCTGATGTAGTCTCGCCTGCTACTTCTCTGCCATCTTGACTCATTTTCCCCTGTTTTTGTATTCTTGATTCTCTCTTCATTTTCTTAATTCTGAGAGAAATGTAAGCACTTCTGTCAATGTGGTTTATGAACCTTATCACAGTTTGATTGGAATAATGTAGTTCTTGTAACACATTTGAAATGCATTCCTGTGATACACCCCATTGCATGATAGCTTCTCTAAGACCTACTGGAAATGTCAGTTTGTTTAAAGGGAGTTGTTAAATGTTCATGTAAGAATGTTTATGAAGCTCTTCCAGAAAAGGATACTTACTGTGTAAATCATAACACCAACCCAAATGGTTAATGATTAGCTCCTGTTAATTCAGGCTAATTGTGGGAGAAACCAGTCTGAACTATTGGTGAATCCAAACAGTAGAATACATGAAAAGGAGTGCTGGGTAGTTGGTGATGCATAAGAATCATGCTGGGCCTGCTTTAATGAAAGATAAGATTCATTTGTAATTGTAATCACTGTAATAATGGGATGGAATTAAAGTATTTGAAAGCACAGTTTGGTCTATTAAGTAGTTTGAATATTCCTCCAGCATTCCTGTTTATACCGTTAATTTGCTTAGCAAAGCCTTTCTTCATTGATAATGCAAGGTTGATTTAAGCCAAGCCTGTGTTCAAATGATCTCCAAACTCAAGTTTTCATGAAGTGCACATTAATGAGGACTTATTACAATAGTAAGTCTAGAAAGATCAAAGCCTAAAGAAGGCATAGGTTATGCTGTCTTTTATTTTACTTAATTGCTTTGTTTTTTCCCTACTATAAATTTCACCTTTAGTGTTACTCTATGTGTGATGTTAGGATTAGAAATCTGAAAATACCAGAACTAAGTGAGTATTTTTAAATAAAGACCAACTTATTAGTGTCAGTTAATCTTCAATGAGTGTAACATCAATAAAGTAAGTAGATAATACAAAAATGTTCATTTTTATTGCTAATCTTAAATTCTGCTTTAAGGTGAAGAAAAACCTTAATATTATGGCTCACGAGTCAAGTCACACTAGATTAACATTGTTGTACATTAATCATGAAAATACTTGAGCCCGATTAGTGTCACTTAAAGTTTTTGTGAATCAGGGATATGGCCTTACAAATTAAACAGTTTCAATACACCGGATAAAGAGTCTAGGGAAATAATTCTTATTAAAATTGAAAACCTTTGCTTCTCTTCTAAGGGAGAATTTATCATTGGTATAAAATTACATACCATTCGCTCTGCAGCCTGATAGGATGGAACTTTGCTGACTATAAAAGTATAATAAAGGAGCCACTAAAATTGATTTTCATTTAAGTAGATTACCAGTGTTTTCTTCCTTAAATGGAAGGAGTTTTCTGTACTCCTCCAAACTATTTGCAGCCATGATACTCTTTCTGCATGCACGATTAGACACCTCCAATTGAGGATGTTTAAATGTCCCTTGTTACTCCCATCCTAAACTCCAGAATGTTTTTCAGCTTAGCAAGAAAAGAGCAAATCTATAAAAATGAATGTGCAAAAACTTATAATAAGTGTAAAGTTAAACTAAATTGTAAGGTAGGCAAAGAAGCTCCCCATTATTTTGCTTGCTCTCTGCATGCTTCTCTTCCTCCAATCCTGTTCGGCCCTAATAAACCCAGTGGGCTTCACCCTGGCCCAAGATTTTCTAGTGCAGTGCACCAGACAAACCTGAACTCCCCTCTCCACTTCCTTCTCCACCCAGGACTGACTGCAAAACTTACTTGTTCTGACAATCATTTGTGGCCAGGGTAGCAGGACTGGTTTCATTCAACACAAGTTATAGCAACTTATGTGAGAAAGTACTCCTTCAGTGAACTTTCGGTAACAGGTCTATAAATACAGGCCTATCTATAAATATGGCAGGCTTGAGGTCACCCCAACTTCTCCTAGAGCCTAGTAAGTACAAATCAGTGTGATTGTTCCAGGGCTGAATTGATTGGTGGACAATATAAGAATTGGGACAATCTCCAGATGAGAAGAATTAGCTTTGTGTCAGGTATGAGAGTTCTTCCAACCCCAAGATTATATCCTGAAATATTTGCTACTACACTTTTGCTTCTATCCCACTGCCAAAATCACTACTCTCTCCTGGGTACACTCAGGGATCTCACTGGTTTCAAATCCCATTCCTAATTAGCCATCCATGATTCTGGCTCTCTGAGTATAAAAATGCTTTTGTTTTCTTTAATATGAACCATAAGAGCTCAGTATCCAGCTGGCCTTAGATCCTTAAGGGAACTGCTCAGCTCTGTTTTAGTGGCAATTGCCTTTGCTGGTTGAAAGGTCTGTTTTGCTCTCCAGCTGTGTTTGTGTGTTACTTATATAAATTAGCTACTTTTGGAACTGAAGGTGATTTTGAGATAAAAACTTTTACTTTGATACAACCATAAGTAAGAGCCCTACCTTCTGAAACTAACCTGAAGTGCATACTCTTGCATCTGTTTCCCGACCAGGTTCTAGCTTTGTTCTTCAACTGGAACAGCCATTCAGCAGAGGTGTCCGGGAGCTCACTGCAAAGAAAACATGCTCTCAAAAGTGCCCCTGGCAGTGGTTCTCCCATGAGTGGTCTTTAACATTGACAGTTTCTAGGTCATCTACCTTATGATCCTTTTCCATTACTAATTCACTATGCATGATCCCTGACAAACTTCACAGGTACAGGATTTGACCTTGGAATAGGAAAAACTAAGTTATTGGACACTAGCTGTTAGGGTGACCAATCATTCTGGTTTGTCCAGGATTGTTCCAGGTTTAGCACTGAAAATCGTATGTCAAGGGAAACTCCCTAGTCCAAAAGAATCAAGGATTTTTGGTCACCCTATTTGATCTATCTTAGGCCATATAGTGCATTAGACAGAACACTAGTCTTTAAAAATCTGGGCTCAAGTCCTACCAGTGTTACTTATTATTATATTTAACCATATATTCTTCTGTTTTCCAATAGTCATTATAAAACTTTTAATTCTAGATTTTGACATTTGTTTAATATTTGTGTCTTTCACTAGAAAGTAAACACCATGAGTGCTAGTGTTATGTCTCTTTCATTCTCCATTACATCGCCAACACTTAGCAAGCACAATGCCTCACATGAAGTAAGCACTCAACACTTCCCTATTGAATGAATGAAGTCACTTAATTATGTTAGCTCTGTTTTCTTATCCATAATAAAGATATTAGTTATTTCCAAGAATTATTGTGAAGAATTAAGACTGTATATGTGTGAAAGAGGTAACGTACATATTTCATAAGCCATACAAAAAAGCTTATTGATGATGTGATTATGGTATGTGCTCCATAATACTTGCCTTCTATTGAATAATATACTGAACTCTAGGCCATTTTAATGTGTTTTTTTTATTCGTTCTTACATTTAGTCTCCAAATAGGTAAGTAAGAATTATCCCCATTTTAGACATGAGTAAACTAAGATTGCAAAAAGATAGGGGCCAACTACAAAGTTAGAGGGCACAGTCCTCAAGATCACCCTCACTTTTGACACCAACTACAAATTTGGATGGCTCCCAAAACCTCCCCTATATAAGATGATTCACTAGAAGGACTCACAAAAGTTACTGAAAGCTATTGTATTCACAGTTATGGTTGATTACAGAGAAAAAGTTCAAATTAAATCAGTCAAAGGTGAAGCACATAAGGCAGAAACCAGGAGAAGTACCAAATGTGGAACTTCTGTTATCTTCCTGTGGAGTCTGGATACATTACCCTCTTCTCATTGATGTGTGACAGTGTGCACGGAGTATTGTCAACCAGGGAAGCTCACCCAAGCCTTGGAGTTTGGTATTTACTAAGACTCTATTAAATCAAATTTGCCCACATGGCTGACTTCTGTTTCCAGGTCAGCTGATACTATGTGACCCAAAGCCCTTACTCTAAATTCCATTGTTATGATTTGGCTAGTCCAACACACTTAAACAAAGATTATCCTCCAGGAACTGAGGGAAAAGGCCAGACCTCTGTTTTAAGCAGATTTAAATTCTTTACTACACACAGATACGGAGAAGTCAATCAACTTGCCAAAGGTTGCACAGCTAATATATATGTAAACTCTGGTCAAACTCCCTCTAGTACCCATGCTTTTATTTTCCATTGTTTGCCCTGTGTAGCTGATAAATGAATGCAATTTTGATATACTATAAAATGATACATGCTCTCATATATAGAATAAAGAAAGAACTGCCTGGACTTAAAAAAAAAAAGTCAGAACCTGCAGCCCTCAAACATGAACCTTTTTTTATGCCTCAAACCCTGACCTTGGTCCACACTGGGAAAAATGTAAGTGGTCAAAGGTAGACAATTTGTCCATTCCACTATTTCACTCACCTCCTCTTTTGTGCATTAGGGCTTATAAACACAATCACATGCACACAAACAAACATATATCTTTACTCACAATGAACTTCATTCTAGATGGTACATTTAAGAAATTCCATTTTAAGTATTAAATAAGAGTTGACAATTCTTCCTGGGTCCATTTGCTTTTAAAATGAACCTCTTCAACATCCAGATGGTTAACAGATATAGGAAAAGATGCTCAGCATGACTCATTATCAGGGAATCTCAAATCAGAACTACAATGAGATATTACCTCACATCTGCCAGAGTAGCTAAAATCAAAAACACAAGAAACAAGAAATGTTGGCAAGGATGTGGAAGAAAATGAATCTTCATGCACTGTTGGTGGAATGCAAGCTGGTATAGCCAATGTGGAAAACAGTATGGAGGTTCCTCAAAAATTTAAAAATAGAACTATAATATTTAAATATTTAAAAATAGAACTATACTCCAATCCAGCAATTGCACTACTGGGTTTTACCCCAAAAATTTACCCCCAAAATACAAAAACACTAATTCAAAGGGATACATGTACCCCTATATTTATGGCAGTATTATTTACAATAGCCAGATTATGGAAGCAGCTCAGGTGTCCATGAATAGATGAATGGATAAAGAAGAAGTGATTTTGTAGCCATAAAATAGAATGACATCTTGTCATTTGCAACAACATGGATGGAGCTAAAGTATAATGCTAAGTGAAATAAATCAGTTAGAGAAAGACAAATACCATATGATTTCATTCATACATAGAATCTAAGAAACAAAAAAGCAATGAAAAAACAGAGAGAGACAAACCAAGAAACAATCTTAATTATGGAGAACAAACTGATGGTTGCCAGAGGGGAGGTGGATGGGATGATAGGTAAAGAAAGATAAGCCATGGGGATTAAGGAGTGTACTTGATCCAATGAGCACTGAGTAATGTATGAAAATGTTGAATTATTATATTGTATACCTGAAACTAATATAACACTGTATTATAACTATACCAGAATTTAAAATAAAATAAAATAAATAAAATAAATAAAAATTAAACTACCCTATGATCCAGTAATGGCATTACTGGATATTTACCAAAAAATGTAAAAACACTAATTCAAAAAGATGTATGTACCCCTATGTTTTTTGCAGCATAATTTGCAGTAGCCAAATTATGAAAGTAGCCTGAGTGTTTATTGATAAATGAATGGATAAAGATGTGGTATACACACACACACACACACACACAGGAATATTATTCAGCCATAAAAGAATGAAATTGTGCCATGTGCAACAATGTGGATAGAGCTAGAGAGGAAGACCAGGAAGGAAGGCAGGAGGGACATTCTAAAGCTCTGAAGTAATCTGTACCTGTTCAGAAGTGAGAAAACAGAATTCAAAGTTTCATGTCACACAGAAGAGCACCCCATGCTTAAATCAGCCAGAGAGAGCTTGGGGAAGATTTAACAAAAAGAAGGGAAAGAGTTTGATACATCCCAATTTTTTGTTACCTTTCTGATGAAAGGGGAGACAGAATGAAAAAAATGCAGCTAATCTATTGCAAGAGACTAGTAGTAGACAGCATTGGCCTTGGGGTCAGGCACACTGAAGTTTAAGTCTCAACTCCATTTTGTGACCACAGGAAAATTACTTATCTTTGGTTTCCTCACCTGTACAACTAGTGCTAATAATAGAATAAGCCTCATGGGATATTTACTATAATTTTTTTTAAAAACCCTCTTATTTGTTTATTTGAAAGAGTGAGTGAGAGAGAGAATGAGCCAGGGAGGGGCAGAGGGAGAGGCAGAATTCCTGCCGATCAGGGAACCCAACTCAGGGCTAGGTCCCCGGACTCCAGGATCATGACCTGAGCAAAAGGCAGATGCTTAACTGACTGAGGCACCCAGGTGCCCCTGTAATTAAATAAGATAATGAATATGAGATGTTTAACATAGTGTCTGGAACAAGGTAAACATACAATAAATGTGAGTCATAATAATGATGATGATATGATGATGATGATGATATTTCCTGTTTTCATCCATGAAATAGAGATTACACTCCTGATTATCTCGCACGGTTATGTCAGTCTTTGTTGCTATGTTTAATGTTAAAATGCTTTCCAAAAAGTGCATTACAAGATCCTTAAGATCAGCGTTGTCTCTAATTTTAATTTGGCAATGAACAATAGTGCATGAAAGATTGATAATGAGTATGTGCTAAGCCATTTCCTCAGGTATGATTAAAAAAAATTAATAAAGTCTTACTATCCTGCTTGGTGCAATGGAAACATCTTGCATTATGAGGCTATATACATCCAGGTTTAAATTCAGGATATGCCATTTTCAAGTTGTGTGACTTGAACATTTTCTGATAGGAAAATGCTTAGCTTTTTTGAGACTCAGTATTCTTATCTGTAAGACAGGGGTAACAGCATATGTTTTGCAAGTAATGTAAAGGACCTATCACAAGGTACTGCTTTCTTTTTGTCCTCAGTGTTTCCAGATACTTACTAGGTGGCACAAGAATGAGTATCTTAATAAACTGATAGATCCAATAAAATATTTTTGTACAAACCATTTGTCACACACACAATATGTATATGTAAAATATATATACATATATTGAAAAGATTATTTTTCTCCATTGAATGACAATGGCACCCTAGTTGAAGTCATTGGCCATAAATGTATGTTTTTCTTTTTCTTGGATTCTCAATTCTATTCCATTAATCCATGTGTCTATCCTTATATCAGATTTGTAGTAAGTTTTGAAATCAAGAAAAGTGATTCCTCCAACTTTGATCATCCGTTTCAAAATTATTTTGGTTATTCAGAGTCTCTGGTAATTCTACATGAATTTTTAAATTAGCCTATCCATTTCTCCAAAAACAAAAAGGTAATTGGAATCTTGATAATGATTAGATGGAATCTTTGGGGAATATTGCCATTTTAACAACAGTAAGTATTTCAGTCCATAAATACTGTATGTCTTTTCGTTTATTTAGATATTCTTTAATTTCTTTAAATAATGTTTCACTGTATTCAATGTATAAATCTTCACTTCCTTGATTAATTTTAAGTATTCTTCTTCATGCTATTATTATTGGCATTGTATTCTTTTTTTTATAATTTTTTTTTATTTGACAGACAGAGATCACAAGCAGGCAGAGAGGCAGGCAGAGAGAGAGGAGGAAGCAGGCTCCCCGCTGAGCAGAGAGCCTGATGCGGGGCTTGATCCCAGCACCCTGGGATCATGACCTGAGCCGAAGGCAGAGGCTTTAACCCACTGAGCCACCCAGGTGCCCCTGGCATTGTATTCTTAATTTCATTTTCAGATCATTCACTGCTATGTACATTTTTGTATATTGATCTTGTATCTTGCAACCTTATTGATTTCATTTGTTATCTCAAATAGATTTTTGTTGTATTCCTGGGGGATTTCTATATACAAAATTGCATCATCTAGAAACAGGTAGTTTTATTTCTTTTCCAATTTGGATTCTTTTTATTTCATTTTTTTGCCTAATTGCCCTGCCTATTCCCCTGTAACTTCAGTACAATGTTGAATAGAAGTAGAAAGAGTAGACATTCTTGTCTTGTTCCAGATCTTCAGGGAAAACCTTTCAGTCTCTCATCACTAAATATGCTTCTAACTCTGTGTTTTTCATAGATTACCTTTATCAGGGTAAATAACTTACTTTGTATTCTTATTTTTGGGAGTGCTTTTATCATGAAAACATGTTGGGTTTTGTCAAATACTTTTTCTGTATCTATTGAGATGATCATGTGTTTCCCCCCTTCTTTGTTTTATTAACATTACAAAGCTACAGTAAACAAGATAATGTGGATAGACATAAAGGTCCATGGAATAGAATTGAAAATCCAGAAGAAATATGATATGTCAATGGTCAATTGATTTTTGACAAGGGTGCCTAAACTGTTTAATGGGGAATGAATAGTCTTTTCAACAAACAGTGCTGGAAAAACTAGATATCCACATGTGAAAAGATGAACTCAGACCCCTACATCATATGATATAAAAAAGTCTAACTCAAAATTGATCACAGACGTAATACATACATATATATGAACTAAAACTATAAAACTCTTAGAAGAAAACATAGGTGTAAATCTTTGTGACATTGGATTAGGCAATCCTTTCTTAGATATGACACCTAAAACAGAAACAACTAAAGAAAAACTAGATAAGTTAGAATTCATCAAAATGAACTTTTGTACATCAAAGGACACTACCAAGAAATTGAAAAGACAACCCATATAATGGGAGAAAAAATTTACAAATCATATATTTAGAATATATCAAGAATTTTTTAAATCAACCATAAAAAGATAAACATTATAAATTTTAAAAGGTAAAGTATTTGAATAGACATTTCTCTAAAGGGAATATACAAATGGCCATTAAGTTCATGAAGAGATGCATAATATTATTGATCATTAGGGAAATGCAAATCAAAACCACTATGGGACACTACTTCACATCACTTAGAATGGCTATAATTTACAAATAGAAACAAGTAAAAATCAATGTTGGTGAACATATGTAGAAACGAGAAACCTAATGTACTGCAGATCGGAATGTAAAATGGTACAGGCATTATGGCAAATAGTTCAGCATTTCCTCGAAAAGCTATACTTACAGTTATCATATAACCCAGTAATTACACTCCTAGATATATATCCAAGAGAAATAAAAACATATGTCCACACAAACATTCATACATGAATGTTCACAGCAGCATTTTTCATAATAGTCAAAATTTGGGAATCATCTAAATGTCCATTAACTGAAGAATGGGGGAAAATAAGTTATATCAGCACAATGGAGTATTATTGAGCCATAAAAAGGAATAAAGTACCTCATTAATGCTACAAAATGAATGAACCTTGAAAAGATTATGCTGAGTGAAAGAAGTCAGACAAAAAAGATCACATATTGCACGATTCCTTTCATATTAAATGTCCTGAATAGTCAAATTCATGGAAACAGAAAGTAGATTAGTAGTTGTCAAGGGTTGGGGGGAGGGTGAATAGGGAGTGACTGCATTTTGGGGTAATGAAAATGTTCTGGAATCTAATGGTGGGAATGGTTGCAGTTTTTTGAATATATGAAAACTACTGAATGTTACATTTTAATATAGTTTGCTAATTGTATATTAATAAAAAGTGATCTTTTAATCTTAAAAGCTCTTTGAGAAAAAAATTCAAACCTGTTCAGAGTCAGAAAAAAAATAAATATACAAACAATACAAAAATCTGTCACCTGACCTAACTAAAACTCTGTCAGGTGTTTCCATGATACTTGCCATCCAACCAGTCATTCACAAGCTGTAATAACTTAAAGGTGCCAGGGTCTCCCTTCAGGATATTGGCCCAGGTCCAAACTAATACAGACTGTATGGACCTTTCTTTCTTCCTTCACAACAGAAATGAACAAGAATGTTATTTCTGGGAGGGACAATAAGGCACAGAATAGAGTAGTTATATACTTTAAGGTCAACTGAGATGAAAGCTCAGCCTCAAGGTTAAGCAGCGTTCAATTTCATCAAATGCATATCTGTTTACCTACACTTCATAAAATTCCTCCACTTAAGATGATACAAAAGCCCAGTTATTTAGTTGCATACCCTGTTAAAGTTTTAAAGTTTGACATGCACATGCTGTTTGTTGAGTAGCCGTAATTAACTATAATCAGAAAATAGCTCATTTTATGGTTCTCTGAATTCTCAGTGGTCTTTCCCCTCTCTCCTTCCTCTTCCCTAACTCTGACTACTTAACTATAGCTTTATTATTCCCCTGCCCCACACACAAACTACCTTAATAGAAATGTAAGTAATTTAAGTAAATCCTCCAGCACAGAATTGTAACATTGGTAATTCTCCTACAAAATCTCCTGGTCTAAGCTATCTTTGAGATCTGTGACTACTTTGTGTCTGAAACTGTAGGAAACAGGGCTGGGTAATGTACCCATCATACAGGGAAAAGGTCTTCTAGTATCTTCATTTTGTTCTCAGTTTCTCTAAGAATGGAACACAAATCTCATTCCAGAAAGATGTGTGAAAAATACTTCTACGATAGCCTGTGGTAGGAGTATCTACACTTTCCCTGGGACCCTGAGAGGCAAAATGTGCTTTTTAATGCTGGACAATTCTGAATTTTAACATTATCTCCTTCTTCATTGTATGATGCTCCCATATATCTTATAGAATTTTTGTCCTTTACTAGCCCCTTCAATTTCTTCCTTCTGTCTCTTGCTCTCAATCCTTATTTTCAGTTTTCCTCCCTGTCTCTTTTTTATATTGTTTTCTTGATGAAACACAGCTTATATTTTCTTCATTTTTATTTTCTTAACAGGATTTTTATAACTGGGTCTGCCTAGTCAGTCTCCTGCTTTTTAGCCTCATCCATCTTTTCTCTGGTGCTACTCAAATTTCTTGGCTGGATTCCCCATCTAACCCTACTGCTGTTCAGAACGAATAAGGAAAAATCCCACTGGGGAATCTTTCATTTTGAAATATTTTTTGTCTTGCCTCAGAAACACAGAAATTTGGTCATTTAGATAAAGGAAATATATTTTCAAGTACTTAACAAAGTGTCCATCTGGACACAATTTGAAACAACTCCTAGGAAAATCTCTGATTTTTTGTTCCCAAATATTTAGATATCCACTGATATCTAAATATCCATTTTAGATATCCATTGATATCCATTTTGATCTGCAGACCTTCCTTATGTTGTCCACACTTTGTTTGAAAAAAAAAACATGCTTCATAAAGCATCAGCCTGAATACAAGAAAATCAATAAGCAATCTGTGCAATAATTAATTAAGGTGCCAGAATGAATTACTATTTATCCCCCTCCTGATTTAGGTCAGAGTTGTGTTTGATTTGGGAAGTTGTCCATTTTCAATTACGGTTTGTTCTGCATTCTTTTGGTGGGGCTGCAATGAATGGCAAAAAATTATGTTATGGCAGAAAACTATGGGATAAGTTTAACATGGTGAAGGTGTAGTTTGGGAAAAGTTATTTCCAAGACAATGCTAATATAAAGGGCAAGATAGTATGGGAAAAGTTTCTCTCCTCACATCTATAGACACAGCTATGATGAAGCCAACTTTGTTCTCTGTGCATTGCTCTCAGTTTTTGTATGTTCAGCAAACATTTAGTGAGCAATTGCTCTATGTCAGGCATTGCCTAATGCACTAGGCTTGCAGCATGTACAAGAACATTGTGGACCCTGAGAGAATGTATAGTCTAAAAAGAGGTACCAATATTAAACAGTCATACACATAATTCATTAATTATGATTTTTAAGGGCTACAAGAGTGTACCTTGCGTAGCTTGATTCTTCCACAACCCAAAGATTAGTGTTCAAACTAAAGTCAGGAAACATCCTGAAAGCTCTCTATGGCCTTCTGTGTATCCTAAAGACTAAAGACATAAGTAAATAGTGAAGAAAGGAATTCCTTTTCAGAATGCAGTGAGAGGTCCAGGTGACTCCAGTTTGGGGTCTAGAGTATCAGACAATGTGCTGAAACAAGAAGGCTCTCAGTGGTATAATGCAGCTTGTCACCAAGCCCCAATCTCAACTTCTTGGATACTTGTTTTACTTGGTGAGAACTAGTCCTCTTTGGAACATGGCCTGAAGACTAGCTGATAATAATGATCAAGAATAGGCTACTTTGAAATAATCCAATCAAGAAATGGGCAGAAGACATGAGCATATGTTTTGGCAAAGAAGACATAGAAATGGCTAACAGACTCATGAAGAAGTGTTCAACATCACTTGGCATCAGGGAAATACAAATCAAAACCACAGTGAGATACCACTTAACACCAGTTAAAATGGCTAAAATTAACAAGTAAAGAAATGATAGATGTTGGCCAGGAAGTGGAGAAAGGGGAACCCTCTTACACTGTTGGTAAGAATGCAAGCTGGTGTAGCCACTCTGGAAAACAGCATGGAGGTTCCTCAAAAAGTTGGAAATAGAGCTATCCTACAACCCAGCAATCACACTACTGGGTATTTACCCTAAAGATACAAATGTAGTGATCCGAAGGGGCATGTGCACTCAAATGTTTATAGCAGCAATGTCCACAATAGCCAAACTATAGAAAGAAACTAGAAGTCCATCAACAGATGAATGGATACAGAAGAAGTGGTATATATATACAATGGAATACTATGCAGCCATCAAAAGAAATGAAATCTTGTCGTTTGCAATGATGTGGATGGAACTAGAGGGTATTATGCTCAGTGAAATGAGTTAATCAGAGAAAGACAATTATCATATGATCGCTCTGATATGAGGAATTTGAGAGGCAGGATGAGGGGTCATAGGGTGTAGGGAAGGAAAAAATGAAACAAGATGGGATTGAGAGGGAGACAAACCATAAGAGACTTTGAATCTCATGAAAAAAAACTGAAGGTTGTTGGGAGATGGGGGGTAGGGATAGGGTAGCTGGGTTATGGACACTGGGGAGGGTATGTGCTATTGTGAGCGTTGTGAAATGTGTAAGCCTGATGACTCACAGGCCTGTACCCCTGGGGCAAATAATACATTATATGTTAATTAAAAAAAAAGAATACGCTATTTTGGTTGTTAATTAATGTTGGTAGGACCGGGGTGATGACAGATTAAATTCTCTGACAGAGAAATATGCCTAATAGAAAGGACTTCCGGATTACCTAATGTTAAAAAAATATATCAGAAAGATTAAAAGAAGGAGGCTGGAGAACTTCAACAAGTGAATAGGTTTCTATTTATTCTGGGTGGTAAACCTGGAAGGCAGGGAGACTGGAGCAGACCTTTTCAGATCTAGGATTTTGTGAAGTTTGACTTACAGGGGCACTAGCATTCCTAGAAGAATGGCTGAATGCCAACTCCACTTTCCTTAAATGTACATTTAAAGAGCATTTGCTGGTGCCAATTTATTCTTAGCTCTGTGGGCCTTCCTATGTATATGTCACATAGACAGGGACATTACTTATATTTGATACAATGATCCCAGCCTAAATGTGCTCACACTTTTCATAACTCAATTTAGTGTAATTGTACTCAACTTAGGGATTAAATAACTGCCTCTTTCTCTTCCCTATGGGCATGTGATTAATTGGCATCATAGTAAAATGCCTTCAATACAGACCTAAGCTTCAGTAGGCTCCCAGGAGCTTAGGTTTTAAATCTAGATAGCATTTACTTGGCCTTACCTCATTAAACTTAGATAAGTCAAGTTTAAAAACCAAGGCCTTTACATATCAGCAAGGGCAGGAAAAGCCTAGTCATTGCAAGAGTTTACCTTAGCATCTATGTCAGACAGGTTCCAAATACTAGTTGACTAGCACACCTTTATGCATGAGGATGCTGCATTTTAATGCTTAGTCCCATTTTATAATAAGTGGCATGTAGAATCTTTCTGGTATCTTTTAGGATAACATTACAGGTGGTGGGGTCATTCTGACTCCATCTGCACATTAAGTTTTCACCAGTATCTACTTCTTCTACTAGTGATATTAAACATCTATGATCTTAGTCATATTCAGATATTTGTAAAATCAATATACTGCATGTGTAGATGCATTTGTGGTTATATGAGCACAAATGTGTGCAATGATAGTGGTCTCTTCCTCCAGCTCTACTAAGGACTGTACCATTCCAACAGCTTTAGTGATTCTGACCTTTTATTTAGCCTGCCTAAAGAGAAGTAGGCATTACTGCTTAAGTGGTACTATTAGGGAATGGCAGGTGGATGGTTCAAGGACCTAATTACATTCTTTTTCTACTCTGAGACAGTATACTATTGTTGTTAGGAACACAGGCTCTGGAGTCACATGGCCTGTGTTTGAATCATAGAACCACAGGTTATTAAACCTCTCTGTGTTTCTGTATCCAAATCTGTAAAATGAAGATAATGATAGTATCGCTTTCATAGGGTAGTCATGAAGATTAGATGAATTAATTCATGTAAAATGCCTAGAGCAGCACCTAAACATAGGTATCATTCAGGGTATGTCAGTTCTTATTATTATTTTCCAAATAAAGCCCAAATCCCCTTCCTTACTTTTCACTCTTTTTAATCTTTTTTTCTTTTTTCTTTTTTCTCTCTCTTTTCACCACTACTATAATCTAAGTCACTTTCACTTTTTGCCCACATTCATTCTCAGCAGTACAACAAGTGTAATCTCAAGACACAAATCCTATCAAGGTATTCTCTTATTTAAAAGCGTCCAGTGTCTTGGAACACCAAAAAAAAAATTAAATTTAATTTAAAAAAATTGAAAAATAACCAGTTGAACTTCAAAAAATAAAAAATAAAAAAAGTAATAAAACTTTCCAGTGGCTCCCCTTCACACTAAGAATATTGCCGAAACTTCTTTCCCTGATCTACAGAGGCTTAAATGGTCTGACCCATCCTCCTTTTCAGATCTAGTATCTTATCAATCCCCTACACTTTTCTCACTGAACCTCAATTGTGCTTGCCTGCTTGCTATTAGTGAAATCACATAAACGTGTCGGCCTTACAACCTTTGCATAAGGTATTTTCTCTGTCCAGAACAGTCTTCTCTCTGATCTTTATATGGCTTGGTTCCTTGTTGTTTTGCCTTACCAGAAAGAACCACCTGGGCACTACCTACCCATCAGCCTGTTTAAATTCTTTGCATAGCACTTATCACTCTTAGAGACACTGGTTTATTTGTTTATAGTTTGTCTCCCCTTACCAAATTGTAATGTTCATCACAGCAGGATCCTTGAGCACTACTTCATTCATTCAATACATATTTATTGAGAGACTTCTATGTGTCAGGCAAAGTTCTAGGGATCCGGGAGATACTATATTGTATAATACAGATAAAAATTATTGCCCTGTTAAAGCTTATTTTCTACTAGGTTTGGATGAGCAATAAGAAAATAAATAGTAAACTCTATTATATACCAGATGATGAAAAGCAGTATGGGAGAGTAATGAATGTACTTTGGTGGCAGTGGTGGTGGTGATGGATGTTTGTGTGTTGTTATTTTAAATAAGGGTGTCAGCTCTGGGTGTTATACTCAACCGATAAATCATTGAACATTATATCAAAAACAAATGATGTACTATACCTTGGATAATTCAATTTAAATTTAAAAAGTGTCATTCTACAAAGGAAAAAAATAAGTAAATAAATAAATAAGGGTGTCAGGAAAGGGCTCACTGGCAAGTGGATATTTGAGCAAAAACATGAGGGTAGAACCATCTGTATATTGGAGGGAAGATCAAGTACACATGCCCAGATATAGGATAAGCATACTGTATTTAAAGAATAAGATACTACTGTGGTTGGAGTGCTTTGAGTGAGTGGAGTGGAATGAGGCTGGGAGTAGGAGGTGAGCTCAGAGTGGGTAATTTGGGGAGGGGTGGCCAGATCATGTAGGTGCTAGTAATGATCAGGTCTGTGGATTTTCTTCTGAGTTACATGGAGTGTAAATGGCTCAATTTGAATAGAGGAGTAATATGACTTACATGTTTTAGAAGCATCAGTTGGTTTTCTGGATGGAAAATAGTAGGAGGGCAAGCATAGGAGAGAGACTAATAGGCTATTGCAATAATACAGAGTAGGAGATGATAAAGATATAGATCTGGTGGTAGCAGTGCAGATGGTGAGAAATGTTAAGGGTCCACATATACATTTGAAGCATGGGCAACAATATTTGCTGATGGATTGGAATGAGGGGTGTGATATAAAGAGATCAAAGTTGAGAGTTTGAGCTCTTTTTTGTTTGTTTCTCTTTGTTGTTATTGTTTTATTTTGTGTTGTTTTTTGGCCCTGAGCAAATGAAAGGATGAAGTTGCTGTTCACTATGATGAGGAGGTCTGTGAGAGTTTTCTGCGGAGGGAGAAGTCATGAGTGTGGTTTTAAACATGTTCAGTTTGATACCTTTTAGACATCAATTTAAGATACAAATTAGAGGGGCACTGGGTGGCACAGTGGGTTAAAGCTTCTGTTTTCAGCTCAGTTCATGATCCCAGGGTCCTGGGATCGAGCCCCGCATCTGGCTCTCTGCTCGGCAGGGAGACTGTTTCCGCTCCTCCCCACCCACGCTGCCTGCCTCTCTGCCTACTTGTGATCCCTGTCTGTCAAATAAATAAATAAAATCTTTTAAAAATGTATACAAATTAGATGTTTTTGGTGCCTAGAATGGTGTCAAGCATGGGGTTGGCACTCAATAAATAATTTTAACTGAATGGATCAATGCCCTTTAAGTTTCCTCTACTTCCTTTCAACCACAGCCACATCAGCTTACCAAGTCAGTCTACTCCCTCTTCAAGCTGAATTCTCATATTTGATGTCAAGTGAACCTTTAAAAAAATAAATTTTTGGGGGGCGCCTGGGTGGCTCAGTGGGTTAAAGCCTCTGCCTTCGGCTCAGGTCATGATCCCAGGGTCCTGGGATGGAGCCCCACATCGGGCTCTCTGCTCAGCAGGGAGCCTGCTTCGCTTCCTCTCTCTGCCTGCCTCTCTGCCTACCTGTGATCTCTGTCTGTCAAATAAATAAATAAAATCTTTAAAAAAAATAAATTTTTTTAACCTTTTTTCTAAGGTGTCTCTACTTGGTCTCAGACACTTTCTGTTTCTTGGAGATATCAGGAAAGCCCTGTTTGCTCTGGTTTCCCATCTGTTGGAAAGAAAAACAGCTAGAAAGCCTATTATTAATCTTCTTGCTTCAATACTTACATTGGAAACCTACATGATCTTCTTTCATTAGTCACAGAGAAGACTAATTACACTGACTAGACTAATGAACTCAGTATGCAAGTGTTCATTTAATGAGATAATCTGTTCAACTTGCCCCCGCAGTTGTTCAAATACCTCCTCAATTCAGATTTTATAGCAAAGCCAGAAAATTCCAGAAAATCCCCATAGTTCACTAGTGTTAATAAATGTGTATATGTATACCTATGTGGGCTTATGGGCTATAGGTACATAAGTATGTACAACTTGACATGTACACCCATCTTTACAACTTGATGGTAGACAAAGCAGAACAGGGTGCTCAGACCCAGAATGGCCCTAAGTGACAATGTCTCCGAAGATTATATGACAGAGATTCATAAGCCAGCACCAGCACAGACAAGTCATTGTAACTGAAGGAGGGCAGAATGACCCAAGATTTCTGTCATCCTGAGTGAACTGGAGATTAAGAGAGATACTGACTCTTTAACAAAAGACAAATGATTAATTCTTTTGAGTAGGGCAATTTTCAAATAAGTAAAAGTCTGCTGTGGTTGCTTCTTTCCCTGAAGGGCAGCTCCAGTGACTGCAGTGGCTTTGGGACAAGTTGGCAAACGATATTTCTGTCAGAGAAGAGTCTGAGTCTCAGGGTCTCTCTCTTCACTGAAAGGTTCTAGTGAAGCTGAGAGTTGCAGGCTGAGAAGACTGTAAACTCCCTTTGAGACCTGCCTGTTAGCACCAATCTATAAGTCTAGAAAAGGGACTTGTATCATGAAAGATGAGTCACTGGATATAACTATTTTATCTCCACGAAGAGGAATAATTAAGGGTCATCCTCTTCTACTGAATATGACACTCTGTTTTGGAGAAAAGTATTTTTTTTTAAACCCCAGTGAGGGAGCTTTATAGCAGATGTTGTTATTCTTATGTGTGTGTGTAGGCAGGAATAGTATAAGATCTAAAAATTAAATTAAAAGAAGATAAGAGCTGGGAAGTAAGGAGCAAATTTATTTTGAAACTGGTAAATATGGCTGGATGGACAGTGGACACAAATGTCATGACCAGAAAAGGGCTAGAGCATTTAGTTGGACTCTGGAACAATCAGGGGTTAACAAGAATTCACTGGTCCCTAGACAATGACCAGTGGTGTGAGGGGTCCAAAACAGGAATATTTGCTCATTCATTCATTACTCAGTCAACAATCTTTTTTTTCCAAGTGCTTTTTTCTGTTGTACAACTGAAATTTTATTTTGCCTTGAGCTTGCTTGACTATATAGTTTTAGGTTGAAAATAATTTTTCCTCATACAAATTAAGGCATTACCATATCCCATTACTTTCTTATTTAGCAAATTTTTAAATTACAGCAACATACAATATTTATTTCATATAGTGAAACAACTGAAATGTTTATGAATAACATTTACCTGATATGAGATTCCCATTATATATGGCTTAGTATTTATTTTATAGCAGATTTCCTCAAGTTTCATTGTATTACTCCAGTGTTGCTAATGAGTTTGACACTTATATAATTCTCACATTTTTGTAAATAATTTTTATATTTTAGAAGTCTTTTTGGGTTTTGCCATATTCTTCATGTTTTAAAATTTCACCATGTAATTTCTAGTTATGAGTATGCACATAGATATATGCATTTGTGTGTGTGAATGCATGTGAGGATGTGCACGTCTTAGTTTGCCTTGATTAATCGAACAGACATGACTCATTCTTCTGGAATTCACGTCTCAGTGGTTGAGATGCAGACAGATATGCAAGGAAAAAAATACAATAATAAAAAGTTAATGCTATGGAGGGTTTACCATGTAGGAGACACTGTATAAAGTGATTTATATTTCTTACTCAAGGCATGAATGGATCCTGCCACTCGTTAGCACTTTTCACTACTTGACATGATCTCAATTCCTTATTTATATATTTATTTTCTGTCTTCAGCAACTGTATTCAATGTTCCATGAAAGCAAGCATTCTGCCTGTCTTGGTCTCAGCTGCATCTGCAGGGTGTTGCACAGTGTTAAATAATTATTTTTTAGATGATTGAATGGATGAATTTTATAGTATCTTCATATTAGCCCTGTTAGATGGCAAGTACAGAAATTATCATACCCATCCTATATATAAGGATATGAGGCTCCAGAATGGACATAGACTTGGAAATCAGAATCAAATAAAGATACTACTACTAATAATAATTATAATAATGCTTTATTGAGTGCTTACTATGTATAATTCAGTGTGCTAGTTTCCTATATGGCTTATATTGCTGAATTTTCACAATTCTGTGAGGTAGGTATTATTATTCCCTTTTTATATGTGAGGAGTCTGAGGATCAGAGAGATGAACTGATTTGCTCAAGATCATATAGCCAGAGTGTGTAATTAATTCCTTTGTGTTTTGTTTTCCTTTTTTTCTTTAAAGATTCTGTCCATTTATTTGACAGAGAGGGCCCACAAGCAGGGGGAGTGGCAGAGGGAGAGGGAGAAGCAGACTCCTGCTGAGCTGGGAGCTAGATGTGGGGCTCTATCCCAGGATCTTAGGAACCTGACTTGAGCAGAAGGCAGATCTTTAACCTGCTTAACAGACTGAGCCACCCAGGCATCCCCCCACCCCAATGTTTGTTTTCAAAGCCTACTCTATCTCTACTACACCAAGGTGCTTGCCTTGGTCTTTGAGGACTGCTTGGGCTTCTATAAGACAATGCCAGATAGTGTATTTCTGACTTAGTTCATTGCCATTTGGGCTCATTTGTTTAGTGTGAGTACAAAGGAAGAAACTAGAATCAAAAAAGGAAAGTTATTTGCTCAAGGTTTCAGTTTCTAGTGACAGAGCTAAGGCCAGAGGTAGGGCTTCTATTTCCAGTTCAGTTTTCTTTGTCACAACCATGTTATTTCTTCCTTTGTCTCAGTGGCTTTCAAATGTAACCCCTCCTAGAAAGGTTTGCTTTTCAACGGGGGCTACAAATATTAAAGTTTCCTTATACTTTTGGAGGAAAGATAGAAAATTAAAACTTGTTTCCTCATACTAGAATATGTGATTTAGTAAACATTTAACATGCCCTTCCTCTGGGCCAAGCACTGTGCTAGGCACAGAAGAGATGCATGAGATGTATTCCCTGCCCTCAAGCACTGTCTAGTCTAAGAGGATACAGACTAACTATAATGCCATTTCTTTTCTCAGTAAGCATTTCCAACCACAGGCATTATTTGCCACCATTTATCTCGTTCTCTTTATCACTTAGCTATTCAGCATACAGAATGTTAAAGACCAGATGGTGTTAAGCTGCCTATTTTATGACTAGTTGTAAAATTTCATTCTTTATCTTACATTTAACACAGTATCTTAATAAGAAAACTGTTCACAAAGCATTTATGGAGTACTTAGTGGGTACCTTGAGAAGGATATAAAAAGGAATGCAGCTGTGGGGCTTTGGGAAAAACCCAAGACTTAAAGTAGGAAAATTTGGGCTTGAGTCAGGGCTTTGCTATTGACAAGTTGAGTGACCTTGGATAAATCATTTAACTGTGTTGCTGGGAATATTAAATGAACTAAAAAATAGGAAAGCAGCTGGCTTCAAGAATTATCCAGTTTTTCAGTCTTTCATTAATTCAGTAGAAGACACAAAGGTATCTGCTTTTAGTGAAATAATTTTCTTTGAGAATATTTAGAAAGACAAAGTGCCATAACAAGCTTCCTATTCTCTCATCCCCTACCATGTCATGAAATTTGTCTCTTGCTAAGTTTATTATTGACTTTATTGTCAATAAATCCAATGGTCACTTCTAGAGCTTCATTTTATTTAACTTTTCAGCAGTTCTCTCCATTGTTGGCCACTTTGTCCTTAATACAAAGTTTTCCTTGGGTTTCTGTGATACACAATCCTCTATAAATTTCCTGTATAATGGTTCTTTCTCAATCTTGATTTTGAGAATTCCTCTATTATCTAAAAATTGTATGTCCTCGAGCCTCAGTCTATACCCTCTTTTCTTCCTACCACTCTACCTTCCCTAGGCTTCAGTTACTATCTATACATAAATATGATGCACATCTATTCATCTTTAGCCCAGCTCTCCTGGGCTCAGACCCACATAGTCAATTACTTTACCAACACCTGCATCTGGATACCCATATTTTATAAGTATCTTAAGCTCAGTATGTCACAAGACGAATTGACCAACTAACCTTCTCTCTGCAACCCATTCCACTACTCCTCACATTTTCCCTCTTTCAATAAACACTCATTTGTTTAAGCCAGAAACCTAGACCTCACCCTTGACAGTACTCTTCTCCATCCCTTCCCAATCTAATCCATCAACAAGTTCTGTTTTTATACCAAAATATATGTTGTCTATGTTAAAGTCTTTTAATCTTCTCTACTATTACCCTCGCCTAAGCCTCAAGACACTAAACTTCTAGTGTCAGTGCTATACTCTATATATACTCAGTGTCATACTCTATAAGGCCCATCATAACCTGACCTATGTCCATTTCTCCAGCGTTATCTTGTACCTTTCTCCCTTTGCTTTTCCCTTCTCATTCTACAAACATAGTGGGCTTCCTATTTTGGTGACTTCATGCATGCTCTTTCTCTTTCTCCTTTTCCACATGTCAACTTTTAGTTTAAATATCACTTCCACTAGAAAGCCATCCCTGACTAACCCTTGCCCCTAGCCTGGGTTAGTCCACCTATTTTGTATTCCATAAAATCCTGCACTTTACTTTTTTCCTACTCAGCATCCATTGCTTTTTCAGTGTTTTTCCTCCACATTTTACTCTAAGTTCTATGAAGGCAGGAACTGTGTCTCCCTTATTCATCAAACACAATGCCTAGCATATAAGCAGATACTCGTTAAAATGAACATACACAAATGTTCATAGGAATATCATTCACAATAGCCAAAAAGTAGAAACAATGCACATGCCCATCATGTGATGAATGGATAAGCAAATATAGCATATCCATACCATGAAATATTATTTAGGCATAGAAAAGAATAAATTATTGATTCACACTACAGCACAAGTGAACCTTGAAAACACTGTAATAAATGAAAGAAGCCGGTCACAAAAAATCACACACTGTATGATTCTATTTAATGAGAAATATCCAAAAAAGGCAAATCAATCTAGAGACAGAAAATATATTAGTGGTTGCCAAAAGCTGGGAAGAAGAGGGAATGGGGAGTGACTGCTAACTTTGTGAGGTGATGAAAATACTCAAAAATTAGATAATGGTGATGGATGCACAAGTCTGTGCATATGGGTATACCTAGGAGATATTGCAGGTTCAGTTCCAGACCATCACAGTAAGGTGAATATTGTAATAGAGCAAATCAAATGAATTTTTTTGTTTTCCCAGTGCATATAAAAGTTATGTTTATACTATATTGTAGTCTATTAAGTGCGAAATAGCATTTTGTTTCAAAAACAATGTACATACTTTAATTAAAAATACTTTATTGCTAAAAAATGCTATGCTGTCACCTAAGCGTTCAGCAACTTGTATTCATTGATCACACAGATTGCCACAACAAATATAATAAGAGTGAAAAAGTTTGAAATACTGCAAGAATTGCCAAAATGTGACACAGAGATACAGAATGAGCAAATACTGTTGGAAATAATAGCACTGATATTCTTCCTTCATGTAGGGTTGCCACATACCTTCAATTTATTAAAAAAAAAAAAAAACCACAATGTCCATGAAGCTCAACAAAGCAAAGTGCAATAAAATGAGGTACATCTGTATAATAAGAAAGCACTAAATCACACAGGTTATGTGAGTAGACTTACAGTATGTAAATTATATCCTGTAAGGTACATATCAATGTGAAACTGTAAACACTGTAAGCTAATACTGCATGATTTTTAATTTACTGGGGGGTAAAGAAACAGGAAATAGTAAAGTTTCATCTTACGAATTACACACACCTATTTCATACCTCTGTTTTTACCTCCTCAGGCTTCTATAAGACAATGCCAAGACTTGGCAACTGGGAGAGGAAGCATAGAGTCCTAAATTTGGAAAGGACCTCAGAGACTATGTAATTCAACTGCCTCATTCTAACTATGAGAAAATGGAGGAAGCAGAGGGAAATTGACTCACCAAGTTCACACAGCAAATTAGTAACCAAATCTGTACTAAATCCCTTGTCTCCCAAGTCTCATTTTGGGGTTCTTTCCATTATACCCACTCAAGTCAGCCTTCTTAAGAGCTTTTCCACAACAACTGCAGCTTACAAATTATTGTTCACGCCTATCTGCAAGCGAGGCTGAGAAATGTAGTTTCTGTTAACGAGGAAAGAGGGAATGGATTTGGGGGAGGCAACTTGTAGTTTCTGCTGCAGATTCTTGTGATAATTTTGAATAGGCCAGTATTGAGATCTGAAAGAATCCAGTGTTCTCTGAGGTTACCTCTGAAGTCAACATCAATGTTTCCAGTAGAGTGTGAATACAATAGTCACACATTGAACCCCTTTCATGATAAACATCTCTAGCCCCAGTTCACAGACTCAGCAGTTCCTGAGTAAATTGCATTTGGCAGGGACTGGCTGCAAGACCCCACTGGCTCAAATGAATGCAACTTTGCTTTAGAAACAAATCAAGGCAACACTCACTATCCTGACCTAAAGAAACAGAAGGTAAAAGACCCTTTTTGAATGCAAATTGCAGCCTGGAATGTAAAAATGCTGGGCGACTTGTTAGTGTCTATTTCTTTTTTTTTTTTTTTTTTTTTTAAAGAAAGGCTCAAAATGTTTTCTTATGTGTTCCTCTTTGCTACATCTAATTATGGCAATTTAAGGAAAAGAGTTGACTAGAGTGGATATTATTCATATCAAAATTATTTTAGCGTATAAGAAATATTGCAGGAATTTAAATATTTTTAATCATCCACTTTACTCTTGACGGCAGTACTTGTTTTAATAAGACATGATTGACAACATTTTCCACATTTTTTTTTCTGTTTGTTTTCTCTATTTGTTGGAAAAAGTCTCTCTAAAGTAGAAATATATCAGGGAGGTCTAGGTTGCAGGTGGTATAGTGGTCTCTTTTAGAGTTAGCAACAACTTTCCCCCAAGGAAATCAGTGTTAATGTTGCTGAAAACACCTGGGAGCTTGAAGTCTAGAGGACAAAAAGAAAAGGGCGGCTAGGGACGCCTGGGTGGCTTAGTTGGTTGGACGACTGCCTTCGGCTTAGGTCATGATCCCAGAGTCCCGGGATCGAGTCCCACATCAGGCTCCCAGCTCCATGGGGAGTCTGCTTCTCCCTCTGACCTTCTCCTTACTCATGCTCTCTCTCACTGTCTCTCTCTCAAATAAATAAATAAAATCTTTAAAAAAAAAAGAAAAGGGCGGCTAGTTCTTGTCTATACACACACTGTGTCCTTATTAAGAAACCCAGGTCTGCAGAATCCTTTTTACTTTCTTGACTTAATTTCATATCAACCCCAAGAGTCATGTAATGTTGTCCATTTGCTGGAAAGAGCATGCAATGACAATTCCTCCAGATAAGTTAATTATCTGCTTTGAAGAATGCTTCAAGTGCCTTGATCTACTAATGATATTAGATAGCACGGGTTGTTCTGAGGCATTTTAATGAGTACCCATGCAGCAAAGACAGTCTTCAGCAAAGTATTTCTGACTTCTAATTAACTTAGAAAGTTTTCTTGGGCATTTTTTTTGGTTGTTGTTGTTTTGAAACTGAGAATGAACAAAGGAAATTATATGGTAGGTAGCTAATGTATTCTTTCTGAATCTCTCTCTAGATGACATAAATTAATGGCTGGTCTCATTTTTCATGCTCCTATGCATGAAAAGAAAGAAATTAAGACAGTGATGCTATTTAACTATTATAGAAAGAATTCATTTTTGATCAAAATTATCTAGAGCTTTCCAGCTCTGTTATCCATGTACTTCACTCAGCCACCTCTTGGGTCAACGAACTAACTCAGGCTCTGCCAAATGGCACTGTTGAAATTTTAGTGATTCTGGCCCCAAATCTTACTGTGTGTATCCACTGCATTGAGGGAACACCCTTTTCTGAAGCATAAGAAATTCTGTTACCCAGCAGCTTGGGACAAGTTAAATTAGTCTGTAGACAATTTAACTACAGGAGCACTTGCCTCTAGGAAAACCTTTAATTTTGTTTAAAGTGACTATATTGCTGTCATTGGGGACTTTCCAAATTTCTTTGTTGCCACAGAGTCTTGCTTAAAGAGAAGAATGTTGATTGATTAAATGCTTTTTTTTTTTTTGCTCCTTTTTCCGCCAAAAAGATCACCCACACAAATATGCAAATATGTACAGATATTTAGCTAAATTTTGATTTAGCTTTTCATGGGTTTTCTGGACAATTAAAGTAGGGCTTTTATAGGTCAAAAAGAGAAAGAAAACTCTGGAACTGGATTTACATTATGCTGTGCACTAATTAAAATGCCTCACATAAAGACATTTTATAAAAAAGTGAACAGAAAGGTATTTGGGGAAGGGGCACCTGGCTGATGCAGTCAGTTATGTATCTGACTGCTCACGCTGTGATCTCAGAATCATGAGATCGAGACCCATATTGGGGCTCTGTGCTCAGTACTGAGTGTGCTTAAGGTTCTCTCTCCCTCTGCCTCTGTCCCTCCCCTCTGCTCACTCGTGCACGGTCTCTCTCAAACAAATAAATAAATCTTAAAAAATAAAGGTATTTAGGAACTACATTTTGTGAAATGTAATGTGTGTAGTCTATTAGTCAAAAGCGCAACTTCACGGAATGTATATCAATTTACATTTCTAAATTTATGTGTCAGCTTGCATTTTTTTGTGACTGTGAAGCCCTCAAAGCCACACAAGTCTGTGTGGGTCAAGTCCTATATCCTCACTCTACAGGGTGGGTCACAGATGCAGGAATCTTCTGCATCCAAAATTGTTACAAAGGAAATAGAGTACATTGATTAATTCTGCTTGTAGCTTTATAGATGCCCTTAAGGGCAGCAAGTTATTCCTTGAGGGAATTATGCATGTTCCTCTAAAGCAATTGTATTATCAGTTAAAAGGCCCTATTGGTCTCAGTCCTACATTAGAAGTTGCTTTTAAAAGATTGCTATGCCTGCCTAACAGGTAAATAAAAGAAAAAGACAGTCTGCACAGATCTCGCCTGTGGTAACCCAAGACGAACATTTTGACAGAAAACCTTGAATCTGTTGCAATTGAGACATGGGCAAATGGCTGTAGTTATACAAGAATGGAACCAAATCTTTTTTTGTTTTTCTTTTTTGACACCAAATCTTTACATAGATCTCAGAACTCTATTAGCGATGCATTCTCCAGGGTCTGACTACCAGCAAACAGGAAATAAGTCTATCTACCTAGAAGGAGTATGAGCTATTCCCCTGGGGAGTTTCATTAAAGGTAGTAGTGTTGCTGTTGAGTGCTACTATTGGGCTGTCTTCTGTGTAGCTCATGCTAAGTGGGAATGACATTATTCTCATAGCCTCTCTCCTCTCTTTCTCTATCATAAATAATGGCATGATGAGGTCTTGGGTATCCTCCTATAGATAAAGGTCAGTGTGTGTGTGTGTGTGTGTGTGTGTGTGTGTGTGTGTGTGTGTGTGTGTGTGTTG